>NW_023494791.1:43848335-44025835 GCF_904425465.1 Colossoma macropomum
CTGGTTACAGTGGACAAAGAGACACAAAATTTGGATTGTTCATGATGTTCATGATGGGTCCTTTGGTTGAGATAGTAAATTTGAGCCACAGTGCCTACAATGAGCTGCTTCACAACCAGGTTTTGCCTTATGCTCATCAGCTTCCCAAGGAATATAACATTCCTATGCCTGTATTCCAAGAATACAATTCTCACATTCTCAGGGCTGCAAGTCACTGACTGGCATGATGAACCTTCAGGAGCATTCACACATCTGGACTGGCCTGCAAAATCCCCAGATTTGAATCCTCTTGAAAATCAGAGGGACTACATGGAACAACGAGTAAGACGCCAGTCTGGTGAGCTTACCTTAAAGTAGCTGAATTCACTCGTTTCGAGGAGCTGTCTGGACACTTTTGGACATACAGTGTGTGTATGTACGAACCGTTTTAGGTAAAAGAAGAACATGCAGGAACATGTTGAAAATCCAGAAGGGATTTGATGAACTGCTTTTCTGTAAAACTCCTTACATAACTGAAAGGGTTTAAGGGAGAGAGAAAGAAAATGTTTCCACAGAACACTTCAAAATGATAGAAACACACACACACACACACTCATCCTCACAACTCATACAAAATGACTGAAGGAAGAAGAAATTGCAGCATAATTTGAAAAGCAATGAAAAGCATAAATACGAATCCAGCTGTATTCATGTAACAGCATGTTTAAGACTTTTTTTTGACAGTGAAGAGGGATGTTTAATAAAAAGAAGAGGGTGTGCTCCATGTGGAGAACCCTCTGTGAGTAATTCTAAATTAAGAGGTTCTTTTTAAATGGGATGAAACGTAGGTTTAGATTTAACTATAGCAGAAAAAGAATCATGAAATTGGTCATATAAGTAGTTCAGTAGTAATTGGACAGTGGTAGTTAATTTGATTGTTTTTTGGGATCTGTGATTCAGCAAATTGGATACGAAACATTTTGTCTTAAAGAATGACTATGAGGTTGATCAAATTTCATTGTGGGTATTTACATCTATATTGGATGAACCATGCTGCCATATAGCGTGTCACTCAAAAGTATTTGCCCCTTCCTGATTTTCTTGATTATTGCATATTTTTCACAGAGAATTATTTAGATCACAGAAGGTTCTCCACATGGAGCACTTCTCCTACTTTACAAAATGTAATTTTAGACAAAAAGAACCTCATGAAACACAAAATGCATTAATTTATGTAAGAAGCAAAGTTGTGCAACATGTGAATCACTTGTGCTGGCTGGAACGGTGGACAGGCCAGGACTCTGCATGCCCCAGAGACTTTTGTTTGGATGGCTGACCCCAAAATGTGTGTGTGGGAGGGTGTTGGGGGGATGTGTTGCCTTCGCTTTGTCGTGGTGAGCTTAGGGAGTAGGGCCATGCAAAGTAAAACATGTCATATTCCTGGTGTAAACAGGGACAGTTTGTTGCTGTTGTTGTTTAGTTGTAGTGTGTAGTTTTTGTTTGTTAAGCTGTGTCTGCGGAGGGGGGCTTTGTGTGTAAGTTCATTCACCTTCTGTGTCTTCCCATTTTACCCCCTACCAGTGGTTCAAGTTGGGGTAGCACTGGGCTGGGCAATTCTTTAGTCTTTGCAAAGACAGTTTGCTGTAGTGCTGGTTCAATAAAAGAGCATTCACCTGTATGCACTTTGTTGTCCAGTTCTACATCCAAGTCAGCAAAACATTCTCATATGTTCCCACTACCACTACCATGTTTTGTGGCCCTGTATAAAAGGATTAATGTTATCCAAAGGTTCCACTTCAGACTGGTCTGTCCACAGAACATTATCCCAAAATGCTTACTGATAGTCCCCATACATTTTTGCAAATGTGAGGTAAGCATTGATATTTCTTTTGCTTAGGACTACTATTACTATTATTATAGAAGACCTTCACAGTTATTGCTGTCAAACTAAAACTATGCATACTACAAATTTATACTTGATTCAAACCACTCCATAGTTTTGCTGTCAGAGCGTAAAAAGTACACAATCTGGAGATTCATACTGTATGCAAAATCACTCCACAATTATTATTGTCAGACTGTAGATAATATACATGCAGTTGATTCATACTGGATTAAAATCACTCTGCAGTTATTGCCAGTCTGTAACAAACTATACAAGATGCAGATTCATACTGGATTAAAATCATTTTACAATCATTATTGTCAGACTGTAAAAACTACACATAACGCAGATTCATACTAGATTGAAACAACAACAATAATTATGATCAGATTGTGAAAACAGCACACATTACAGATTAAAATCACTCCACAATTATTACCGTCAGACTGTAAAACCACACACACTGCAGATTCATACTGGATTAAAATCTCTCCACAATTATTACTGTCAGACTGTAAAACTACACACACTGCAGATTCATACTGGATTAAAATCTCCCCACAATTATTACCGTCAGACTGTAAAAACTACACACACTGCAGATTCATACTGGATTAAAATCTCCCCACAATTATTACCGTCAGACTGTAAAAACTACACTCGATGCAGATTCATATTGAATTAAAATCCATCCACGCTTTATACTGTCAGTCTCTAAAAATGTTGCAGATTCATACTCGATTAAAATCACTCCACAATTATTACTGTCATAAGGTAAAAACTGTACATACTACAGATTCATACTGGATTAAAATCAATCCACAATTATTACTGTGAGTCTATAAAAACACTGCAGATTCCTACTGGATTAAAATTACTTCACAATTATCACTGTCAGATTATTTAAATCAGACTGCTAACACTTCTCATGGATCTCCTCAGGAATCATTGAGGTTGTAGAATAATTTCAGGGAAAACTAATCACACTTGAATAGGACTGACAGAATGGGGTTGCAGAGCAGGTTTGACCTTGGACCTCGTCTGAACCATCTATCCATCTTTTTTTCTGTCCACCCACATACCTGAGCTAGCGAGTCATGATTGCCTGTGCGTTTAGCTCTTTGTAGGCCCCAAATGTCTCCAGGATGATGAAAACATTTTATTCATATTGTAAAGGGCAACTTGAGTCTTCAATTTATGAAAAAAAATGAACAAAAGACACGAATATTCTTTCTTCTGACAGCAACAATATACTGTGTTCAGTCAAAGATTGTTAGCTGTGATTCTGAAAAGTCTGAAATCCTGTCTGCATCCATTCACCAGAAGTCAAATTGGTTCAAGTGGATATTTTCCTACTGTTTCCGTTATTCTGTCGAATTTACTGTTGTCTTTTGTTCTCCTTAAGTGTGCTCTGTAACCACTTTAGCGTAAGTGGAATCTGCTGGTAGCTGAAATAAAGCTGGTGTGTCGCTCTTGATGACCTGCAGGCCCTTTTGTCATCCCATCGGTGAAGATGTCACACCGCTGGATGGATGACCTTTTTAAGGCTCTGCTAGATCGTTCTAATCTTTTATCTTTGCGGTGAGATGTATCATCTCTGACCTGATCTCATTTGTTCCCTGTTGGATTGCGTCTACTCCGACACCCACCTACACCCGTCTAGACAGCTTTTTCTTTTGGCTTCTATCTTACATCTCTCCTCGTGCCTGCAATATGCAGAGATGGGTGCTTGAAAAGCACCGACAGATACTGCTTCAGAAGATACGAAAGCAGGAACTTGTGTAAGGTGTCTTTTGCTATCTTAATCTCTGAGCCAAAGAAACAACCATGATAATGAAGATAAAGCCTGCTATACTCTCAGTCAATAGACCGAGAACAGCTTGTGCCTGTTATGGAATTCTGAAAAGTGAAACTCAGTTAATGTGTTGCTTAATGTGTTACTGTTCAGTTCAGTCAGATAAAATGGCTTCAAATGTAAATACAATTTTAGAAAGTGCTTTCCAAAACAAGCTTAAAAATGATTAACAGCTATAGAGAAGATAGGACTCTGAACAACTGAGCAAGACCCGGTAGACCATCAAAACAGTCTGTATATGATGAACCACTTTCATCTTTGAGAAAGAAGAGAAAGTCAAGCGCCACTCTTGCTTCCAATCTGAAAAAATCCACATCCATCCTTCCACCGTGAGAAGACAACTCAATGCAATGAGTCTGAAAGGATGTGTAGATGTCAAAAAGCCCTCACTGAGAAAAGGAACCAGACAAAATAGAAGAAAATTTGCAAAACAAACAAAAAAGATGGGAGTGATCTCAGAACAATGGACTGACCACCCTAGAGTCTAGACCTCAAACTCCCTGAATTTACATCATTTGAGCTGCTCTTTATATTATTATCAATATTTTATTGAATAAAATGCTACAGAATTGCTTGACATAAAACCATTATACAGTTACTTACATTAAAAGTAAAGAAAGGTTTTGCCCTTTTCTGTATATATATATATATAATGTGTGTGTGTATATATACTAAATAGACAAAAGTATAGGGACACCCCTCCTAATTATTGAGTTCAGGTGTTTCAGCCACACCCATTGCTTACAGGTGGATGAAATTAAGCACATATCTTTGCCATCTCGATAGACATGTCAGGCATTGGCAGTTGAATGGGTTGTACTGGTGAGCTCAGTGACTTTAAACATGGCACTGTCATAGGATGCCACCTCTGCCACAAGTCAGTTTGTGACATTTCTGTCCTGCAAGATCTGCCCCAGTCAACTGGATTTGGGGAAGAGTTTGGGGAAGAACCTTTTCTGTTCCAGCATGACTGAGCCCCAGTGCACACAGCAATCTCCATGAAGACATGTCTGGGTGAGTTTGGTGTGAAAGAACTTGACTGGCCCACTCAGAGCCCTGACCTCAACCCCATTGAACACCTTTGGGATGAGCTAGAATGGAGATTGTGAGCCAGGCCCTCTCGTCCAACATAATTTTCTTGCAATCTTGGCAATAAATGTGTGTGTGCTTTCATTCAAATAATACAAATAAACAAATTCAGTAAAATGTAACAATAACTTTCCATCACCAGTACAGTATTATTAGCCAAACCAGCTACTGGATGATAACTACAGTTAATATTGGGCTTCCTCGGGGAGCAGCTTGGGAATACTTAAACAAGCACACTGACATACATAAAATAACTGCATGTGATATTATTTTCCTCAAAATAAAAATGTGCAGTCTTTAATATGATAAGATATTGCAAACTAACAGAAAACATGCTCATTTGTTCTGAAACATTTTGAAAAGCTAGGTGCCCTCAAGCTTGGACAGGTAGTATTGATGAATGACCAACCCAGTCAGATACTTTGGAAGACTGAAATACAGCAAGTAGACAAAGACCGTCTGAAATCAGCATTTTTCTGTGCACGCTCTTATGATTTTCATGTTACTCCAAGGGAGCAACAACCTGATTCTTTTTGTCATGTCCTGAAGATGCTTTATGGCTGGGCATGTATTTGAAGCCTAAAGTGCCAAAGCGATTTTGACAAATGACCCCTGGTGACCTTTCTCAGAGCTGAATGTTGCTTGTGGTTCCTGGCCGCTCCAGATCTGACCCAACTTTCCGCTTGGCTGGACGGAAGATGTGCTTCTGTGTCTGCTGGATCTAGAGAAAAGAGCGCATAGAAGAGGATGCGTACAGAGAAAAAACGACTTTCCACTTCTGTGCTGTCCAATTCTGTCATTTTACATTTTTAAATTTCTGGAAAAATAAGCAAACTGAATTGAGTCACGGTAAAATCTTGAATCAATCTGTAAAGAAACACAATCAAACAGAATTATTGTGGATGAGAAATTTACTCTTCTCAAAATGTACTCAAAATATTAGTAAATACCCGTTTTATGTTTTTGTATGCTGCTAATGTTAAAAATGATTAATGTTAATAAAACCTTTGCAAGTCTGTTAATTAAAAACAACACATTAACTAATATGACAACTAAGAATGTCACATTTCAAAATTGCAAGTTTTCTAAAAACATTTGAAGGACAGTATGGTAAGACTGAATTTCTTTGGTGCTTAGCTTAAGATGGAAAAACATGTTAGACTGCAATGTTCCTGCTGTTCTCTGTTGGTGCCTCTGAAAAGCTCATTACAGAACAATGCAGTAAACTGTAAATGGTTTAAATGAGCATAAAGGTTATTACGTAATTTTATAAGCCCTTAACATGAACCTCCTCCAGTTGTACGGACAACATAAGGCAAATTCATCCCATACTGGACTGAGCATGGTGGGTGTCACTTTACTCACGGTGCTTTCAGTGCGATTTCGGGGATCATCCAGTGTTGTGGAACCAACGACGAACACTCTGAGGTGTTGGAGGTTCACTGACCATGAAAATCACATTGCACAGTTATGACGGATTCACTCTTATTGAAGAACGCAAAACGCTTTCTGGTCAGGGGTCGCATCTCCTCACAGACTGAAGGGAGCCATCTTCCGGTGACAGTCAGAAACTCTATGACCCCCTCTTTCAATTGGTATGTGATTGGTTCCTAGGCACTTCAAGGTTGTAAAAATATGGTGCTTTGAAATCGGATTAATCTTTTTGAATCACTCTGTATTTACATCTGACAGGTCAATCTGCTTTACCCACCAAAAACTGTGGCTGGTTTAGCAACATAAGCTATATAAAATCATCTCAGATAAATGATTGCATTGTTAAAATAAATAAAGAACACCATTCAAATACAACCACTCAGATGAAAACCTGACACAGCATGAACACAAACTGCAAACTGAGCAAGCTGAACTTTAGCTGTAACTAACTTAGCTATTATTCTAATTTGTATTTACAGCTAAATATGTCTCCATAGATTCAGCACATATCAGTAAATATGTCAGAGTTAAGAAATTAATGGAATTACCAAATGAATCTGTTGATAACACAGATTTAGCTGCTCTAAATTTTCAGCTCTTCACGTGCAGAAACACCAATGTTGTACTGAGTCCCATATAATTCTGCTGTTCCATGTTTACTTGATTAATTGAACAATAAAATATTTATTGAACACTATGCATTTATACTATTACTACTACTACTACTACAAATAATATTACTACTACCACTACCACTATTACTACTACTACTACAAATAATATTACTACTACCACTACCACTATTACTACTACTACTACTATTATTACTACCTACTACTACTACTACTACTACTAATAATAATAATAATAATAATCACAGTTGTGGTTTCTGAAGAATAGCTAATAAACATTATTTAAGACAGGCTGAAATGAGTGTACTTGAAATTAAGTATGGGATCCTTTTTGTGGCCCCCCTGGCAGTTTGTGTTTGAGACCCCTGGGCTAAAGTGAGCTTTGCCCAAAATCAAATTAACATAAATTTAATATGGATTTACATATCCCAAATGTAATTGATCAGCCAAGGCATGTTTGGTATCTGACATTTGCTTCTTTAATCGTGAATTCCACTTGATGTTTTTCTAAATTTCTGCATAGATAGATAGATAGATAAATAAATAGATAGATCACTTTATTGATCCCAGAGGGAAATTCATCTGTTACAGTAGCACAAAGTACACTAAAAAGCAAAACAAGAGCAAAAGTATTGCCATGCACTATTACATTATAATACTGCATGGCAATACTTACACAGATGCATGAATAAAAGAAGTAAAGTATAAATAATAAAATATACTAAAACAACCATAAAATATAATGTGCAGTACGAGAATAAGTAAAATCGCATAAATACTAAACAGGTGACAATGTAGTGGTGCAAAAGTTGTGTAATATGCATGAATATATGTACATAATTAAAGGTTTAAGATGTAAACAGAAGTCATTCAGTGTGGTTTGGTATGAAAACACTCCTTTCTTGTAAAACTTACTCAAGAATCAGAATCGTTCATAGTGACGGTGATGGGAGCCAGGCATCTGAAGGGTTTAACACCTTTAAAAGCTCTCTTACAAAAACTTATTACATAAAATAGTTATGAACATGTTGCCTCATACCTGAGACCAGGGGTACAAATTTGATCTGACAAGTGGGGTGGTGGAGGGAGTGGGGCAATGTCAGGTAGATAAGGCTTAAATAGAGTAATTCAAATGTAAAAGTGTGTATGCTTTAAATGTCAGTATTAAAACACAAGAGCAAACACATTTATCAGGTATAATAATGTCATATGTATTCCGAATAAAGGTTCAGGATTGTTGCCTATTATTGCCTTATTTCTATCTACATGTTGCTATAAATATTTAAATGTTGTAGTAAAATTCCCAATGATGATAAATTAGCATTAATTTGCATTAAGAAGAAAAAGGAAGGACTATTAATAACCATTCTGGCAGAAGTCAACAAATAAGCACAGATAGTGCTTCTTTCTTTTTGTGATTTTTGTGTCACTGACTAACAAAATGAAACAATCTCTTTTGGGTTTAAGAAGAATAAACTGTAATTGACACTCGTACAATGGCTGCCAGCTCTTTTGTAACTCATCTAGGTATGATTTTGATCATTGTATGAACACCAAATATTCTAGCATAATTTCAAAAATTCCCCCCCACTCCCCCTGGAATTTTCACTAGATCCTGAGACATAGGGCTAAAATGTGCTTTATAAAAGATATTCATAATGGACAGTTACATGCAGCCTGCTGGATGGCAAAGAAAGCCTTATTTTTCAGATTTATCAGTATTTGATCATTTTATATTCCATACAAAAATTCAGAAGATGTGTTGGTTCGCTGGTTGTTTTGGATGATAAATAAAATGGCTATATTTGTGTTTTAGATGTCACCACCTCAGGTTCCTATCACCACCATTGCAAACACTCCACAATAACCATTTAACATCAAAGCACTCTGATTGGCCAGTCTGGTTTATTTCTCAATGGATGAATCATGATGATTTATATTGAAAATTGGAACTGGAATTTCTCTTTAATCTGAAATAGACTGAATGATTTCTACTACTGTTGTTGTCAATCTAATGTTCTCTTAAACTGAAGGCAATGGAAGACCCCACAAAGACAGGAATACAACTCTGTGTTGTGTGTTAGAAGTGTGTGGGCTGGTTCCCACCTACGCACTGTCTTAGGTTTACCCATGGGTCAGGAGAGCCACTAGGAAAATGAATTTTCGATTGTGTCAGGCAGGTTCGGTTTATCAAATGAAACTGTCTCAAGGTGATATTTTAATAAAAGATTTGCCCTTTAATAAAGTATTACTAATAAAGAGATATTTTCCAGTACTTGTCCTGGGGTTTGAGTCACTACTAAACAATGATGCATCGACTTTAGCTGATTTAAATGTGTGCGTAATTTCCATACGAATAAAATATGTCGAAACAACACAGTTTTGTCTTTGAGTTCATGTAATTTTGACATTGTGTTATAATATTTTATTCATGTGGAAATGATGTACACATTTGAATCAAGTAAAATTGAACACACCATTCAATGCTCAATTCAATTTTTTTATAATGTCAAATTGAGGTCAGCTGGAGCGAAGGTACTTTTCTCGGTCCCGACCTGACCTTATCTAGATGGATGTGTGTGTGTGTGTGTGACAGAGAGTAGGCGTGCATGTGGAGGAGCCCTACAGCACAGTGCTAGTCTAATCACTGAGTTGATGCGAGCTGGCAGTTTGATGGGTCCCAAATCAGACAGGTACAAATACACACTGCTCTGTCAGTCATTAATGAGAGCCATTAGGTTAGATACATGAGTGATGAGTAAATACTCACTCTCAGACATGCACGGACTGCCAACTACAGTCTCATCACTAAGCAGCGGCCCAACCCCAAGCCCTGCTGTCTTCCACAAATAGAATAAATGTAATGTGACAGTGTAAAAGGAATACTGTCTACGTATGTTACATTATAACATACAGTACCATTTATGACTAAATAACCAGTAAAACACTTAAATGTAATTAGCAAAAGAACAGAAACCTACTTAAAGCACACTGTAGAAGCCAATAGGCAGTTGTTTCAGCATGATATATATATATATATATATATATATATATATATATATATATATATAATATATATATATATATATATATATATATATATATATATAATGTTTCTTAGTGATGGTTTTGGCCTAGTCACAGTCTAGATTTAATCTTATGGAAACTATTAAAATTATTATTATCATTTAACACAAATTAGTTTGGCAAAGGTGAGTGGAAAAATATGGATTCTTCCTTCTGTAAAAGGCTGTCTGCAAATTTACACACAAAACTTCAACATTTAAAGAAATTAAAGAGAAAATACATATATGACCACTTTTTATTTGTTTTAATTTTGTAGATTTGATGTTAGCATGAGCTTAATGATTCATATATATATATATATATATAATATATATATATATATATATATATATATATATATATGACATGTGTATAGATTATATACAGTATGTATATAAATAACTTACATATTAAAAGTAAAACAAAAAAAGCAGAAAATATATTTGACAGAAAATTACACAGAAGCATTTTCATCATTTAGTGTGTCCAAACTTTGCCTTTATTATAGCTTCTATTCTTTTCAAAGAAATCTGCTGGGATTTTTTTACCTCCAAAGTTCAGTCTTAGAAGCTGGTTGCCTTTTTTATGTCTTATAATCCAGAGAATTCTAATTGTATACTCATCAGTCCACAAAACCTCCACATCTGTTTTGGTGATCTAGAGCAAATTTTCTTTGTTTCTTCTTGACAGCTATGCATTCCCTTCATACCCCTAGTACTGAGTCTTCTCACAATGAATGGATGGACAGAAAAAACATTTTTTACACTATAGAAGCAAGAATGAAGCTTGATTTTCATGATCCACAGTCTGAAATGAATTGGTCTATGTTATGCTACAGATGAGGCTGATAGGACCTGAAATGTTGAAAAACACAGCAGCACGTTTTTCAGCCTGATGGTATTTCCTTTAGCTGCTTAAATCCAACAGCTCAGATGGAATTTTCCCTTAGAAATTTAACATTTTGTATATGGTACCTAGTAAATGCCACCGGTATCAGGAACACCTCCTACCTCATTTTCTCAGACGCACAAATTGTACACTGACTTCCTTTCTGTGTGCCCTTGAGGCATTTTGCAGCTGGAGAGAAAAAGACTTATGATAATTCATGATAATTAGGTGAATACAATGGAAAAGCCGGATGTTATTCTGTTCTCTGAAAAAATGTTTATGAGTAGCCGTGTATGAGGTTATATGAGGTTTGGTTTTTATGATCCCATGTTATTGTATGTGTGTAATAACTATGTAGTTACACATTAACAATACATACATCAATGTAACTAAAGTTACAGATGGATTACAGTAGAGAGCAAGGCTAGACCTTAAATCGTGTCAGAATTTCATGATGAACAGACCAATAGAAATGGACAAAATGGATGAAAATGACTTAAAATCTTGTTATATTAACTTCTAGTGAAAATTCAGAGCAATGTTTTTTTCTTTTCTCTGTCTCCTGTATATGAGAGTGAGAATGAATTCATACTATGTTGCTGACTGTGTAGTTGGACATTAGCAGTACATGTGGCAACAATGTAACTACAGAGTTACAGTACAGCGTAGTTAATATAGAAGCTCATATATATATATATATATATATATATATATATATATGATGTAAGTGTCTAACCTGTACTGTAACCCATCTGTAGAGAGAGAGAGAAAGAGAGAGAGAGAGAGAGAGAGAGAGAGAGAGAGAGAGAGAGAGACAGAGAAAGAGAGAGACATAGAGAGAAAGAGACAGCACTGTAGCCTAGCAGTAGTCAGGTATAAAAGATGGAGTACTTTGAACATAGCAAATCGATTACTATAGTTTTGAAATATTAAGTAAAGTATATTATTATTCTGGCTTGTAGCTTGTCTGCCTTCCCTGGTTTGAAAGGGGAATTGCATCACAATAACAGCGACTTCTGAACAACTAGTGCTACTGAAGTCTACATTTATGTTTTACTTGACCCATTGCCCTCCCAGTGGTCATCTAATACATTTCATTTTAGCTAATATATTAATAAGCTAAGAGGAAATGGCTAGGACAGTCAACAGGGGCATAGTAAAAGCAGTGTTGACATACAGGGATAATGAATTGCATAAAGCAAGCCCACAGTCACTGTATAAGAGGATCAGAGTTGATCTTTTGTGATGTCATAAACTTTTGACATGAAATTGTATGTTTCCCAGGCACTAGGTTGTATGCCATGACTGTTGTGCAGGATTAGGATCCTGGATTCAGGGTGCATAGTTTAAGCTCCCAGAGTGAATAGTGAAATCCAGCAGCGTGAGCATTTCAGTAAGGCAGAGATTCTTCCAGCCACGCAGGGCCTCTTCTGATTATCCTGCTTCTAAATGAATGTAGAAACCCATAGATTAAATTTTACTTTCAAATAGAGCGTGTATAATCATGTATACAACTGAATGAGATAAATATTATGCTGGGAGTCTTGATACAGAGGGTTTGTAGAGGTTAGTTTTTATCTAAAGATTTGAGTGGAAAACAAATATAAAATCTCCATGATTTATTGCTTGGGCATAAAACAGCAGATGTGCAATTTGTGGAGGAAGTCAAAAGAAAAAAAAAAAGACTCACCGATTGAGGAGGGGAAAATTAAATATAGTAAAACTCTTATAATTTAAATATAGTAAAACTCTTTTTCCAACTGCTGTTGGTCAGACCAGTTCAACTAGTTCTATGTTTCTTTTTGTGCTGGTTATGCTGTTGTTTGGACTCTTTGATGGTGCCTTGCCTTAGAAATCTGGTTACTGGGGCAGGATCTATCAACTGTAGTAATACACAGATTGCCAAACATGAATAATTTAGTAAATGATTGAACAAATGAATAAATGAGACAACAAAACAACTCTACAAATTATATTTCTATAATTTATTTCACTGAAATTCCTATAATTAATGCTTCACAGTATATTTTCATTGAACATTATCACAAGAAAAAGATGTAATATAATCCTTATATACCTTAGATTTATAATTACATATTAATTGCATTTAATAAATGAGTAATTACATAGTTATTGCTCAAACATTCTGTATTTACAGGTTAGAGTGTGTTGTCGTTTTTGCCATTTGATTTGATGTCAATGAATGACAAAAATGAAAACAAATGACAAAAACAATGCAAGGATGCATTCAAAAGAGTGACTTTTTATCAAGTTCAAATCACAATAAAATATCTCTTCTTTTACTTATTAAAGCATTATTTGCATAGGTTTAGTTTTACATGAGGAGCTGGGGTAATGTAATTATTACCAGTGTTTCTCTATGATTCTAATCCTGTCCGAATGCGCCATGTCATACATTTTGGTCATACTTTATTTGGATGGCCCCCTATAGATGATCTACAGATACTTACATTATTAACAAACTTTCTGGTGATACTTAGTTGATTATCAACAACATTAAGGAAAGATTATGTTTAGGAGTGGGTGTAGGATTTGGGTTTGGGTTAAAGATTAAGTTTAGGATTAGGGACAAACTAAAATCTTTCACATGCAATTTTAAGGTCAGTTGCATTTCATACATATTTAGTTGAAAGTTAGTTAAAAATAAACTGAACATCTACAGTGGACCATCTAAATAAAGTGTTAACGACATTTTTACTGACTGCATCCTCCTTTGTCAGTGAAGATTTCAGTGCCTTTCACTTTCTGTAAAACAAGCTGTAAACATTACCTCAAGTTTTATTAGTCCCGTGTGAAATAGACACGTTGGTAAAAATGCTATCATACTCTGTGAAAACTGAGTTTCTTCAGCATGGATGCACTCGAAGAAACGTTTAGTTGTGTTTTCTGATGAAGCTGAAACAAGCTTCTTATTCGCTAGCTTCTTATTCAAAACTTTCTGTTCCGCCTTAAATGGTGCAGCTGTTATTATTATAATGGCTGAGGCACCAGAATGTAATTGCTGGACTATTTAAGGTGGAAGGGGAAAAAATGAACAAGAAGCTGGCGAATAGGAAGCTCAGCCTCCCAGGCCAATGTGTGTGTCACGTGTACAACTCAGAATATGTAAAAATTATAGAAAAAAGTGTGATTTTATGTGGTAAAGTTGACTGTTGGCTGTGAATGTGCAAGCCAATGGTGATGCTAAAGATGCACTGCATTCGCTTAAGACAGCGAGACAAATGGCTAGGGCAGGGGGCAATATGCAGCTCTGGAGCCTCATGTGGCTCTTTTACTGCCCTGTTGTGGCTACACAGCAGAATTACAATTTTAGGTAAAAATAAAATAATCCTCTTTCGCATTTAAATGAAGCTCTTCTGATTGTTCTAACACAGTTGTAACAAATGATGGTCTTAAACGCTGGAGTTATGTAGCCTACAAATTCTAATTCATCAACCTTTAACCCTGAAAACGCATAAACCAATTTGACCTAGCAAGCAGCTAACAAAAGCCAAAGAGAAAGATTTAAGATGAATATTGATAATCTGGAGACAAATTGACTTATTTGTATTTATAATCACTCCAGCTGGTTTCCTGATACGTTTAATCTGCAAAAAAAAAAACTGTCAAACACTAAAAAGTCTAGAAGCTGAAGTCGCTTCTCATTCCCAGCTTCTTGTTCTAATTGGAACAGGAAAATTCAAACATGAAGCTGGCGAACGAGAAGCTGACTTCAGCCTCTTAAAAAGTCTAATGTTAATGTTAAGACACTATTCTACTTTTGTCTCCTGCCAGAGATGTGAGAAAAGTGGCTAAAGCTGAGCTAAAGCTTGAAGCAGAGCAAAGTAATGTCTATGTTTTATTTGTTTTTTAGCCTATACTATGACATTAGCACAAACTGGGACAAATTTACAGCCAAGATGCTAATAATGGAAATTAAATGTTGTGGCTCCTAGGGTGGTTTGATTTTTGTTGAAAGGATAAATTGGCTCTTTTAACATTTGAGTTGCCGACCCCTGGGCTAGGGTAAACGAAATAATGGCTAAATGAAACGTTTTAACTTTTATTTTACTCGTTACATTCTGTAGTGAAATCGAGTAGCCACTCCCATCTCTGTCATTTAGACCAGGATTTCTTATCCCATACAAATCGCTCATAAATGTTCAAAGAGGAACCTGTCATTATCCCACCTCCTCATAGAAAACTAATCCCACCCAAATAAGGCTTAGCACAAATGTGTTATTGGTTGACAGCTCAGAATCTGCTCTTTCCACAGAATTTCTCTGTTGGCTTCAATGTGCAATGAGTGAAAAGTAATTAAAATCAAATTACACTACACCTTCATTATCACCACTGATAACTGCCAACTTATAAGCATTAATAAATCACAAATATTAATTGTGAGGATTATAGAGGACTTTCTGCAAGTGATTTGATAAGTCATTAGATTTATACATCCAACAGTGGACAATCATTTTGGCGAAAATATTGCCAGCCAATCGGTAGCCTTCTGTAAGATATCGTACTCTGGTCACAATATCGTTGCTAAAAAATCGCAATGTGCCATTCTGTTCATTCCCTACCTACAATGCTTATCCTCTTTTCTTATTTCTTCCCTTTATAGTACTGCTATCATCCCTCCATTCTTCCTGTGACAGAGCAGGAGGCGGGGCTGAGGCAGTGACTGACAGCCCAGACAAGAGAGAGACTGAGAATCAGGCTGTTTACAGCACTCGGTAATCTCTCTGTCTGTTAATGCTGCAGAACACTGGCACGGATCAGTCAGTCAGTCTCCCTCGCTTTCTGGCTTTCTGAATCTCTCTCTCTCTCTTTCTTTGGCTCTTTCACCTTCTCTTTCTCTTTCTGAGCGCCTTCTGTGAATGAGTTCTAACAACAGTCCTTATCTTTCCTCCTCAATGTTTGCCTCTGTGCATTCACGATCAATCTCTCTCTCTCTCTCTCGCTCTCTCTCTCTGTGTCCTGAAGGGCTGGAGAATATTCCCTAAGCAGGTACAGAGCAGGTGAAGTCCTGCCTCTCTCTCTCTCTCTCTCTCTCTCGCTCTTTTCCCCCTCTCTCGCTCTCTTCTATCTCCCTCTGATCAACCACTCTCCCTCTCTCTTGCTCTGATACTCCACTGCCCCCCTCTCTCTCTCTGCCTCTCTCTCTCTCTCTCTCTCTCTCTCTCTCTCTCTCTCTCTCTCTCTCTCTCTCTCCTGCTCTCTCTCCCTCCCTCCCTCTCTAATCCTCCGCCGTTTCTCTCTCTCTCCCTCTCCTGGCATCAGCGGCAGTAGCAACAGCAGCATCAGCAGCGTCTGCGCTTGCCAGGCTGAAGCATCCTGTGCTCGGCTGCTGAAGCATCAGCGCAGCCCCACAGGACAGTGCGGCCAGTCCCGGGACAGACAGCGACAAACAGACATATATTAAGGATCCTCGAAATCAGGACCAGACAGCAGCCTCATTGGAGAGAGTCGGAACGTGGAGCTGAGACCTGAGCTTGGGAATTTTGTCATTTTCCTCTCTCTTTCTCTCTCACACTCTCTCTCTCTCTCTCTCTCTCTTTTCTCTCTCTTTTTTCTGCCTTCTGTCTCCGGTGCTGTCCCTCCCCCTCTCCCTGCCTTCCTCCCTCTCTCCCTATCTCGCTCTCTCTACCTCTCTCGCTCTCTCAGTGGCGGAATGTAGCGGCACGCTCTTCACTCCGTGCTGCATCGACGGCTGGCGGGAAAGGAGCACTGGAAGCCTGTTTGAGTGGGAGAATGGATTTTATCCCCCCATCCCAGTGGATTCTGGACACAATACCTCCCCCGCCTTTTCTAACCTTGCCGTAGCTACCATTGTTGCCTCTGCTCCTGGATATTTGGCTTTTGATTCCACAGAAACAGCTTGCTTATCTTTTTGGCCCCCCTCTCTATCACCACCACCGCCACCACCACCCCACCCCGCATGGATAATGCGCTTATCTGTAGGAGGTCCTGCCCCGGCAGGGGGACGCTAGGCATCGCAGCTCTCCGGGACATGCAGAGCTGAGTCAGCGAGGGCTAACGAGAGCCACGGAACGAGACGCTGAACGAGACGGAAGGCAAACGGCAAGTGAGACGTTTGAAAAGGAGGATTCTGACAAGCTCCTGCTTCTAAAGAAAAAACTAAGAAAGCTCTAAAAGGGCGTGAAATTGGAGTGATGGTTTTTTCACTGGTGGTGCCATCTGTTCCGAAACAGGGATCTGAGGGGCACTAATAGAGGGGTGTTGCTGCTGCATCGGGAGCTGCCGAGAGCTTCCGTGCACATACATCTGCTTTGCTTTCTGCATTCCTTCCTCTGGTCAGCCCCTGCCCCTCGTCCGGTTCACCCTTGGACCTGGAACCCGCCTGTTTGCGCCTTCTGGAACTGGACTAGAGGATCGTCCCGTGTCGGATTCTGCAAGCCCTGATTTTTCTTCCTACCTCCGGAATTCTACTGGGTGTGTGTACTTGTGTGCCTGTGTGTGTGTGTTTGTGGCATCCTGCACCTGTGCTTTAACCCCTTAAACTCTAAGGATCCATCAGTGGGTCCAGATTTCAGTTCTTCACTTTCATATCTAGGTATCTTGCATAGTTTCAATGTAGTTCAGAATTATTTTGGTTATGGTTAATATTTAATTAAAACAATAAGTCCACAGTTTAAGGGGTTAAGGAGTGTTTGCGAGTTTCTTGCGTGTGAGTGTGTTTTTGGCCATCGTGGGATTGCTTTCTTTTTTTTTTGTCCCGCCCCAATGTTTGGCGCCTGGAGCTTCCCGTGCCTGCTGATCTCCCAGCCCAGGGGTTGACCCTCAGAGGGTCATGAGTGAGAGTTCTGGAGCGGTGACCACCGGCTCGGGGGTGGTAGGGGTGATCCTGGAGGAGCCCGAGAGCACCGGGGCCTCGGGCAGCCGGCAACAGGCCCAGGCCCCTGAACGTGCCGGGACGTTGCGTTGTGCCTTGTGGCCCCGGCAGCAGACCTGGTTGTGTGCAGTGCCCCTTCTCATTGGCTTCATTGGCCTGGGCCTGAGCCTCATGCTGCTCAAGTGGATCGTGGTAGGCTCTGTGAGGGACTATGTGCCCACAGACCTGGTGGATGCCAAGGGCATTGGACAGGACCCCATCTTCTTGTCCAAGCCCAGTGCTTTCCCCAAAGGATCAGAGACAACCACCACAACTACCACAACTAGTGGGCCAGTTGGTTCCAGCAGCCCTGGTATCACTACTTCGGTGAGGGGAAAAACTCGATCTGGGACTCCTCCCAACCCATCCCATAGGGGTGGCGGGGCATCTGGCAGTCAGGTGACTCAGAAGAGCACCACTCAGCGCTCTGGGACACGTGGTCCCCACCACCACAGCCTTCACCACCTCCTCCAGTGGACGGACGTCCACCTCCAGCCCATCTCCATCCAATCCGACCGTTCTCAATGACTCCACCCAAATGTGGACCCGTGAGCAGCCCTCCACCGAGAGGCCCATTACTACCCCAGCTAGGACCCACATCAGCCGCAAGACACGTAAGTCCACCCATTTTGTTGTCTGCTTCTCTGGGCCTAGTGGTGCAGTTCCATGTGGCTTGGGCTGCCATGTGGCTCGACAGGTTTGGATTGCGAGTGCCACATGTTGGCAGCATATTATGGTCACCGTTATTCTCACCTGAATGTCAGGGCTGATACTCATTTTTTCTTTTTAGCTTAAAAGCATATTTATGTTGCAACATTGTACAGATGTTTATTCTTTTTACTTTAATGTACAACTTCGAAACATGATCATAGAGGATGCTATCTTGAAAAAATTGCTCACATCCCTTGAAATATGGCATATACATATATATGGTTTGCAAAGGCAGCATGATGGTCAAAGATTGGTCATGGATTGGACTGTGATTGTGTAGGGGAGGGGCTTGTAGATCCCTCACACCACATGGGCCACTCCCTTAGCCTGAAGTACACTGAAAACGATGCGTGCAACTGCACACGTAAAGCTGGTTTAATGGTGTGCCATTTCTTCTCCACTGAGGGAACTTTGCAAAATGTGTTGAACGAATCAGTATGCTTTATGTAAAAGCTTTTATGTGGACCACTATGAATTCCTGAATGCATTATAAGTCTTGGGCATCATCCGTTCTTGTATAATTGAAAGATCCAGTCAAATGTGATGGTGCTACAGTGTGATCACCGCACGCAAGGGAGTCTGAACTGTATGTGTTTTACATCGCATTATATCTCTTTCTATTCTTCATTTGAAGTGCTGAGGTCCCCTACAAATGTATAAAATGAGTGAATTACAGTCATCAATCAATTCTAAAGAGTAGGTGCATGTCCGATTTGGTCTAATCACGCACCCTAATTGCAGCCTGTCATTCAATAAAGGAAAAAGAGCTGCATTTTCTCATCATGTTGTCTGCAGTCTCAGTGTAGGCTGATGCACTTCTTTTTACTTTTCCTTTCAGGATGTGAGGCATAAACCTTGCAAGTATAATCGCCTAATTTAAAAGGACTTTACTGAAATCCCATTCTATTGACTTAAATAACAAGCTCTGGCTCAAACCAAACTGAAATTCATCTATGAGGTCGATCCGGCATGTTTTCTGACAGCCTCCATCTGCCTTTCCAGGATTGGTTAGTGGTATCCCACACCCTATGTTAGAATTACCTATTATACATTAAATGACAAGTTCCAGACTTTATCGTTGCTTCCTAACATTTACAACTGTGCATAGCCCAAGGTCATTGATATCTTTAGTATTGAGAAACTGACCACTCCTTTGCAGCTTCAGCACAGGATAAGGAAGCGTTTGGTTAAGGCTACAAAAATCATAAACCTTTTCGAAAATAGCAAACTCACATGATGATCACTTGTCTCTTTTAATGTTCTACTGAAGAAAAGAAATGTGGCAGACTAATTCAGGTTTTATTGGCTTGTCTGCAGATTCATTCTCCTAGTTGAGTCTATGCTGCAAGCAAGTTTTAAAAAAAGATGTTGTAGATTAAGAGTGAACCTTTTTGAAGAACAGAAATTTAGGGGAGATTTTTAGAGATCTGTTTCCTCTATTGGAAACCATACTTTTAATAATGTATGGTGGAAAAACTGAACTTATTCTTATCATACATCACTCACCAGATATTTGCATTTATCAGCACTGCCAATCAGTATGACGTATATCATCGCTGTTGAGGCAAAACCTCATATCTCCAAAATGGTAACTTTAAAAGAGAAGCCAAAACATTTCTTTTTAAATGTATGTCAATGTAAAAACATGTTAATTCAAGTATTTTTGGGCCATTTCTATTGGCCCCTTTATAATGAAATTTACTTACAATGTAAAAAGAAGCTGGCATTTTCAAATGACATAAAAAAGGATAAAAATGGAGAGACAAGGTAATATTTAAATTAGGGCTGTGAAATTGATGTATTAATAATGATATGTTAGTACAATCAAATATTAATGCCACTATTTTTTTTTTTTATTATTAAATACCATTAACACATTTTCCTAGTTTGTACCATCTGTAGTAGTTCCAGGCTGAAGTCCAGATGCTCATGCACTGTATTTTGCTATGAAAGGATCTGTAATTGTTGCCCTCTCATTCAAATAAAGCTTTTAAATGACTTTTAAAGCGATACTTTTAGCACTTTCAGCAGACCATGCTGAACAGTGCCCACAGGAGACCTTTGGATAAATTAACCTCCAGCAAACTAACAAACGCAACAGCAAAGTGGAGCTCCAGTTCCCTTTGAGACCCTCCACTATAACAAGAATCCACAAGCTGCATGAACGAGAGCAAGAGGCTACAATCACAGGAGATGGAACCATCTAACTTAAATCATCTACTCAGACATATATGCACAAAAAACCCATACAAATAAACAGAGCAGCTGAAACTATCAGTAAAATATCATCAAGTATCAACCAATCAATCAACCTAAGTAAAGAAATATCAGGTCCTGAAGTACTATGTAATTTATGGAAATACAAATCATTCAAACTTGTATTTAACCCCTTAAAATCACTTATTTCATACTAAAATTGATTATTCAGTAACTACAGGGGCTTCAATGCAAACTTGTTGAGCTATTCTTAGATTAGAAAATTGAGTAGCAAACTTTAGGCCCACTGTCAGGCCCAGGACATTAACAGGGTTAAGTGTATGGAACTGTGAAAATGTAAGTACACACTACCTCTCAATTCATATAAACCTGGGTTATTGCAGACCTTTTCAACCAGGAGACCTTTACTTTAGGATGCTATTGCTCCCCTGTTGCAGGTTAAAAGGATCTCCCTATTGCATTCAGCCATGAATATTGGATCAGAATAGTGCACGGTGACTTTGCGTCATTCGGCTGCACTCTACCAGATTGCTTCACTCTCCATTCTTTATCCAGATTAATTCAGCATCACTCCAGAGGAAAAAACTGCCTCTGCTACCCAATAAGAAATTTAATCTACTGCCACATTTACTTTATGGCAAGTCGGCCATACCGTGTCAGCATTTCAACTTGTACTAGGCTTTGCCTGTGTTAGTTGGAAAGATTGGACCCTACCGTACAATGAAAATTTCATTTGAAAATATTGATGTGAATTAAAATGCTTGCAGTAATATTTGTTTATTTTAAGAAAGTATGAGGTTCCAATACCCAAATGCACAAAAGGGGCTAAAACCTTTTGTATATATGATGCACATGGATAACTCACATTCAATAAATTAACATAAGAGTTATGATTTCATACATTTAATCCGTTTTGCACTTTGCAGTTTGTAATAGAAGCTCCATAGGGTCCAAACAAAACTGTTCCATATGAGCTGCAAGGGGCCAAATCCTACATTTTTCTCACACTTTATTTTTCCCTTGAGATCCAGTTGACATTTTTGTGAGCCAAAACAATCATAACTCATTTTTTATGTGACCATTTTCCAATTTAGAAGAACCCTTGGAAGGCTTACTTGTTTTCTTACAGTGTTTTTAGGACTGATACCGTACAATTAACAGTTAAATCCTAGCAAAAACATAAACAGAATTAAGTTATTTTTATGTAATCAGAAATGGCTTTTATTTTCTGGACAAAATCCATTGTCATGCAATGTTGCTTCTAGGCAACAAACATCAATTTCTCGTAACATTTGGAAATTAAATAAAATCTCACAATATAAAATTATTTACATCATATTAAACCTAAAAAAAGAACTCTCCAATGGCAAATAATGTTTTTAGATTGATGAAAAAATGATGAAAACCTGATGATGAAATGCTGAAAATGAGTGAAACTGTCTGGTGCAGAAATGTAATCTACAAGCTGCACCATCCCAGAAAGAGGCTTAAAAAAGCCCAGCAGTAAATTATGTGACAAGCTACATTTTTATTGGTTTATTTAAACTAATCATTTCATTATCAACCCCTTTCATTATCATCAATTATGTTTCATGTTCTTGTAAAGTGAAGAAAATGGGTTTGTTAACTTGAGGCAACATTGTGAAACATGAAGGATAATGGTACAAAATGACTGTATACAACCCCCACAAAATTACCAAAAGGTAATGGTATTTTATGACTAAACTGTAAAAGCTATTAGTAGCTTTGGAATTGTGACTTGTGTTTTCTGGGAGGCCTTGAGTCTTCATGTCCAAATGTGATTGAAAGTAGGTGTGTATAGCAAATGGTTCCAAAGTTATTAAACTATATGTGAGACATAGTTTTCATGTATCTGGCAACATGGTCAACATCATAGAGTTCAACCATCTTTTGGCTTTCAACAATATTAAGTAGTGATAGTAGTAACTGTTCTTTTAACAATAGTTTGGAAAAGAAAACTGTCATATCATTATAAACCTGCTCATCGTGCCAAGGAAGACACTTTCATGTTGTTTTAATACTTCATTTGAAAAGAATTCCTAAAGAAGGTAGATCAATTGCTGATTTCCAACGTTGACAGACTTAGTTCATGAAGGTCTAATGCTTTCCTTGCTTCAGCACACCTAATTCAATCCATGAAGGCTTTGGTAATGAGCTGGGGAGTTGACTCACGTGCGTTCGAACAGAGAAACACTAAGCTATGCAGAGTTGCTGTAGTAAGAAGCACCTGCTTCAATGTGACCTCAATCGAATGCATGTGAGTGGAGGGGAAAGGGCTTGGTCCAAACCCGATCGATCAGAGCGCTCATCCGATGTGATCAGCTATAAAAATTGCTGAATTCGGTTACCGCGCCGACTGAAACAGCTCAGCTCGGCTGAATTCAGCCGACGCTCTTCTTGACTTCCTGTTCCAGTTGAGTGCCACTTAATGGCCATTGATTTTCCTTTTGTTTTGTAACATTAGCTTGATGAGGATGATTAGTCCATAGGAATGGATTCTGTTTCTATGGATCTGTCTATGTCTCCTCCCACCTGCCACTGCCGATTACCCATTTACCATGTCTCGGCTGTTACAAAGCATCATGGACATGTCATCGCGGTTGATTCAGGATGCTGCAATTTCATTGTCACCGTTGTCTCTTTGACTCAAAGAGCTTAACTCGTGTTAACAGGGCCTTATATTTACATGCACCAAAAACAGCCATGTTTACATGACCATTTTCCACCCTGTTGATATCTGTCAGATTTAAATAGGCAGTAACTTCAAGGTGAATTGGTAGGTCTACACCTCTGTGAATAGGTAGAATAGGTGGACTGTACTGGCATCACAAAAAAAACTATATATTTAAACCAGGCTGTTTAGGATGCTTATCTGCCACATTGTTTGGCTCTGGGAGCAAATGATATGTTTTTGAATGTATTTACATACTACATCAAACTCTTTAATTTCAAAAAACCTCTATTTCTTGCCACAACCCCCCCCCCGCCCCCGGTCTGTCTTCGTTTAGTGGACAGCTGTAAAAAAAGAGCTCGCTTCCAACACCATTAGGGCTTAATTTCACAACGAGACTGTCTCAATAAAACTTAATGTCACTTTGATTTATCCTTATGAGATGTCCTAAGGAGGGGGAGAAGCCTTAAATATTAATGCAGAGAAAAGGAAACATGTTCAATATGTAGAGGAGAAACTGAATAATTGATGAGGGAGCTAGCTGAAGAATTATCCAAGAGAAAATGGGAGGGAAACTGTCTGATGCCTTCGAAATCGAGGGAAAAAACACGGGATGAAAGAACGATTTGCACTGTGAACTTTACTTGATGAGAGGGACTCAAGTAAACATCTCTTTTGCTCCTTGAAAGTGTGTTTCCCTTTGTTGAATGTGTTTCGGAGGGAGAGGAGGAGCTGTGTTTCCTCACGGCCATGTGGGACAGCAGGGGCTTCCAGAGGCCAGAATAATGAAAGGTTACAAAGTGGCTTGATGCTAGCAGAATGCTTGCAATGTCTCTCCTCGGCAGAGGCCTTTTGATAAAGAATTCGGTTTTAAGATGGACTAATTAATGAAGATTTTTATCTGAGAGATGGAGAAATTGCTCCGGATAAGCTCTAAAGTCTTTCTTGCTCTGGGCTGAAGGTTGCAGTTGAACTTTGGTATGTTCGGTTTAATGCAAGGCATGGGAAATGCGAGGTAGGCCTGTTGTAGAAGACGTTTTCCAACTGGTTGCATTGGATGTACAGCACCAACATACTAGCAATTGAGATAATGAACACATCTCATTGTATAGCACTGTATTGTTTAATTGTACACACTCAATGTCCACTTTATTAGAAACACCAGCCTTGGACTCCAGAGAATGACCACACTGAAACTCCTCCCCACCGACATTCTATGCACTATAAATTCTCCCACCTCCCTTCTGTTTCCCATGATGAAAACTTTGCATTCCAACACTACGCTGTCTCCCCAAGTCTTTCATGACTAATTAATGAAGATTTTTATCT
Source organism: Colossoma macropomum (assembly GCF_904425465.1). Lineage (NCBI taxonomy): Eukaryota > Metazoa > Chordata > Actinopteri > Characiformes > Serrasalmidae > Colossoma > Colossoma macropomum. Next base: position 43,873,008 of record NW_023494791.1, read on the forward strand.
AAGAGCTGAAGTAATGTGCTCTGGGTGAGCTCTACAGTCTTTCTTGCTCTGAGCTGAAGCTTGCAATTGAACATTTATTGAATCCAGGTGTTCACTGAAAGGTGCTTTTGTTGAAGCTGCTTCTGTTTCTTCTGATTTCACTGTAATTTTTAGTGATGGGGGTCCTGCTTGTTTGATTTCAGGAAAACCACCCAGAACTCATTGCCAAGCTCTTCAGACTTCCCCCTGTTTTCTGCTCTCTCTCTCAAAGATGAAAGCTTGAAGTACATTTTATCTGATGGGGTCAGTTTTGGTGGTCCACCAGGTCTTGCATGGTTGTAGGGAGTCATATTTCTTCCTGTATTGTTTAATAATATTTCTTTTGTTGTTCTGTTGTTTTTCTGTTGACTTTTTCTCTTTCTTATCGCTGTTGTTGGAAGAATCTCATATCTCCAAAATGGTAACTTTACAGGATGAGGAAAAAACATACTTTACTTTTAATGTAAGTCAATGGAACCAGACTTTTTTCCAAGTCATTTTGTGATGTTTCTTTTGGTCCATTCATCATTCAACAACAGGCATTTTCAAATTATGTCAAAAACTGAAAAGGATTATTTTGTATTTAATCTCCTCAGAAATATCTCTTGAATCATCATGCACAATTTGCCAGAAATCCTGAACTCTATTCATCACTGGTCAGTGTCTGACCACATGACTACTGCTGATCAGATTATTTGGGTGGTGAACCATTCTCAGAACAGCAATGACATTTAAATGGTACTAGCATGGTAGTGCTGGTACAGTCACTAACTCAGTGGTCTCCAACTCCTGGAGAACCACCTTCCTGCAGAGTTTAGCTTCAACCTGCATCCAATAAGCCACCCCACCCCTTACTTAACTCTAATACATCTGACCCAGCCAATCAGGTACTTGGGAAGAGGTTGATTAGCTGGAGCAGGTGTGGCAAATTGTGGTTGGACCTAGGCTTTTCAGGAAGGTACCTCTCCAGGACTAGGGTTGGAGGCCACTGCAGTAACTATGCACCAGCAAAGTGGAGCTACAAGGGAGGAGAGTTTAATAAAGTGGCCAGTAAGTATTTGATGCGTTTATTGAATCCAGTTGCTCACTGAAAGGTGCTTTTGTTGGAGCTGCTTCTGTTGCGTCTCTTTTCACTGCCTTTTTTAGCCGTACACCAAGGAGTTAGCTTCGAAATATTCATGAATGGTGCGCTAAGTATGACTTTCTTATTTTTCAGCAGAAATTTTGATAAATGAAACACTTCTGTTTGTGTTGTGGAGTAACAAATGTGTGTGGTGGGAACTTGAGTTAAATGGGTGAGGCTAAAAGATATATGTGCTGTTTATAAGAAAACAATGAGCAATTTATCCATTACGCTCAAGGCGAACGGGAGCGGAAGAAGCTTTGTCTTCATTACCACAGGTTTAGTTTCTGTCACTGAGATTGCGGGCCCAGATCAGTCATATAGCAGATCATTATAGGCACTGTTTTATAATAGAGCTTTCATTCGCTTCAGTAATGCAGACGCACTCACTTATCATATCCCATTTGCCCAACTTTCAATTTACTACGTCCAGTGAATTATACATGATGCTTCGTGTCACAGAATGCCTAATGTCACGGTTACGTTGTACTTTTATGCGGTGCGGCCCATAATGACTAATTAAGGTGGTCATGAAATCTTGTTCGAATTGAAACATTGGCCATATGTACGAATCATGTTTGGATTAAAGATACGAGCAGGCTGGACGTTTTACGGCCAAACATTAATAAATGCAAATTAAGCTCTGCTTCAGCAGGGTCTAGTTGCCTCTCCCACAATTCCCTCTCTCTCCGCAGGCCGCCTCTGAGCCGTTTAACATCTGTGGACAAACAAATGTCAGGGCCTTTTTGATGGCTGCTGTGGTCACTAGCCAGCGCCAGGGGCCCTGTAGTGCATTACTTTGCAGAGACTGCAGCTGACCAGCATGACGAAACAGCTATAAAACTTCGCCCAGTCGTTCTGCTGGACCCCAGCCAGTGGGAGATGGGAGATGGACACTCGCCTTTACTAGAAAACACTGCCAAGTACAAAAAGAACATGGGCCCGGTGTGAGCGCTGCTTGTTGCGGCTAAAAGCCCAAGGCTAAGAAACACTGCGACAAAAGGCCTTCACTCACAGTCTGTTCATGACTGACTGACAAATGTGGCTCCCTTTATTGTGACTTTATGGGACGAGTACAGTGAAAAGTCAATTTATTCATTTTCTCATTTCTCCGAATGTAGTTGATGAGCCATGTTTGGTGTTGGAAGTTTACTTCTTTAGTTTTGCACTGGAGCTATGAGGCTAATGTAGCTAACGAGTATTAAAAATGTCTCAGATTGGCTTGCTTATGTGGTTTTCTGGCACTGTATGAAAGTGGGGAATGACGTACTGCTCTGTACTGTGATGTGCTGCATCTGTGATGTGGTTAAATTAAAAATGACTGCAGTAAAAGTAGGAGGCCTCTATTTAGTTCTCTACTTCAGGGAAAGTACAAAGGTACTTATGTATCAAAAGTAGAGGGACTGTAAGTTATCATATTTAATACCAATGGAGAACCCTAAGGGCCTTCTCTGCCTTTGGAGAAAGCCTAATGATCTGTGGGAACTGAAAAATACATGTCCATTTCTTTTAGTTCATTTTTTATTTAATATAGTCAAAACTTTGCAAGTTTTGTAGCAAAACTCATTCCATTGTTTAGTCCAGTCAGGATTTTTTCTCGGGGTTCTTGAGTACATACATTCAAACAAGCTCTCCCATTGGTTCAGCTCTGGAGGGTTTTACACCTCATTAGGAAGTGACTGTGGAACCACTCATTCACAATGGTGGGATCAATTTCGTCAATCTAGACCTTCTTGAAGTCCTAAATATGTCACTGACTGAGAACAGGAGGTGTAGTCTTACCACATTTCAGTTAGTTGTTAGGAATGGAAAATGCTGCAGCTCTATGCCAGGACTTTATACTGAAAGAGTCACTGTAAAACTGCAACATACAAGGTCAAATATATCATCCAGCCACTTCATTAAGTACACCTGTTTGTCCAATTGGTCAGCTCCACCTCTCATGTAGGTGCACCTGGTAGCTCCACAATTACAGACTGTAGTCCATCTGTTTCTCTGTTTACATTGTTAGCCCCATTTCCCCCTGTTTTTCAATGGTCAGGACCCCCACAGGACCACCACAGAGCAGGTACTATTTGGGTGGTGGGTTGTTCTCAGCACTGCAGTCACACTGATGTGGTGGGTGGTGGTGTGTTAGTGTGTGCTGTTCTTGGATGAGTCTTGTTGGTACACCTTGTAGATGTAAAGCCAGAGACAGTAGCTCATCTGTTGCTGCACAGTTTGTGTTGGTCATCCTCTAGTCCTATTCTCAGTCCAGCAGTGACACTGAGGTGTTTAAAAACTCCAGCAGCACTGCTGTGCCTGATCCACTTTTACCAGCGCAACGCACACTAACACACCACCACCACGTCAGTTCAACTCACTCTATATAACTGTACTGAACTTTAATCAGAAATCAAACTTTACATGCTCTGATAGCTTTTCCACTTTTCCACTCCTCATATCTACACTGTAGCTAATGTAGTGAAATGGTATCAGGCAGAATGAATCTATTTTTAATGTGTTGCATTTATTTGTCTGTCTTCATATAGTGAGGTGGGGAAGAAGTCCTCTTTTCTATCTTTCGTATGCTGCTAGTGTTACCTGAGGGACGAAGAAGAGTGCCGCTCTGAGTCTGTTATGAGATATCGATTCACGTGCAATTGTCTTCTGGACTTGTGCCACTCAGCAGTTTGGTGCAGATCAGCTTTAATGCATGAGGCCTGATTAGCCATGAGCAGCACTTTTCTCCTGCCACCCATGCTGGACAGGAGGAGCCACTGCTTTGTGTGGGTCCAGCTATTCTCTCTTCAATGTTCAATGTGCTTATCAACTTCCACTCACTGGCCACTTTACTAGAAATACCTATGGTAAACTTCCACTTACTTGCCAGTTTATTATAAACACCTATCATAAACATCCACTCACTGGCCACTTTTTAGAAACACCTACCTTGTGTTTCCACTCACTGGCCACTTTATTAGAAACACCTATCATAAACATCCACTCACTGGCTGCTATATTAGAAACACCTATCATAAACATCCACTCCCCGGCCACTTTTTAGAAACACCTACCTTGTGTTTCCACTCACTGGCCACTTTGTTATAAATGCCTACTTTGTGCCTCCACTGACTGGCCACTTTATTAGAAACACCTATCATAAACATCCACTCACTGGCTACTATATTATAAACACTGTTCATAAACATCCACTCACTGGCCACTTTTTAGAAACACCTACCTTGTACTTCCACTTACTGGCCACTTTATTAGAAATGCCTACCTTAAAAGTCCACTACATAGCTGTACAATTACAGACTGTAGCCCATTGGTTACCTTAAAGAGTTTATCATGTCTACCCTATTCAACACTGGTCAGCTTCTGACCATTTTCTGACTCTTTCACCCGGATATTATTTGGGGTTTGGATCATTCAGTAACTCTATACCTGAATCCAACTACCTAACATTGACATTAACTATATTTTAAGGTCCAAGTAGAGGGACTCTGGACAAAACCTGACCACTGATGAAGGACTAGAGGATGACACAAACTGACCGTCAACAGGCTACAGTCTCTAACACTATATCAGCAAGGAAAACCTACAATCTACACGATTATATTAAAGTGGCCAGTAAGTATAGTGTTACATTAGCAGCACACACCATATGCTGTGCAGTGCAACGCCGACATTTTTCAACAACGAAAGTATGATTCTCCCTCTCAATTTATTTGGCTCTAAAAGGCCATATGGTGGAGCCGACCCATTCGTGTGTTCCGCCTCTAATGATGCTGCGAGAGTCGTTCTGCAATTAAAGCAGCGGACCATTTCACAATCCGCATTTGTAACTCACTTCGCAACTCAGCCGTACTGGCATTTTTTACGTGACTCGTCGAGGACATAACCACAAGTGTTTGTTTTCTCATTCCTCGCTCGAGTATTTTTAACATGTTTTGCTTTGGCGTGGCTGTTTTGGCAGCGTGAGTGGTGTCTCTTTGAACATTGAAAAAAATTGCTCATATCCACTTCTCTGCTCGCTCTAATTTGACAGTTTTTGAAACTGAAGCGCATGGCGTTCTCCGCTCACCTGTGTGGTGAAAAAAAAACAAAAACAGCTGCACTCTTCTCCAGCTGGAGAGCTCCGTACTTCCTCTGTGAGCTTCGGTCAATTAACTTAGAGCGTCTAAAGTTGTTATTGGAGTTTTGATTTGCTGCTTACATGTTGTTAGATAATTATACAATTAATTAAGTTCATTAAAACTTAAAAAGAATCTGCACATTTGTGAAAAATGGTTAAGATGTAAACAAAGTCATTCATAGTGGTTTGATGTGAAATGCGGTAAAGTGGTGGTGAGAAGATTCAGGAGTCACAATGTCTACATACAAATTTAATTTACTATCCAAAACGACCACGACTTTTTATGGGCACACTTGCAGAAATAGTTTTAAATCTGAACAAATAGGTTTTGTTTGGGGACTATTTAGCCTTACAACATCCCACGTATAGCTCTCTGCTATGAATGAATTAAACGAAATGCATTTTAGGTCAAAACCTTCAATCAAAACTATCAAACAACAATGTCTCAGGCATCAGGCAATGTATTCATAACCATTTCATGTAGTAACTGTCTGCAATGGAGCTTTAAGAGGCATTCAACTCTTCAGATATCTAGTTCCTCTCACCACTACTGTAAACTCAAGTTTCAGTCCCACTTTATATTTAATATCTTTAACAACTGTGTAATTACACATTGACAAAACATGCAATAACAATGTAACTACTGGTGATGTATTCATGGTTACAGATGGATAACTGTAATACAGTTTATGCGAATACACATGTATCTTGATAGTGGTAATAGCAGATTTTCTCTTACACATGCAATAGGGTGCAGGTAGTTACATAAGTATGGACCACTGTTTGCCCAAAAAGATCTGATTGTAACAGCTGTGTAATTACACAGGAAATGTCAACTCCCTAACATTTAGCTAGCTGTAGTAGTGTGGTGGTGTAAGCAAAGTTCTACTTTAAATCATTCTGTAATGTGACAGCATGTACACACTAACAGCTCATTGTTCAAATGTATGTATTGTTCAACTTAATATTTTTGCATGGTAATCTGATCAAATACCAATCTGTTATTTCACAGTACCTACAGAAAGATATATCTTTGAAGGAGATATGTGGTTGCTGTTTAAATGCCGTCATATTACAGAATAGTTTAAAGCCAGAACTTTAGTTAATGTGTCATAACACAAGCATACTAGTGTTTTTGTTGAAAAAAATATTTAGGCTGGAATGATCACGCACCCCTACTGCTAGCTAAATGTTAGGAAACTTTGCACAGATGCAGTGTAGGTACTCTCATAATGTAGATAAACACCTATTACAATCTTGTAAACACATCAGTTCACCCTATTAGATGTGTAATTACATGTCTAATAAGGCGAAAGAGAAAATATGCTGTTGCAACTATCAAGATGCCTTTGTGTAATTACACAGCAAACACTAAAGTAAAATACACGTTTGTAATTACATAAGCTGCAGTACTGTAATCCATTGCTCCACTGAGACAATACAAAGCAGCACCACTCTAATCAGTGTGTTCTAGCTTCCACTCACTGTTAGCCACATTAGCATGTTCAGTCAAGCCATTCCATTTAAACACTTCCTCCCAGCACTGATGTGCCCCGTGTGCCCCCTCCATTTAAGACTCTCTCTTTTTTCTCTCTCCATTTATTGCTCACTCTTTCTCTCTCTCTCTCTCCTCTTATTCTCTCATGCTTATCACCATGGCAGATCTGTCACAGGGACGCTGAACCCGAGGACATGACATCGCACTGTGACAGTGGCCAGCCGACGGCCTCTCAGCTCAGATGGCAGATTAAAGTGGGGGGGACACACACAGGCTGATGTCTAGAGCGAGTCTGATGAATGGTGGACCTGCATGGTCTCAGTGGGTTGCACAGTGCATATATATTACATGTGTGGGTGCTGCCCAATAGAAGCCATATGCGGCATCTTTCTGCTCAGATGTCAGATGGTTTCTGGAGCGCGGGACGTGCCATCTCAAGTGCTAACACTTTCTAGACCCAGCCACCTGTCAGACATTAAAGACTCACACAGGAATCTGCCTCTTATACATAACTGAAGACAGTCATCAGAGCAAAATATTTGCAGGGGACACTTTATTACAAAATCCTGCCTTGTTGTAGATGTACAGTTAGAAACTGTAGACCATCTGTTGATGCACAATTTGCTAGCCATGCTCTAGCCACCAGTGGTCAGTTTCTGACCCCAGAACTGTTGCTGATATGTACCAGCACCACCCACACTGTCATGTCAGTGTCAATGTTGTGCTGAGAATGGGCAACCACCCAAATAATATCTGGTCAACAGAGTTCCTGTGGTTAGAAACTGACTAGTGATGAATGGGATACTCTCTTAAAATTTACTGTGCCAAAAAGGTTCTTTTGAAATGTCAAAATCATAGAAAAGAAGAACAACATTTGGTTTCCTAAAGAACCTTTCAATTGGGTTATTTTAATTCATTTGAAACCAATCAATTGAAAAGTTTTTTAGAGAATGAAAATTGGTTTTTCCATGGTATCAGAAAGAACGCTCTTTAGCTATTTTTGATAAAGGGTTGTTGATAAATTGTGCATGACAGCAGATTAATGGAATTGCATCCCCCAAGATGGTCCCATATAGTACCAGAAAAAGTTGGCTTATAACAAAAGCTCTTTTTGGTGCTATGTAGGGCAATTTTTAAGTTATTTTTGACCATGAAAGGAACTATTGAAGCATTCAAAATTTTATTTGACTTGTCACCATTCTATTTACGAAAGCCTTTCAAGGATTTTTTCTAGAATGCATATATACATTTAATACATACATGCAAAGGTTCCTAAAACTTGAAAAAAGTTTGTGAAGCTCACATCTCATTTACCAAAATGTACCATTCATTGGGGGATCCAGGAGTGGTTCTTCCATGCCATTGTACAAAGAAATCTTTTTGGTAGCTCCTTTTAGGAGTGTATAACCATTGTCTTTACTCAGGAACCTTCAAAGAACCCCCTTTTTAGAAGTGTATATAGTGGACCTATAAGGTAGGTTGACCTCATAAAGTGACTAGTGACTGGAAACACGAAGCAGGGTTTTTTTATTAAGTGGCCAGTTAGTGGAAGTACAAGACAGGGGGTTCTAATAATGTGGCCAGTGAGTGGAAACACCAGGTAGGGGAGTCTAATATAGTGACCAGAGAGTGGAAGCACAAAGTAGGGGTTTAATATAAAGTGGCCAGTGAGTGAAATTACAAGGTAGGAGTTTCCATTAAAGTAGTATGTCTATATCAGGTAGTCTGTTGTTTGGCTTGGAACAATTTATGTTGCTTCAGGCTGCTGCAAAATCCTGATAACCGCATCTGCATGATGTCATCTGTGGAGTAGGGAATGAAGAAGATCGTACCATGTCATCAGTGTATTACACCTTCTTAACTGTCTGGCCAGTGACACGCTACGAGTAAATGGCACCAGTGTCAGAGGAAATGGACTGACACAAAATGGAGGCCTTGTAGTGGGGGATGAGAGTGAGTGAGTGCCACAGGCTGAGGAGTCTCTGGAGGGAGACTCATTATGAATGGAGTTCATTTACGTCTTTGACTAAGCGTCAGTTCCTGAGTGACAGTACTGGATGGTGAAGCATTGACACATGGTGGGAGTGTGTTTTTGTGTGAGTGAGTGGAGGTGAGGAACTGAGGCTCTGATAGTGAGTAACCGAGTGAGTAAGCACAATAGTGATCGCTTTAGTGTCACCGTCTGATGGTGATGGAGGCTCTTCAGGTTGGAACAGGGCAGTGTTCTGTAACATTTGGATATTAGCATAATGACTTGATGTTTTTTTTTACCATAATATACCACCAAATTATGACAAAGTGACTCAAAGTGCAGGCAGGGTTGCGGCAAAGAGGTTAGAGCCTGAATATATGCTTTTTGTAAACCATTGTACCTTATTTTCATATTGTTTTCTAAATGGACTTTTACTTTGTTTACTGTCTAGTGACATGTCAACAATGCATTGGATAACTTTCATTATAGAAACACCTCAAAACAAGCAACGACAGTAGTTTATGAACTAGAGGCTTTTCATGTACCTGTTGCTTGCAAGAATGACCTTCGAGGCCTGCACACTAGCAGAAGATGAAATATAGCAGGTATGAAAGTGTAGACTATTTTTTTTTTCTATGAATGTAGCTAAAACAAATCTGAAGTCAGAAATGGACAAAAAAATGGGCACTTTTCTCACTAGGAGCTCGTTTGAAGAGGAAGTACCTGGTCAGACAAAAAATAGCACTGGGGTTCTATTGAGACCAGTTTTAGGCCCCTCACTCGCAGAAGGTGCATCCAATTAATGTTGTAAATTTTACCCAAATTTTTGCACGAGGATAACCAAATGAATACTATCAACTTTTCCCAAATTAGACCTAAGTAGTGCTCAAACTGGTCCTAAGGGCCCCCCAGATGGTCCACATTTTGCTCTGTTCTTGTGTGTTGGGTGTTGGGATGAGGCAAAAAGTGACCCTCCAGAGGTCCCAGAGGACCTTGAGAACCACTGTCTTCATGTCATGGAGTTGAGTACTGAGGTGTCATGGAGAGTTCACCGTGGAAATCTCCAAAATATTCTAGACCAGTGGTTCCCAACCTGGTCTACAGGGACCACCAGATGGCCCACATTTCTGCTCAAACCCAACTTGCAACACATAGGGATGAAGGAAAATGCGGACTGTCTGAGAGTCCCTGAGGACCATGTTGGGAACCACTGATCTAGATAATTTCACATCTGTTTTTCCTCACTCCTGTTCATTAATACTGCAGTCATTATGACTGTTATATGTGCTCCTGTGCTGGTCTTAGTTAATTTGCAAAATCTTGGTCTAAACAATGCAGTTTTATTGTTTCTTGTTGGTTAGGATGGTTTGGCCCCTGTAAGCTTCTATCAATCTGTATAGCAGAACAAATCTAGGAGTCAGATTCTAGGTCCAGGTTTAAAGACCTCTGCCAGTACCTGCACTTGCACGCTGCTGCCTGAGGCTCCCCTGTACCATGACACTTGCCTGCTGCAATATCTGACCCAAAATAGTCATGCTAGGACCGTCCCAAAGTACACATACAGCCATTCCCACATTGACTATTAATGCTCTTATAGTAAAAATCTTTTTAGAAATGGAGGCATGCCTCTTTGCCTTCTTCTTCTCTTTCTTCTTCTCTCCACAGGAGCCCCGTTCACTGTATTAGTAACAGCAGGATCAATAACCTCCCCTCCCGGATGGATGCGGCAGCTAAAAGGAAAATGGCCGCCCGCCCGGATAAGAACAGCAGCGTCTCTGTGCCTGGTCCCTGTCTCGATGACAGGGGAGAGGGCTGGGACACTTCAGAGAAAAAGAGCAGGAGAGAAAGAGAGATCTTTTATTTATGAGGACAAATGCCAGCAACCACCGCAGCGAGTTCTAATGGCAGATGCCAGTGGGCAGGGTCCTTGCTGCTGGACAAAAGCACCATCCACCAGGCTGCGGGCTCCCACAGAATACGAGCCGTATTAACCCACGGGCTAGACGGCCACCAGATTAATGGGATCTGACCTTTCCCCCTTCGTATATATTTCCATCTATTTCTTTTCCCATATCTCCCTACTAACCCCTAAATCCTCTATGAAATAGAAAATACTATCAAGGCTCTCTTTTCCAATAATCTCTTTATTATATCACCTCATAATGTGCTGTATATATCTCGCACATGCAGTGTGCCACATGATGTCCATAACCATTGGTCATTTGTTGTCAAATTCTTGTGAAAGAAAAAAATGAGACCCCACAGTCCTCCCTGCATCCCTGAATAAACCATCCTTTCTAGCCAGAATGAAATTAGAGACAAATTATTTGCCCCAGTTCTGTTAACCTGCTAACTTTAGCGATCTGTAGCTTTTGCTGAAGCAGTCTGGATCTTTTCTTAACTCTTGAAAATGATTCAAAACCAAAGAATTCATCTTCACTTATTAAACTATCTACCAGAAATCACGACAGCAGACTTTGATGTAAAGTGATGGCTGAAGATTTTTCCTGTTTTACAGCTTTTGCCAAAAGCTACCTCCATTTTGATGTTTTTACTATGTTATGATTACTGTGAGGAATTTTAACATCATGCCATGGCTTTGTTTAACCGTCTAAATACTTTGTTACCTGATGTAACATTAATGAAATATTAGGTCTACAAGCATTACTGTTTATTGAGATAACATTAGCTGTCATTTCAATTGACTGATGTATGCTAATAATATGGTATGACAGCAAGCAAATACTATGGATTTAAGCATTGATGAACTGGGACTATTAGAGTGAGATCCTCAGTTCAAGCCATAACCGTCTACACTCTGTCAAAAAAGGAGAAAAACACACCTCTATGATAATGCAAATTTCTGCCTGTGCCCTTGTGGGATTTCTAATACATAAAAAAGAATAAATGTTTAAAGAACTGTGAGCACTAAGCTAGTTCTGGTGCATATGAGCATTTTTTGGACATTCCTGATTATATGTAGGCATTTGAAGCTTCCAAAAGACACAAACGTATTCCATTTGGACTTGCAACACACATTAACGTATTATTTATCTTGTATGCATGAGTTTATAGTGCCTCTTTCAGTAAAGAGCTCTGACACAGAGCTGCCGCCACTGTTTTCCATTTCTAACAACTAAATAAACCTAGTTAGGCAACTGTTCATATTCAGAGAGTGACATATCTAGAACTTCTAGAAGGCCTGGAATGAAACTGGTCCCACCCATCAAACCATGATTCCACTGTCACTTCCTGATTATGTTAATTGTTCTTCTAACTTGCAAAGCCTTCTGAGCTGCTCCGAGTCTAGCACTGCCAGTTCTCCTGCATTGTTTAAGGTTTTGTGAGGGCACAGGGGAAGTCCGTCTGGGCCTGGCTTTGGAGGTGAAGATACTACCTGCAGGTGGTCTTTGAAGCCGTCTGTATCTCTTGTGGCTCACTTTATTTATTTTCCCCTTCTTTTTTTTGTCTGAGCTGCTTGTGCCGACTACCCTGGGCTGGGCCTGCTGGAAGGCCTCTCTCCCTCATTAGTGTGGCGAGGCCCTCAGGCGGCCCATTTTGCACTCCTATTAACCTGTGCCGAGACGCTGGCGTCCCGGCCGGTTCCTTGGCCGGCTCCAAGGAATTAGTCTGGGAGTTTTGAGGGAGGGTGATGTATGATCCTAGAAGCAGCTGCCGCGCTGCCAGTTACTGCTCCGTTGCGACAAGAGGGTGCAGTGTGTGTGTGGTGTGTGTAAAACCTAGCAGTGCAGGGATAAAGTGCATTAGCAGTGAGTTGGGAATGATTTATGTCCACATTCAGGTCCGCATAATGAACTTTTGCGAGAACGCATGTGCAGTAATGTATTTATGTGTGAATACAGGAAAATACTTTATAAATTTTAGTAATGCGTTGAACTTCTTTTAAGGCCTCCGCAAGTGGTTTTTGTCGTGGATTCCTCATGACCTCCTTCCTGACAGTTTTCTTAGATGGTCATGCAATGTGGATATAAGGTGTGATTTACATAACCCCTCTTCACCGTAGCCATAAAATGCAATTTCTGTGTGTCCCTGAGTGGAACAATGATTTTTTTTTTTAATAATAACATTAAAAATATTTCAATAAGCTCAAAACAGAGTCACAAAATTTCACATAGAAAGACCCACCAGTGCCTGACTTAATCCAACAACATGGAGAAATTATTTTAATTTCATTACATTAATTAAAAATATCCAAATCAATTTCCATTCTGCTGGCAGAGTTGCCACTAGGGGGCTTGCAGAAAGAAGGAACAAACTAGAAGGGCAAATTCATGAACAAAGCCATTGCTATGACATCCCAGGTGGTTGCTAAAGTGTTGCTAGCCCATTGCTATAGTATCCCAGGTTCTTTCTAAAGTGTTGCTAGCCCATTGCTATAGTATCCCAGGTAGTTGTTAAAGTGTTGCTAGGCCATTGCTATGACATCCCAAGTGATTGCTAAACTGTTGCTAGGCCATTGCTATAGTATTTCAGGTGGTTGCTAAAGTATTGCTATGTTATCCCAGGTAACTGCTACATAGTTGCTTAGCCATCAAAGGTGGTGGCCAATGTGTTGCTATGTTATTTCTATGGATTCCCAGGTAGTGGCTAAAGTGTTGTTAAACTGTTGCTATGGTATCCCACATTGTTATTAAGGTGCTGCTAGGCCATGCTTTGTTGTCCTGTTTGGTTGCCAAGGTGTTACTAGGCCATTGATATGACATCCCGGGTGGTTGCTAAAGTGTTGCTATGTTATCCCAGGTAATTGCTACATAGTTGCTTAGCCATTGCAGATGGTTGCCAAGATGTTGCCGGGCTATTTCTATGGAATCCCAGGTGGTTGCTAAAGTGTTGTTAAGCTGTTGCTATGGTATCCCACGTGGTTATTAAGGTGCTGCTAGGCCATGCTATTTGTCCCGATTGGTTGCCAAGGTGTTGCTACGGCATTGCTTTGGTGTCCTAGTGTGAGAGATGTCCTTTGTGACATCATTAGTGGCAGCTAGATGAGAACTTTCACAACATTTGACCTCTCATTTCCTAAGGGACAAAAAATGTGTCATAACAAACGCTGTTCAAAAACCAAAAGTGCAGCTGGTCCAAAAAACACAAGTGCACTATTCCTGTATGGGCTCTACTTGTAGAAAAATAAACCAAACAGTAACCAAACAGTGTGATGATGAACAATATTAAGCAATATTAAACATGCACAGGTGTTTATTATTTATCTAACTTCATAAATGATAGCAATGTACTAAACTGCGTTTGAGTGTCCACATGACTTTTCCATCATGATAAAAACCCACTGACTGTCTTTTTACTGTATTTTCTGAGATGGCAAGTGTGGTCATCCAACATGTTTGTAAAGTAAGCTTTGCTTATTGCATACTTAAAAGAACAGTAATGAAAATGTTCAGGGACATCAAATCAACGGTCAGTCAGCACTACTGCACAAACAAGTGGTTTCTGTCAGGAGAAAATGTCATAACTTCATCTCAGACAGTGTTTTAGGTCACTGTGGTCTTCTGTGGTCGTAATGCTTTAAAACATAATTAAAAGAATGGTAACGAAAAAGTGTTTCTCTTCAAAGTAACTGTCAGGCATCCCATTAGAGATGTATTATTGCACAGAGCACCCGCGTTGCTTTGAATGGACACTTTCCCCACAAGCACATTACCCAGACACCTTTGATCCTTGCAGGGGGCCTACTCTGAGCATGTGTAGAGTTTTTACAAGCACATCATGTGCTGTCAGTTATTAATTCATGTCTCACATGAATATTATGTAAACAGCAAACACTCATTTGAATTAATGTGAATTTTGACTTGTGCAAAGGGGTTCAAAAACAGCATCATCAGTTGGATTTTATCTGTTTTTATCTTCATGTTTATCTTTGCTGTAGTTGGTAAATAGCACGGGTAAAGAGGAGATGAAGCTGTAAACAGACTTTCTGCAGGCTAGTGGAGGAGCCACTGACCAAACTGTGTGGCTGTAATCACTAGAGTGGAGACTGGCTGTTTGGCCCCAGTGAAGTGGAATGAACCTGTCTGTCTGTCTGGACAGGAGAGGGGGAGAGAGGGGGAGAGAGGGGGAGAGAGAGAGACTTATAGTGGAGAAAGTTTGAGCAAGACAGATATACAGACAGATGACAGATAGGTAGGGAGATAGACATACAGTCAGACAGATAAGTAGATGGACAGATAGAGAGGCAGACAGACAGACAGATATATAGATAGATAGATGGACAAATAGACAGATGGATAGATAGATAGATAGATAGATAGAGAGAGAGAGAGAGAGAGAGAGAGAGAGAGAGAGGGGGGGCGGCAACAATAGTGGTCAAAGCTTCAGCTAGGGATAGACAGACAGACAGACATGTAGACAGACAGATTGGAAGCAAGAGAGAGAGAGAGAGAGAGAGAGAGAGGAAAGACAATAACGCTCTAAGCTCCTTCCAGGTTGCCTCTCTCTGACTGTGGCTGTGCTGTTGAAATGGCCTCTGCAGCAGACTGTGTGTGTGTGTGTGTGTGTGTGTGTGTGTGTGCGCTCTGTTTGGCGCAGTGGAAGGCCAGGGGCCACTCAGTGATGGATGGTTGTAGACGATGGCAGATCTCTCCCATGGCCAGGCTTTGCCGGTAATGGCTTGAAACACGATAGCGAGGCAGCTGCAGGAAATGGGGAATAAGCAGGGGCTCGGGCTTTAATGCTGACAGAATCAAATGTGCCGGAGTTTCTGCGAACTCCAGCCACTTTACGCAGCTCCTTGCACTCAACGTGGACTCACTGCTGCCCGCTGTGTCGGCCTGATATGACAGTTAGGGTCAGAACCGCCCACTTTCAATCCTGTTGAGCATTTTCATGTATGTTTCGAATATGAAATGTGTTGGGATGGTTTATTCCAGTTTTATTGATAAACCTATTCATTTTCATACTTCAGATCTCTGAAACAGAAAGTTTTAGAAGGAAATAAACATTTCTAACTTGATCCTAATTTGTATCTTCTATCCTTTCTATCCTTTCCTAAGTAGAGGGAAGTTATTGTTTGTAAACTCAGTGCTTCAGATTAGGTCAGAAAGTGCTTCTTCCTTTAAAAATGTTAAGATAAAAATGACGATAATACCAAAAGATTCAGATATTCTCTGATATCATGTAGAAAAAATTCATACTATCACTTTTTATATGTGTTTGTGTTTACATTGTGATCAGGTGGAACACCAATCCAGTGGCCCCTCCCCACTGACCTTTGCTCAAGCTCATGATTAGATGAAGAGGGGAAGCGTTATGAATATGTATGAAGTCAAACACCACAGCGGATTTGCATAATATCACATTAGAGTGACATTTACTGCATTGTGTAATCAATAGAGCGAATGAGAGGGTGAAAAGTTTTGCCGTAGGAACAATAACAGTACAATAAGCTATACTTAAGTGTGATTACATATACGTGTGCATGGATTGGGGGGCGCGTATGTGTGTGATTTCATAAGCTCGGCTGGCTGGCTTGTTACCGAGCGTCTCGCTCCCTGTGGAGAGAAATGAGTGGTGGAAAGGTAGAATGAAGATGATAAAAGTACCTTGTGTACAGACTCTGCTGGTGTTTGTGTGAGCAGAGAGAGAGACAGAGAGAGAGAGAGAAACAAACAGACAGCAGTGGCATGATGAGCATTTGTGTGTGATGTAACCAAACACTCATGAGAGA
Source organism: Colossoma macropomum (assembly GCF_904425465.1). Taxonomy (NCBI): domain Eukaryota; kingdom Metazoa; phylum Chordata; class Actinopteri; order Characiformes; family Serrasalmidae; genus Colossoma; species Colossoma macropomum. The sequence continues at coordinate 43,889,435 of NW_023494791.1, forward strand.
TTAATGAATCCATTAGACTCTCTCAGCAGGATCAGATATAATGGCTGTGCAAAACGTGTTTATGATTGTGTGTACGCGCTTGAATGTTTACGAATGTTAAGCATTTAGATGTCTCTAAGCTCTCTCTCTTTCTCTCCCTCTCTCTCTTTTATATATATATATATATATTTATTTATTTATTTACACAAACACACACATACACACACAAGAGGAATAAACTGCACAGATGTCTGTATGGTTGTGTGTGTGTGCGTGTGTGTGTGTGTGCGTGTGTATACACATATAGCCATATCATTGCCAACGTACAAAATATAGGGGGTCCTGGGGGGTCTTGGCCCTCTTAATCAACCTCTTGAACCCCCGGAGTGTCTCACATTCAAAATTCTGGGGGATCCCTGAAAATAAACTCATTATGACATTATGCACTCAAATATAAATTCAAAAGGTCATTGTTTAGCTTGTTTCATCCTCACTGAGCAAGTCTGTGGCATTCTTAACTAACTAGCGATGCAGCACTGGTCTGCCTCAGGGTGGTGCTGTGGCAAACTGGCTCACCCAGGTGGTCCTTTATAACCTAGCTACTGTAACTATGCCCTGAGTTAACAACCAGCCAACTCTGAAGTAGCAAGCCAACATGGGACCCACCACCCAAATAATACCTGCTCTGTGGTGGTACTCTGGGGGTCCTGACCATTGAAGAACAGGGTGAAAGGGGGCTAACAAAGTATGAAGAGGAACAGATGGACTACAGTCTGTAATTGTAGAACTACAAAGTGCGCTTACATAGTGGAGCTGATAAAATGGGCAAAGAGTCTAGTTTTAAAGTGGTTAATGAAGTGGCTTATCAGTGTATGTATAATACCTATAGGGCAAGTTTGACCCAATAGCCTGGCATTGTAAAAAAATAGTGTGTGTGTGTGTGTGTGTGTGTGTGTGTGTGTGTGTGTGTGTGTGTGTGTGAGATGTCTTCCAGAATGGGATGGTTATATGAGATAAATAGGTACAAGGTTACAGATACTGGCCTGATTGAAGGAACAGTGAGGCACTAGACTCAGCTTTTCCCAGTAGGGTCTGACTAGAGCCCTTCGAGACATCATTACAGAGGCAGAGAGAGACAGAAAGAGAGACAGGCACATATTGTGATATTATTATAATCAATTAAATCTTAAAACAATTAAGTTGTTCTATGTTTGTAATATTGTTTAATTCAATATTATTACACTATCTAAGCTCAATCAATTTAAGCTTAACATTCTTACATGCCAAAAAAGGGCCCTGGTTTGAACTGAATTGACCTTCCCATGCTCTGCCCACAAACTTGTACTGTTTTAAGGCTGGACAATTCATCATAATTACAAACTCCAACAGACAACTTGTTTTATCTAAACACTTAAATTTGGAGTGCATTATTAATATCAAATGATATTCCTGAAACACATAGTACATTCTTAAAAGAGAAGATTCTTCAAGGGTTCTTTATGAAAGAAAACAGTTCTGTATAGAACCATTTTCATGATTAAAGGGTTCTTCAGAATGTGCTGTAGATGTTTCTATATACAGCCTTTTTGAAAGGGTTCTATATAGCACCAAAAAAGGTTCTTCTATTGCTATGATGTCAAGCTTGTAACAACAGAAGAACCCATTTTGGTGCGATATTGAACCATTTTTAAAAAGGTTCTATTTAGAACCATCTAAAACACATTCTCTATCAATCTGAAGAACTATTTCATGATGCAAAGAACCCTGTAACCATGCAAAGGGTTTTTAAACATTCATGGTTCTATATAGAACCTTTTGAAAGGGTTCTATATAGCTCCAAAAAACTTCTTCTATTGCTATGATGTCAAGCTTGTAACAATAGAAGAACCATTTTTGGTGTTATATAGAACCATTTTCAAAAAGGTCCTATATAGAACCAACCACAGCTCATTCTCCATCGATCTGAAGAACATTTTCATGATGCAAAGAGCCCTGTAAGCATGCAAAGGGTTCTTAGGGCATTCGTGGTTCTCTATAGAAACATTTTTTACTAAGGAACCCTTGAAGAGCCATCTTTTTTATGTGTGTAGTATGACAAGAGGTGTGTATAGAAGGGGAGACAATTCTGAGAACTTGGACTGGGGCTCTGGGTGGCTTGGAGCTAGAGGGTTGATGTGAGATGATGAAAAGAAGTAGAACTGAAGAACAGAGGGAATGGGATGGTAAAGGGGTGTGGTAAATTTGTCACATTAGGTTGGAACAAGGAGCTTCAGGCATGGTAATCTGCCCAAACATGAGTTATTTCATACCATTTATTTATTTCATATATATTTGAAAGGTCAAACTGTTAAGACAGATTAGTGGAAGTTTTTCATCATGTTGTTGAGCTAATGTCACCATGGCAGCTCATTCATTACTGCTGTTTCAAACCTGCCTTGCTTTGGACACCAGTCAAGCCCAGTACCATAGCATTTAAACTGAAACTCAATAGCAACTCTCAAAAAAAACATGGTAGTATTTTGATAACTTATGGATTTTGACAAAAGCTGTGTTTCTCTTTAGGTTTTAGTAGAACATTGCCAATGTTCTGTAAACAGTAGCTGGCAACAGTAGCTACCACAGACTGTTTTTGTGAATGGGGCATGGTTAGGTAAACTGAAAGAGAGAAAGAGAGAAAGAGAGGTGGAACATATTTCTGTATTGTAGGACATCTGTAATAGCGAGGCCCTTCGGCTGTGCCGCCTTGAGAATAACTTAGCTAGAGTAATTAGAGCAGTTGGGGAGGATGAGAAGGAAACAAAAAGGCACAGAGGAAAAAACAAGGGAAAACATAAAGGGGTTGCTTTGCGGATGCAGGCTGACAGCAGTGGAGAGGTTTGGTAGAAATCTGCTGGGGCATGTCCTGAGATGAGGTCGTCATGAGAGTTTATCACCAACACCAGATGTGACAACTTGTGAAAAGGTGGACCACGTCTCATTGTGACCAGTGGACTATCCTCATCAGAGCAATATGACCTTAGGCAAGGGTGTCCAATCTTATAAAGGTCCAGTGTGGCTTCAGGTTTTCACTCCAAACAAGCTGAAGCACACCTAACTCCACTTGTTTAATCAGTATAGTCTTCAAACATTTCATCAGGTGCCCTCTTGCTTTGTTGGAGTGAAAACCTGCATCCACACCGGCCCTTTGCGGACAAGATTGGACACCCCTGACTTAGGGCAACACAGTATATCATTTGTTCATCATTACTGCCATACTTGCTTTTGCAATATTGATCTAATTGTTGGTCCACCAGTGCATTTTTAAAATGTGAATAATTAGTGCATTTTTTTTCTTTGCCCTAATGCCTTAATAGCACAACTGGACAGTGACTACATTTTAACTGTCTCTGCGCTGCACCCACATTGTAAATTTGAAATAAAACAGTGATTTAAGAGGTTAAAGGTAATCTGTTTACATCTAAATGTAATTATAGCTATATAGGCATACTACAGACACATATTGCTGCTGTTGGAACAAAACCTTGTATCTCTATCTGTATTGTTTTTTTAATTGTTGGCATAATCTGAAAATACCAGTCGCTCTTTACATTGTGTGTAGATTTTATGATGAATGGACCAAAAGAAATGACCCAAAATTACTTGGAAAATTACTTGGTTCCATTGACTTACATTAAAAGTAAAGTATGTTTTTTTCCTTCTCCTGTAAAGTTACCATTTTGGAGATTTGAGGGTTTTGTTGTGACAACAGCGATATATACCTTAGCATTAACAACATTGTTTCCAGCAACCACGTTCCTTGCCTCCTCACTAAACTTCACCAGCTTCAGAAAAATGACAAATTACAAGAGATTCAATTATCCGTCCTGGACGAGCCCCCAGTTATACTGATTTTTATGCCTCATGATGGCCTGCCTTACTGACAGTATTATAATGTCAATAAAGCAGTTCAGAAACATCTTAACTCTGAAATCATATCTTTTAGTTACCATGACAACTTCAGTCAGGATTGATGCAGCAAGTGTTGAAGGTTGAAATCCGTCAATTCATTGTCTTGTCTTCATTCCAGATAGGAAAAGCCTTATAACAAAACAGAATTTTCGAAGTACTGCCCAACCTCTGGTGTACCCTCATTCATTCATGTTGCAGACATGCTAATGTAGATGAAAACTTGTTAAATGAAAAAGTGATAGTAGTGAATAATGAGGACACCAGGATGAATGCATGGCTGTTTATTAAGAGAAATAACGTTAGCCCAGCTCACAGGCCAATTAAAGCCATGGTGTCCAAATACTTATGTTCTGCTCTATGGCTCTCTCTCTCTCTCTCTCTCTCTCTCTCTCTCTCTCTCTCTCTCTCTCTCTCTTTCTCTTTCCATCCAAACATCCACACAGAGTTTTCTTTCCATTCTTGTCCAGTTGCTGGCAGAGGTCTGTTAAATAGCATGGAAAAGCAGAATATGGCAGGTTGGAGCAGGCTGTCACAGTTCAAAGCCAAGCAATGTTTGTCCTCTTTATGCTTAATTTGAGGGAAAAATTGAAGCAGCAGGGGGAACAAACTAGCCATTTCCACCAGCTCTCCTCTACCCTCCCACTAAACCTGTGTCTCTGTTCGCTCAGCCATCCGCCCACCACATCTTCAACTGATGATGTCACGGCCATTTTACACTGTCTTTGGGTGCCATTCAATGAAAGATAACCTCCTTCCTCCCGAAGCTCAGGAATGTTCTACTTTTCAACAGTGGTGGTTATTGTGTTGGTCACTGAAAGGACAGCAGCAGAGCCTGTTGAGATTGAAGAGGGAGTAAGAATTGGTGCTGATGTTGCTATCAGAAAAGGCCACCTTTGATATTCACATTAATAGAGATTAATTGGAGATTTATGCTCCATCTTTGACAAAGAAATCAAGGCCAGTGCATGCAAAGACAGTCAGTGAACTCAACTAAATGGACGTCGTTCCTTAAAGTTGTGTACAGTCAAATCTGATTAGATCTGAAAAATTCCTGTCAGTTTTGTTATTCACTAATTTCATCTATGGTGTTTCTCTACAGTCAAACTTCTGGTCAGTACACTCATAACAATCCTCACATAAAGGAGTTTCTTAACCATTTTTCAGTCACGAGACCCTTTAAAAGTACACTGTAAAAAGTTACTCGTCAGATCTACCTAAAAAAAGTACTTCAAGTGGTAACAAACAATTGAACAAGTTTTATTCAACTTATAAAACTCAACAATAAAACTAGTTGATTTACTTGTTACTACAAGAAGTAATTTTTTTAGGTAGATCTGGTGAGCCACTTTTTACAGTCTTTGCAAAATCCTGCGTTCCTCTGACAGCCATACACACACACACACACACACGCACACACACTGTAAAAAATGGCTGAAAAATTACTTCATGTGATAACAAGTAAATTAACTAGTTTCATTGAACCTAAATAAATACTTTGAATGAGTGATTCTTTCAATCGATGTAGCTTTTTGAGTTGAATAAAACTAGTTTAATTGCTTGTTACCACACAAAGTTTTTTTTAGGTAGGTCTGATGCCACTTTTTAAAGTGCACACAAACCACATTTGCGCATATATTGCTGCTGAGGTACCACTGGATGATAAAGTTGGTGGCTCAGATTCAGAGTTATCTGATTCTGCAGACTTTCTTTTCCAAAATCGTTCCTTGCTAGTTTGTATTCTCTTGTAATGCATTGTGCAGTAATGTAAATTTATGTCAAAGGCTATTTCACGTCAACCTTTACATGGTCATACGTTGACCCCAGCATTTACACTCTGTCGTGTGGAAAGGGGCATGCGAGAAAAATTTTGATGTCATATGAGGCTTAATTATCTGCATTTTCATTATCTTATAACAGTCGCTCCAAAAGATCGGTTTTGGAATTTTAATTAATGTTATTGTATCAGCAACATCAGCAATTTTTTTTGATGGCTCCTCTCACAAAGTTAGATGGCAACTTGGTTGAGAAAGTCTGCTCTAAAGAAAAAGTTATTGAGAGAACCTAAAGGTGTTCTTCAATGGCTTTGCGCAAAAGAACACTTTTTGACACTTTTAGTGTAATGTTTTATATGTATATTTTACATTTATATTTAACACTAAATGTTTAATTTGAAAGTAAAAACAATTCTTAGTGTAATTAAAAACACCAATAACAACATTAAGAAATGAGAATCCATGAAGACGTGACAATCTTTTTACTAAAACAGCAAATCACCTTCAATTTGAAGTGTTACTGTGTAATTTAATATATATATATATATATATATATATATATATATATATATATATATATATATATATAATATATATAAACTCAGAATTTGCAGACTAGAATCTTTAGCTCATTAGTCCTTCAGTTGAGTAGTAAACATAAATAGACAAAGGCTCGAGGCTCATGAATGCAATCATGGTAAATTTAGCACAACTAAAAGACCTCAGTGCAGTTTCTTGGCATAAGTATTTTAACACTGGGTGGATTTTTTTCATGACTCATGAACCTGTTAAATGCTTTCCTTTTATCCCTTTATTGGCTCACATGTGCATTAATTAGTTTCATGCAAATCATGAATAAACTGGGCTGTGCCATTTGCAAATTATTCGTAAATATGGGACCAGTGCATTGATGCATTTTACCAGCCTAGCTTCACATAATTCATTCCCATCTCCTCCTCCAACAGGCAGCTGTGTTATAATTTGTCCAGCTGCTTTAGGTCAATTTGCCTTTATGCTAACCCTCTTCCACCTGTATCTCAGATATTGTTTCATGAAGTGAACTCAACTTCTGCTAACCATTCTGAGCCTTGCAGTGCTAAGCAGATCCTCTTTTATTTTGATTGAGGTTGGGTCAGTAGGTATGAAACGAGTGAGTCAACGGCATAAGCCTAGTTAGAAATGTTCATTCTGTGTGTAAGTAGGCTACTCTGAAGTTGTAATGCTCGTTAATCCATGCAGTACACCAGTGGCGCCTGACTCACAAATGAGAGCGAGAGCGAGAGGGAGAGAGAGACAGGAGCAGCGAAAGAGAAGAATCAATTCTTTCTTATATCTGTAACTGTCTCGCGTTGCCCAGTCGTCCTTGAACTGTAAAATCCTCCCGGCTCATAGACACAAGCTCATCGAACGCCTACGCAAAACCACTGGCTTCTGCTTTTATGCATACATTTGGTGTGCCTCCAGCAAATGGGCAAGTTAACTAGGATTTGGGCACAACATGTTCTTTTTGTGTTTTGCCTGTTATATTACACTGAAACATCTGTTCGGTTCCTTGCCGCTGATTCCTGGGCTTTCTTATTTACCTCGTCCAAATCCTGGCATCCAATCAGCAGCTTGTAGCGTTAGCGCACTGCAGAGCACAAAATGGCTGCTATGATTGGAGCGTTTTTGTCTGTGTCTCTCTCCCCTAGTCTGATCTGTAGTCTGTGCCATGCTGACCCCTACCCCGTCTGTCTGCTCGTTCCGCCAGTGGTGCTTGGGGAACGGACTGAGGGCAGGAGTGGACTGGCTCTCTGGATGTGTCTTCATAACAGAGTGACTCTCACAGTCCTCTGGAGGAACAGAGCTGCTGTAGAAAAATGTAGAAGGCCTTGGCTTTGCCTTTGCTGCTTTGTCCTCCAGTAAAAGTGACAGTTATGAATACACACTAACTTGTTTGACAACTCCAGGGGACATATTTTACATTTTTCTTGCATTTTATTTTTCCTGAGTTCCACTGATAACATTTGAGAGCAGTCATAATTCATTTCTACATGACCATTTTTTAGAATTAAATTGTTACTGTGCTGTTTAGAATGATATAAATAGGGGCTCCCTAGCTTCTGTGGGCAGTGAGTCCAAAACAACATAACTAGCTTTGCTTCCTCTGGGTGGGTAGGTTAGTCCTCCCTCTCCTCCATCATTTGTCGGCTGATGCAACAGAATTAGCAGTTAGTGTTCTCCTCCAAGCGTGTTGAGCTGCCCAATGACGTTGCATTAGCAGCAGTTTGAAAAGATGTGGTGGCCTCAGCAGTGGTTATTTTGTCAACAATTTTGACCATAAGTATTCATCGATTAGCTTTCATTTCATGGCTAAATTGTAACAATAACATTTATTTAAAAAAATTGACAACATTATGACAAAATCTGTTAATTATGCCCCGATGAGTAAAAACAAGACAAAATTTCTAGCTCTGTTCACAGTAGCCTTCTTGCAGCATTGCTTGTTTTCATTTACATGCAATACAAAAACTAACTGCCTCCGTGCATCTTTCTCATTGGATGATACGATGATTTTTTTTCCTGCTCAGCACATGTGTGTGCAAATGCCAACTTCCAGTATAAGAAATATGAGCAAGCTAACATTGACAGTACCTATTAGTAAATCTAGCTAGCCTAAAAAGCCAGATAAAACTATTAGCTGGCCTCTCAAATGATGACCAGTGGCCTTTCGGGTGGGATGAAAGAAGAGAGATGACCTGTGGACACATTTACATTAAACTGAAAGAAGGCTGAGAGTATGGTTCCCAATGAGAACAGAGTGCCATGTGGATTCAAGATAGATGGAAAAACACAACCAATTTAAAAAGACACCTGAAGACATGCTATCCTGCAGTGCCTGCCAAGGTCAATATCAATTATGTATGCTGATTGATTCGATGACATTAGGTATACATAACACTCAGACATTCATTTTTATATGATATATTAAAGAAGCATAAAGTGACACTCAGTATGAAGTATGCAGAATTATTGTAAATCTGTAAGACATTCTCAGCCTAGATGATTACATGTTATAGCCAGAAGAAATATCCTTCAGCAAAATCTATTACAGTATCATGAAACTGTCTGAGAAAATTATGACAAACATTATCTAAAATTAGGCTAAACCTAAAACCGCTGGCTTAATCTTACACACTTAAAAAGATTCAAATGTGACTTTAAACCAACAACAAGTTTAAGTAAACGACTAAAACTAAATTTAAAATTCTTGTCAAAATTAACACTGGGCCTCAGAGGTAGCACATGCTAGCCTTCATTGTCCGAGCTTGGTAGCATCATGTGAGACGTATGTAGTGGGTGGAATTGGCTATGACAAAATTGGGAAGAAAACTGGGTCTAAAAAGACTGGTAAAACTTTACTTGAACTCTGCTACCTAACATTGACATAACCATGCCATAAAACATCATAGAAGATGATTATTAGTAATTATCATGACAGCGCCATAATGTATGATGTCATGACAATGAAGTAAAGTGCTTAGCAAAAATAAGCATGTGACACAAGCATGACAGTTACCAATAACAGTAAGAGACAGTTAATATTACTGAAGAAAATCTGTCATGACAACTTGTGACAGTAAAGGTTTTCTGCCAAGGCATGGTTATATCAATGTTATGGTGCAAGTTCCGAAGTAAAGTGTTATGGAAGAATTACATATGTAAATTATCTTCTGATTTGTTGCCCTATATTATATCTTGTTCAGAAAGCAGTACGGTGTGAAATGTATACCTCTGCTACAGACTGTGTGCAGTAACAGCACTTTTTATCACTTCAATGGGAATGGGAGGGGCTAAACTGCTGTAGGCTAAACAGTTGGACATATGTAAATGCCTTCCTAGTTGGGACACCACAACTAGGCTGCTTTTGATTATTTATAAACAGGAACAGTGTGTTTTGAAACATTATCAATGTTTACACTCTACATCAAACAAATTCTCCTTTCAAAAACTGGCCACCATCTACCAGATCCCAGAAATCCAGCTGGAAAACCAGGAATAATATCCAGAAATATTACAGAACCCAAAAACGAGGATATAGATATGGAACCCATCCCATTCCTAATGAGAATTTTAAATGTGGACTTACAGTACTCGCTATTATATGTATTGAAATGAGGTTTATTATTATTTTTTTAAGAGCTCATACAATTCAGTTTAGTAAAACTGCTATTTGAGTATGAAAAATTAATCCAATCCAATCCAATCCAAACTCAGCGAGGAAAGCATTGACAATTTGATTTTCCATGAGGACGACACCTTGAAGAGAGTTGCATTAACCTTATATCTTGCCAGCCTGGCTTCATATGGCTCGCATATCCCATCTCTTCTTGTGACCCAAGCGTTAAACTTTATCAGCTGCTTTAGCTTAATTAGCCTCTAAGATAACTCCACTAGAAATGATACCACCCATATCATAGATATCATTGCTATCTAATTCCAGCTTTATCGTCTGCAGCTGAATGAAGTAGGGGAGAGCTGAGCAGCGAGGCGGGCATATGTGCACAGGGATGTGCCGAGCACCATGTAAATCTAGGCTAAGAGGCTTATAGCATATCTCTCTCTCTCTCTCTCTGTTTCCATGGAGTTCCCATGGATAGCATCCCCCCCTCCGCACCCAACCCACATATGAACACATGCACACACTGCTGGAAAAGTGCCATAGCATCCCTCTCTACATCCATCTCTCCATCTTTAACTCTCTCTATTTCTTGCTCTCTCCATTGAAGCCCCAGTGTGGGTGTACGTTAGTGCTCATAACATCTCGAGGCCATTTCTGCAGTCGGCCTAAGTTTAAACTCCCTCAGGAGTGTCGTGGAACATTAGTAAGGTTACTCCATGTGGAGAGTGTCTTAGGCTTTCTGGTCAAAGACTCCGGGGCGAAAATAAAGCTGTTCTGACACAGGCGCCATTATCAACAGGACCTCTGAGTGTGCTCGATCTGTATCTTTTCTTTTCATGGGAGGGTGCAAATGGGCACTTTTGGCATCTATCGGCTTTTACGTGCTAGTCTTGCTTCATATCCTTGGTAACATACAGACAGATATTTCCTGTTGTCCTTGATAGCGTGTGAACGGTTACCTTAGTGAAGAGTAAATTTGTTTTGAGTAGAGAAGGGGCAGGTTTAGAAGGCATTGATAGATACAGTGTGGACAGTTTAGATGGTGCTGGCTGGGTAGAATAGGGCAGGTTTGGACAGTTTGTTGTGGAAGTTTGAGCAAATACAAGAAGTTGCATTGTGTTGGATAAGATAGGCAGAGTTCTCCAAATCCAATTGAATCCAGTTTCTGGTCCTGTATTTTGTATTCATCAGTACTTAATTGAACTGTTGATGTATTTTTGGGCTCCTGAGTGGTGCAACTGTCTAAGCGTTGGCCCTATCATCAGGAGATCGCGAGTTTGATCCCTGGTGATGCTACAGCCATCCGTGGCTGGGAGTCCAAGAGAGCACAATAGGCCTCTATCTCTGGGTGGGTAGATGGCTCTGCCTCTCCCCCAGTCACTCAGGACGATGCTAGTCAGCGCAGGCATCTGTTGGCTGATGTAGCAGATCTGGCGGTTGGCGCTTTCCTCCAAGCACATTCAGCTGTCCAATGACGTTGTGTTAGCGGCAGTTCGAAAAGATGCTGTGGCTGGCTTCACATGTCACAGAGGGCAATTATGTTCCCTGACCAAAGAAACCGAGATGTACCCTTAGGGGGAACCATACCAGTGACAAGAAGGGTACTGCCCCAGTGACAGCAGAGGTACCGCCCCAGTGACAGTTCCATACCTTTATTTCTGAGAGTGTACAATAGCTGTAAATTTGGTTGCTGGGCAGATGCAGTAGTAATAGATGCAGTTGTAGGTTTGGCCGGCATTAATTCGGATAGTGCAGGGGCAGGTTCGGACAGGAGGTGCAATAGGTGCAGTTTTGATTGATTGGGTCAATATGGGTTTGACCTGTAAATGCATGCTGGGATGACACTGAGCAGATACACTAGGTCTTGGGCAGGTATGTAAATGGCAGGTTTGGCCAGGAAGTGGGCAGATATGCTGTATTTCAACAGTTTGTTGTGGCATTTCTTAACTGACCCCTGTGTCTCACCACAGACTTCAGCTCAGCCAGAGTCCCACTGCTATTATGGCGAGGTTAATGAAACGCTCTCTGTTTCTGACCTAAATGGCTTAGCTGTCCCTTTACTCTGTTCTCAATGAGTTTTCTGTTTTCCCACTTTTGTCATAATATCCTCCTTGTACGTGTCCAGACTGTATATGTCAGTCATTTTCCTATACATAAGCAGCCCTGCTGGGTCATTTTATACACCTGTATTTATGTATACTTTTGTTTCAGGGGTTTATTATCCATTTTCTCATGTATGTGTTTGTTGGTGGAATATGAATCTGTGCGGTACTGTTCAACTTGAAAGAGAGGAGGAGGTTCAGACAGTGGCATGCTGTGTAGAATAATCATCATATGTACCACTATATGCTATTACATATTTGACCATGGGTAATGATGTGCCTGCAGATTTCTTTTCTTTTCTTTTCTTTGTTTGCGACTGTAACTCTGTCAGAAAAAGTGTCTTTCATATGAACATAATTTGAGCACTGTTGTTCTGTAATTGACCGCATATGTGAGCATGGGACTGGGGTCTTGGAGTTTTTATTTCTTGCTAGTCTATAGAATGCGATCTTGCAATAACTTCATAACTTACTATGCTAATCCTGAGAATCTGATTCTGCATGCTCACAGAGGCACAAGAGTTTTGATGTATTTTGAGACTCTTTGGCATTTTGGCCCACATTCATCACTTCCTGTCCCGCTTTCCACAGGGAAGTATAGCACACAAATCTCCCAGCATCCCCCATGGGAAGTCAAGGGGGAGTGGGTACTCGCATCCATGTGCAGAGATTTATGGGTCGTAAAAGAAACGAAAAAAAAACCTCTCTCCTCTCGTGGCATTTGCACTGGGGCTAGGCCTGAATGCCACTGAACTGAAATCAGCCCTTCCGTTTTAAGGAAGAAAGGAGGGATATTATCGGTCCATCATGTCTTTTTCCAAATGAAATAGGAGCAGAAGTGGGGTAGGCTAGGATTCACACTGCTCAATTCCTCAGCACCTTGATGTGGAAGTCATGACATCTAGAACCAGCACTGCTTACACTGCTCCACTGGGGTGGTCAAGAGTGAGTGCTCAGACTCTCTTCTGTAGGCTGCTCCCCTTTGAATGATGATCCCCTTCAATATAACTCAGGCCTCAAGGTCAGCAGTCAGCTTTTAGAACTGTACTACATACATACCTTGGACCCTGTATTTCACTACACAGCATTTATCCTGCTCCAGGGCCAAATTACACCCCGCTGTCAAGTCCTCTGAGAAAGACATCAGCCGCAACCTTCCAAGCACAGATCTACAGGAATTGAGGGTAAAGAAGCATGTCGATAATACGTCTACTGATTCCTACCAACCTCTGGAGAATCCTTAGCATCATTGGCACTCAATTCCTGCCTGGGGGTCCCACTCTCCTACACGACATAGTGTTTTCACCTGGTGTAACAGAATTAATTCAGCTCATGACGGGTTCTGTAATTAGCCAATGAGCAGAATCAGGAGCACTAGAGCAGGGAAAGCATGAGCTGTGGGTCAGCAGGACTGGGACTGGAAACTTACACTGTACATCATCTATTGAAATCAGACCAATCATGCCCTCTGCCTAGTTATCTGAACTTCTGCCATCATAACTGTGCATCCTTAATCACTGTTACCAAATGTACTTTACATAATTACATATTTACATACTTTACATAATTACATACTTACAAAGCATCCACGTAGTGTACATGGTTATATATCAGGCTGCATATTAAGCAGTACATAGTGTAGCACCCTTTTTTACTTCACCTTGCAATTCCACCTTGCTGGTGTACAGTTAGAGATCTACTGATGCACAATATGTGTCAGCTGTCCACTAGCCCTTCATCAGTTGGTCGTTTCTGACCACAGTGCTACTCTTGGCTGGTAGGGGGTTCACCTTCAATCTAGCATTAACACCAGCTATACTTGAAAACAGCACCAAACACACTACCATGTCAGTGTCACTGTTGTGTTGCAAAAGGTAAACCTAAATAATATCTAAATCAGAAGACCCGTGGACTGAAACTGACCAGTGATTAATAGATAAGAGAGGAGTTGTACACAAATTTTAACAGATACTGTCTGTAATTGTTCACGTATATCATGCAAGTTCAGATGGTGCCTTCAGCTGGTGGTGGTAGTATGAGGAAAGACTGATTGAGCAGGGGGAGAGAACTCGTTTGCCTGGAGCTAGATCGGACGGACCCCGTAACTGTGGTACGAGTGATATAGGACTGAGGAACGGGGGAGGAATGGGGTGGTGGTGGGGATTGCTAAAACTTTGTCACGGGAAACAGAAGGTAAGGATGGGAATGTACAGGACGTGGGAGGAGGAGGGGTTTCAGCCATGTTCCTCCTCCCAAATTTCAGTTATTCCAAAGGCAGAGCTCATAAAATGAACAGTCAGTTAAAGGCAGAGGTTCTTAGTGAGTATACAGTATATTGCTTTTTGTTTCTTGACCACTGCTAACTGGCTAGTTGGTTGGTTTGCAGGTATTGTTGATCAGCAGGCCAGTTTTGCTGGGCCTAGATTTAGCTTAATCCTAGACTAAAAAGGCTATTTAATGATAAATCACCACTGACATTACAATTATGTCCTAGACTAATCTTAGACCGGACACATAATATATGAGTGCACATTTGTGGGCTGGCCATCTCAGCTGCACTGTAATCTCGTCACACTTATTTACACTGACTTTAGAAACAAAAAGGAGTCTTTAGTGTAATTGCCGTAATTGATTTTTAGGTTAGTGTCCAGTGAGTAGACAGTAAATGGTAAAGCAGGTGCAGTTCAGCTTTTCAAGGTTTGACATTTGTTTACAAGTGACTTCTATGAAGCAATTAAAGCAATTATTAAGTATTAGGTTTATAGAAGTCTTTGTAGAGGTTATAGGGGGTTTCTGAGCTTCATCTGAGGGATGGATTATTTTTTTAACAGCACAGCAAGCTAAACTCAATCTTCCTCTTGCAAGCCTCTACAACATTCCATCTCTAGATTTTGGCCTTGTCCATCAACACTTTTATTTTCATTCATGGATCCCACTCAAAAGCAGTCATTAAACTGATGACTCTGTCATCAGAGACACCACCGCATTACTACTTTCTTACACTTCATGGCGTAATTATAGCCTATACTGACAGTAATTACTTTTTTTTTCACATTTCATTTTTTTTAAAGGGGAAAAATTAAGTATTCGGGGGCAGCAGGGCCACTGGCACGTCTGGTTGAAAATTCTCCATTCCCCAACCCTCTTTTTCTTGTTGTTTTTCAAAAATATGTTGTCAAGACTGTCACGCACAATGTTAAATCCTGCATTAAAAATGCATTATGTTTCTTAAACGAAGCCGAATCGATGAGAAAATCTGCTCAAACTTGCCTGTCTGGGAGAAAGCTGAAATGGCAAACCTTCCAATAGCGTGTGCTTCATGCATGGCTGCATAGTAATTACCGTACACTCCATCACGTTATAGAGGAGTGCAAGCCCTGATGCAAGAAGCAGGGCTAAAGGCTGCTTTGTACTTCTGTGAAGGCATATAAACATAAATGCAAAAAAGGGGGTTTATGAGGAATTATGGGTAATAGGTGAGTAAATTTCTCACCTCACACATTAAATTTGATTACAAAAGGTTAGAATGTGTTTTAGTGCATCGTGATATGTCAAATTTCTGCACAATTTGATTATTTTGATTATTTATTTTTTTTGTTTTAAAAATGACCTGATTTTACAATTATGAACTATGTACACTACATTAAACACTGACTATTTTAGGGCCATTTTGGGCAATAGAGGTCATAACTTGGTCAAAAAATGAGAAATAAAACACTTTTAGCGACCCTATGGGATTTCTAGTAGTATGTTAGCACTACATTAATAGTGGTGCACATAAACATTGCCATTCTAGATTAAACATGAACATTTGAAGCTGAAAATTGAGTGCAGGTTGGACCAAGGTTCATATTCACAGTCACTGGTGTATTTAGGACATCCAGAAGGCCTAGAGTGATATTCTTTTCACACAGCATTAGCCCCCCCCCATTCAAAATCAAAACTCAATTTTGTTGATTCCACTTTCATATCTTGATTATGTTGTTGGTTAATTTTACATGTAAGTCCTTCTGTGTAGCTCCTGAAGTCCTAACCAATGGAAGAGCAGGCTTGGCTGTATCTACCTGGATATCACTGTGAACGAAATTTTAATTTTAGTGTTTAAAATGTGTTTTCTTTTTTTTCCCCTGATATCATTAGGCCTACTTTAAAGGCCTAAAAGGCTCTGAATGTTCCCCACTCAAAATCGAATATAGACAACATAAACAATACAACACTTTTTATGTGAAAATAGCCTGACAATTTTATTACTGCAAGTGAGTGCATATTTTATTGCAGTTATAATTGATTCTAATATTACAAAATTGATGCTGTTGACTAGCCAACTTCAGATGCATCAGAAAATGTAACATGATAGAAATCTCAACAACATCTCATGCAAATATACAATACTATGCATGGTTCAGCAGTGAACTGTCTGTCTTGGCTGGGACAAGATCCACAATGCACAACAGACTACAACTACATTTCTCTTTATTGTATGTGCTATTTTACTTCTATCCATTCTCTCTTTACTACAATACAACGTGAGATTTTTCCCAGGGTTGCCTAAGTTTTCCACATGTGTTAGATTTGGTAGTCATGACACTGCCCCCTAGTGCTCACATCCATGTTACGCGCAAGCATGTTGACGGCAAATGTTCTAATTCAGCCTCAATACAGAGTCCCAGAAAGATGACTGGACCGGACACAGTCACCTCATGGGATCTGGCTATGATGAATCATGCTGTTTTTGCAGCAAGCGGGAGAAAAGGAAGCTTCAGGACGCATCCTCATTTAAATTTGTGCTCAGGCTTTTTACTAGGAGATCCCTCTTTTCAGACCCAGTTCAGAGAGACTATGAGACGCTGGCAGAAAACAAGCTGTGACACTTTACAGGTTGTCCTCAGAGTCTCAAGACAATAGGAGCTTTAAAATTATACAGAGTATCTGCAGACAAGCGTCTGGACGGCGTTTCCAGAGGAAAATAGGACACTGTAAATTTATAATAATCTCTGCTAGGCTTGCAAGCCTTTCTCAGACAAGGGTAACAGCGAAGATGGTGGGGTGGGTTGTTTGTTTTGTTTGTGTGTCTGCTTGTAATGTTTGAGGTTGGAAAGAAAGAGTTCCTCTCTGAGCCCATGTACAGGCATGCTTGCGTGCAGGCCTTGTGTGAGTGTATGAGTTGGGATGGCGGTGCCCCGCCCCATTAGATCCACATGGAATCTTTCATCAATGTTTCAGAGCAGCACTTCAAGCATCCACCCTCCTCTCTCGCTCTCTCACTTACTCTCTTGGTCAGCTCCCTCTTACTGAAGTATTCATGCCCACCTCTTTAACTTGGCAACCTACAGAAGCCCATAGGAGTTTACTCAGAGTGGCTACTTAGCCATTCATAGAATCCCTCTGGCCATCAGCGACCACTGTGCTCATAAAGGCCAGCTACCGAAGAACTAGCTTCCAAGCAGCCAATGACGTATGCTCTTCGGATGATTGAACCAAATGGCGTGATTAAGCTTAAAGAGGCTATGTTCCGCATTTTATGTTGTCCACCTACGTATGCAAAAGTTTAAGCACCCCTGGTCAAATTACATGTTTTGTTGATTTTCTAAATGAAAATAAGAACAAATGGTTTCAGAGAAAATACTTCTGCATATTCTATTGCACAGTTACTGTTTATTTGTTGAAATTAACACAGTCAGAAACAAACAAACAAACAAAAAAACATAATGATCTGTGTAAAAGTTATGGCACATTTTATATATTTTTTCTCCGATATGTTAAACTATATAATACTATATTCCATATATAATCCAACTATATAAAATAAATAGAAATGTTGTATAATGTCTGTGTTTGTACTTTTAAATACCTAATATGCTCATAATTCATTTGTACATGACCATTTTCAACCTCTGTTTGTCCCTTTGACTTAAACAGACTGTGCCTTTAACACTGAAATATGTATATGACTTCAGTTCTGATTGGCCAACTGGTTTAAAAGCAGAGCAGGCTGAAAATAGTCTGTTAAGTAATTCTTACAAACATCAAGAAAAAAAAAACACTGTAAAAACACTCCTTATGACTACAGTTTGAATGAGCATAAATGTGTAATTGCATCCATGGTTGTGACATCACAACCATGGTGGATTCAGAACAGGATGTTTGTGAGCTTAGACTATCTGAACTATATGTTTTGAAACTTTAACAGTTTTAGAGACTAATTCAAGGGAAGCATGGACAATTTAGTTTTCCATTATATGGGCCCTTTAATACATGCTGTAACCATGGAACCCATATGCCAATCAGCAGCGAGTGCTGGGGGTGTCGTTGCAAGGCCACGGCAGCGGAGAGAGGTGGGCGGCCGCCTTGCGATGTGGGTGCAAGTGTGAAATGCTCTCCAGTAGGAACCTCATATCAGCCAGTCAGACTGTACGTTATCAGGAGACCATCGTCCCTCCGTGCCGAAAGGGAGAATTCAGTTATGTGCCGTTTTTCCACATGGAGAGAGCGACTCTATGTAAGAGAGGTGATCACATACACATTTACTCCCACTCGTTTGATTGTTGCCTGTCATAATAACAGGGTGAAACGCTAATTCTGCTACATTCAGAGTAGGGGTGGAACAGTTTACCGGTATAATGATATAGTGTGAGCTGCAATTATGGGAAATGTGATGGAATAGATGCCGTCACGAAGCACAGTTATAGTATACTTCGCTAGAAATGTGTCATTTCAAGTGTAGCAAGTAAGTAAGCCTGGATTTAAAACAGAAAGGCAATCTGTATTTATTTCCAGGTGTTTGACCTTCTTAGATTTGATGTTGTCTTCGTGTTTATGTGAAGCATTTGAAGGGGACACTCTTGCCACAATAAAAAATGTAACCATGGCTGTGATTACTCACCTTCTACAGTGGTGTTCTCATAATCTTCAGTAAATTTTTCTGGTTTAAGACTAAACAATTCCCTTCTGATGATGTATCTTGAAGGTAGAAGGAAAACCTACAAGCACCTTTGGGTGGATTGTGTGGGGTGGTCTTTTTTTATAATTATTATTTTTTTACCCCTATTGCTGCCAAATACAGACAGATGCTACATAGCTAACATTACTGCTAGGAAGCTGATTATCATGCATGTATTTGTGAGCATCTACATCAGTGCATTTCTTTATCACTGTTGGGCAGATTTCCAATGCTTATATGAAATATTTGCACAATGCATGATGGGTATTGTAGTGATAGAACACTGATGGATGAAGACACAGAAAGGATTAAAATTGTGAATTATGTCAATCAATCAGGCTGAGAAATACAACACTGTACTTCAGAATACATCATATTAAATGCTAGTTTTAGGCAAAAATGCCGCTTTAAGATATGAGGAACAGAAATATTACATGCTTGTTGTGCTCTCAAAATCATGCATCTATAACTATAATCAATTTTTATAACCATGCAAAACTAAAAATTTGAGTATCTGATACTGATGCCAATCTGATATGTTTTTCTTTATGAACTACTAAGCTTTAAAATGAGCTGATTTTAATTGAATTAATCTACGTAAAGCTGCACTATGTAATATTTGTTTTGATAAAATGGAAAGAAGGGTTAGGAGAGAAAAAAACATGCTGAAAAATGGTGTACATGTTGCTCAGGCCCCCCTGTAAAGCATGAAATGATAAATAAAATTTATTTAATTAAACACTTTATTTTACTTATTTGATAATCAACAACAGTATGGTTAGTATCACCAGCAATTTTGTGAATGATTTAGGTATCTGTAAATCATCCATAGGGGATCATCCAAATAAAGTGTGACCAATAATGAAAAATATAAAAAAAAAAAGTCAGAAATGTCAGATTTTGCAGGAGTTTTTCAGACAATGTCATACGTCTTTACATACTAGCGTCACAAAGATGCTCAAAAAGATGTGTAGTTTAGGTCTCAAATGCAAAATCTACATCATACTGATAAATATCTGATGGCAGGAGTAGATGGTTCACTCCCATCTTTAGAAGATGCATCCTTTACAAATTTGAGTTCTCGTTGAATGCACCTTCAACACGCATTCATCTGCTTGGGGAAGGGGTCTGGAAGCGAAACCCACATACGAAATGTGTGCAATTACACATTTCCACCAGGGAGGTCTCCAAATCCCCGAAACCTACATAGTGCAGCTTTAAAACGGACATCTAAAATATCATGAAAATTGTAATTCTAGTATAATACTTTAATAAACTTTGTTCTTATTTTAATCTTAGATGACGTAGATTTGAAACCAATGCTCCATGTACAGTGATAGTTTAGTACAGTACAGCTTTAGTACAATCAATTTTGTTATTCAGGCTGGGTTTATTTGTTTACAAAGTCAGATAAATCTTATTTTTTCCTCCAATATCCCAATCCACTGTTTTCTGCTGATATTAGCCTGAAGCCACTCAGCTGTTTTGCTGCATGAATCAAAATCAGACTCATTGTGTGTTCTAGTGAGGTTTTGCAGTCACATGACAATGTATAGCATTGCATTGCTTGTATAGTAGTTGATCAGGTATCATTCTTTTCATCAATCTGTCCAGGCCTTTAATAGCAGATTTCTAAAGGACGTTTACCTGGAATTTAACCGAGAAAGACCTTTAACTGATCTCTCAAGTAATTGAATTAGGCCAAAAATTCTACGAGAGTAAAACTCAGTGAGCCTGCTATAAAAGAATGATTTGTGTTCTGTGTATGTGTATGTGAGAGTGTGGGCATTGTAGGCGCAGAGCTCCAGTCTTGCTGAGTTATTGCAGGGTCGAAATGGTGAGAGCAGGAATCGATATGTGCACACCATTATAGTATAGTAAAGAAAAATACATCCACTATTTACTGAGAATTTTAATTGGGATCTCTAAGGGGTCTCGATTATTCTTTTAGTCTCCAGTGGTGCAGATCTAACTATTTCGTAACAGTATAATGCCAGCTGCCAAATGGATGAATACAGATGCTCCAAAATGAAAGGTGTTTGAATAAAATCTTGTTGCGTTAACACTAAACGGTCCTACTTCTATAAAGTTACTGTTATGATAGTGATGATATATATAGTGCACCCAGCCTCCCAGTGCTTGTCAAGATAGTGTTCTCTTATAATGCCCTTCACTCACCCCACTGATTTTCTATGTGGTTTAGGTCAGGGGACTGCCATGGTCACTGCAAAAGCTTAATTCTGTGGTCAGTGAAGCAGTTGGTGCGAATTGGGAGGCAGGCTTCGGATCATTGTCCTCTTGGCAGATCTAACCAGGAGAGACCAGGAGATTTTCACCTACGGTCTCCTGATATTTGAAAGTTTTAAAAGACTTAAGCGTGCTTAAAGCATTTCTAGGGGTGCAAATGAACGCAAAATGTGTGTTTTTGATAAAAAAATTATAGGGCCTGTGATTTAAAGATTCATTTATATGGTTCATTTTCAGTGCATGATTAAGGTGATTAAATAAAGATATTTCATTATAGCTTTTTTTGCTCATATTTACAAAGTATGCAAATAACTGCGAAGGTCAAGATAAAAAAGGTTTTCATGAATTATATCTTTGAAAATAGCCTAATACACGTGTGCGGGTGTCTCCAAAACCCCAGAAAATAATTTTAGGGGGTATTTTGCATATGGCAAAAGCATGCAATATTAGAACTATAATTTGCAATGCAAATTACCTAATTATATTTCTGTATATATGTTTCAAAAAATACAGAAAGGTATAAAACAATTATAAAGATATAAAAATCAACTTGGAATAGCACCAACGGCGATGTGATTATCTACTCTCACTGTATGTACTGTAGATTGCAGTTCTATTGTTTCATGCTGTTGCCATATGGCAACAATTATATATTGCTCATTTT
Source organism: Colossoma macropomum (assembly GCF_904425465.1). Lineage (NCBI taxonomy): Eukaryota > Metazoa > Chordata > Actinopteri > Characiformes > Serrasalmidae > Colossoma > Colossoma macropomum. The sequence goes on from NW_023494791.1 coordinate 43,911,249, forward strand.
ATGTACAACTAAATAAACTGTTTTAATTTAAGATAATTTATGATGGCAATTTATACGTTCCCACAGATTGTGTTTTGATTTTTTTTTTCCTTGTTTTGAAGTAGCTGGATTATAGACACACTTTGAGAGTGCTTTGTTAGCCAGCCCTCGCCATTTGATCTGGAAAAAATGTACTGCATCAGGCCGGCATGCGGTCAGTGTACCATTTCACACTCAAAAAATTATGTTTCCCAAAAGCAGAGAAAAATATGTTAACTTGATAGTTAGGCAAAAAATATAAGAAATTGCTTGTTGCCATATGGCAACAACATGCAGTAAGAATGAATAGATGGGAATAATATTAACTGCAATAGAAGTAGACTGGAATATAGGTTGCTAGGCATTCTATTGCCTTATTAAGGCTTTTTCTTCAGTTATTCTTTAACTGCAATTGTTTCCCACTGATATTATATGCCATTGTTAGCTGCTGCTGCTTCACAGTACAACCTTGGTATACTGTGAGATTCTCTCTTGTTCAATATGACGCTTTGGCCTCCCATATGGTGGATGGTGTATAGCACATTGGACAGATTGCACCGACACCAGTGTCGTTAGAGTGTGAAGGATTACCTTGGCACAAACTGTATGACGGAGATGCTTCGGTATGTTCTTCCAGAGTTCTTTCAGTCACGCTGTGCATTAGTTCATTCTGGAGGAATGTTTAATTATGCTTCTGAGCAAAAATGCACTCTTACTCTTGTTGAATGGGCCTTTTCACCTCATTAGCTTTTGGCAAGGCTGACGTTTACTCATTGCTCCTTGTCTGTTTTGTCCCCATCTCTGCATTGAATAAAGTGACATTCCGCTCTGATTGGGCTTTGACCCTATCCACTGTAATGTTGCCATGACAATGACCTAATGAGTGTCACACACATACTCACACCCACACAGAGCGCTCCTATTTGATGCCGTCGCTCTGCACTGATGCATGAGCACGCAGATTGATGAAATCAATTGCGGCGCTGGCCCCGGGGCCCAAGCACACGTACTGTTTAATTTTCCACTCATTCGCTGCCTAATTACACCACATCTCTGTGTAATCCACTGCACGTTTTCCTCAAGGTAAAGAATCATATCTGATAGCTTTTGTCACCCTGTGATTTGATTTTGCTTATGTGATTTGGTGCGTGGGCAGGCATGGCCAACGCACGTGTGTTTATTTGTTTACTGCTTGTGTGAATTTGCGTTGGGACCATTAGATTCAAGAGAGTATTTATTAAAACCTTTATCCAAATGAACTACCGTGCTATTGACTGTACAAATAGAAACAGAAAAACAGCAATTCACTGACCATCAAAGTACTTAAATTGACAACTATATATGTCCTTTTACGGTAGTTTACCATTTTACTAAACATATTTAATCCTTTGTGTGACAAAAGAGCTTCATTTTTTGCTGCAAAATTTCAGTTTGCTCTGCAAAAACAAACAGGAAACCATTAGGGAATTCTAAGCTTTCAGAAAAGCCTTAAAGATATCTGTCAACTTAAAATACATGTATGTAATCATAATACTTGTATTTAAACCCTGCAAGTATTGTATTGATCCTCATTTTTTCATTGTTAAATTTTATTCAGAACCTTGAAATTGTCCAGGGTTGTTTTCCCTGGGGACCTAGGTAGATACAGCCAAGCAAGCTGACCACCAGCATAATTTAGGAAGTGACAAAGCAATCAACCAATGATGTTTTGATTTCAATGGGTAGGACCAATTACGTGAGAAAAAAATGTTACTGGAAATTCTAGATACACCATTGACTGTGAGTATGAGTGGTTTCAATCGATGTAATAAACACAACAGCAGTGGCAACTCAAAGCCAGGGCTAATAGACAGCTGTACATTATACATTAATGTCAGTTACAAAGTTCAAATAAAGCATATAATGTCTTTTAGAAGCTCCAAATGTCCATGTTTAAACTAGAACAGCCAAAAAATGTTAAATGGCTCACTGCTAATATACTATTGGAAACTCCATAGAGGCACTAGCAGAACTGACCATTAATACAGACATGTTTCATCTCTCTCTCTCTCTCTCTCTCTCTCTCTCTCTCTCTCTCTCTCTCTCTCTCTCTCTTATTTATTTATTTATTTATTTTGACTGATTTTTAACATTTGTGGCCAGAACTGAATTCTAACAGCCCCAGTTCGTCAAAGGAAAAAGCTAAAAATCATTGAAGATACATTTAGAGACAATGGAAAATAGAAGAGTTCAATGATGCTTTTGTGTATATACATCATTTTGATGAATATAGGCATTGTATCTATAAATGCTTCAGAAATGATATCCATAATTAACCAATTGTGTATTGAACAAAAAATGACATGCTTTGTTATATTTTCAGGATTTTTTCACATCTGCCATTGCTATTATCTCCCAAATAAACAGTAATTTTCTGTTTTCTATGTTAAAACACAGAAAATCATGTAGAAATCACAGAACTTTTCCATATCAGGCTTCAAACTGCATGTTCCTTTCCTTTTCACAGAAACGAGAACTCGTCTATATGCCAGTAATGACATGTTCGTTGTCAGTAGCAGTGGTGCAGTTGCAATTTGCAAAGACACACTCGTGCTGGGCTATTTTTGGGGGCGAGATAGCAGGCTGTTGGTGTCGGGATCTAATAGACAGAAGAAAGTGTGAGAGTGAGAGGGGCTTGATATGATGCACGGTGCACAAAGCAATGTCAGGTGATCCTGCATGAAGAAACATCATGTAGCTGCTATATAGGAAACACTATACTGGATAGAAATACATTAGCCTTTGATCTGTCGATGAGGTTTCGACAGTATGACTGATCACATTCTATATTTTGCCAGATTAAAACAAGCTACATGCTCAAAAGTTACCAATAAAGTGCTGATGGTTACATACAAGTTCTCATATGAATCTCATCTGCTGTAAGTAAGTGAAAATGTATCGACGCTGTGGGAAATGGATATTGCAACATATCTCAGTTTCATGTTGAAAAGGTATTGATTGAATGGCCGCCTTCGGCTGGGAACATTGTGGAGTCCAGATGAGCCATGGCTGAGCCTGGCCAAGATTCATGTTCCGACAGGAGAAGGAGAGGTGTGAGCCTCTTTCTGAAATCTTCGCAAGAGAACGTGAGAACAGCAGGTCGCCATGGCTACAGAGGATGGGGGAGTGTCATTGTGCAGGTGAGGAAGAAGAGAAGGAAGGAAACCAGGGAGAAAAGTCACGTTTCATTCCTTTTGCCTCATTCACTCATCAGTTCTTGACTTGCAGATCATTCTAGTCAATGATGTTGTTATTGGTCATGGGCATGACCTTGATGACATTGATGAGCTTGTGTGGATTGTTGTATCTTCATCTCGACAGAACATCTAAGGTTGATACTCAAAGCTGTATATTCTCAGATTTCATTTACATTTTACACTTACAAACTGGTTTTCGGCAGACAGTCATTCAAAGTAACATGGAATTGAATTATTTTACAGACAGGTGAATGTAGCATTAGGAGTCTTGCCCAAGGACTTCTATTGGTATAGCATGATTTTATGGAGTGTAATGGCATTAGCCAGTGTAATCACTATTATATTTAGTCAGTGATGCTTTTACTACTTTGCTAAGCCATGTAGTTAATTATGACTCTTAGACACAGTTTGAACAACAAAAGGCACATTTTCTCTTTTTTTGCACTAAATAATTCTTTTTACAGTAAAAGTGCTGTAAATTCTGCATGTTATTTTTTAAGTCAATATGCAGGAATATGTTCATCTTGTAAACTTGCAGCAATAAACTATATACGTGAAAAAAATGATTAATTAATATTTAAACTAATTTCTTAGTTTTAGATTGAAATGTATTCCTTGTTTAAAAAAAAAAAAACAATGCTTATAATAAGCAAAATTATCTGCCAATGAGACAACTTCACTAATAAAATGACTTAAAATAGTCTAGAGATAAGTATTGCATTTACAGAATTATACAGTTACACAGCAAAATATTTTATAGCTATATTGGGAAGTAAAATTATCTCAAATCTAATCTATTCATATATTTCTATGACTAGATTTGAGATGGTTGGAATATTAGTTACTGTATATATGAAAAGTGAAATTGTCTCAGTATATTGACAAATATTTGTGGTTATTTTAATATATACATATGTACTAAACTGTACAAAACAAATATATTATTTAGACTGGATTTTAGATGATTTCACTTGCTAAGACATCATTTATGCAGTGTATTATATTTTCCACTGGCAACTTTGCTGCCTGACTTTTTACCTTGTTTTCCAGGACTTTTAGAAAGTATATCTATTTATTTATTTATTTGTTTACAGTTTACTGTGTTTAAATAAACAAAGAAGAAGCAATGCTGACATATCCAAAAAAAAAAAGCAAAAAATATGCACCTCATATTAAACACTGAATACCTCTCAGTGAAAACTTCCAGTCATGACTGGCATAAAATCTTCCCGTCACTGGTAGCTGCTCTACAATCAGCAGCAGCCAAGATGCAGCGCACAGCCTCTTTCGCTGCTTCATCAAATGAATTCTGCTGTCACAATCTGCGGCCATTGGAGGCAAGGCTGAATTTATCGGTGCGTTTGTGCTAAGGCGAGTAATCCTCCTTTTTAAAGGCTGGCAGTTCCATCTCGTTTCGCCCCACGTAGTGTGGAACATATGTTTAAAGGCATGGGGTGTGCGTGTGTATCCTGCGATGTGAAGCCGAGAGAATGTTTTATCGTTAAATAAGCAAGGCCTGTGGCAGTATCTGATGAGGGCTCCCTCTGTGTCTCCTGCTGTCTTTCCTCCAGTACAGAGTTAAAGAGAGAAAGAGAGAGAGAAGGAGAGGGAGAGGGAGAGAGAAGGGAACATTGAGTGAGTGTGAGAATCATCGATAGAGGACATGGAGTGAGTGGTAATGAGGGAGCGAGGGATGGATTGAAAATGACAAGTACAACTGCAGACTTATCAGCGCTGCTAGGGTTTGTAGGTTGCATTCATGACTAAGTCAGAACTGGGAAGTTTCTGACTTCCGAGTTGGAAAAATCCACTCGAATGGCCAACCAATTCATAATTCCTACTTGGAAAATTGGAGCTTCTCAAGTGTTACGACGTGTCCCGTTTGCAGTTCCATGACGTCAGTGTGGATGCCTTGGAATCTTGTCTGTTTATGAAGAATGAAGGGTTTCCGACATGATGGGTCAATCCTGATTTCCTGAGTGTCAGTTGGTCAGTTTCACCAAAATGCAGATGGACACAAAAATTCACCAATTAAACACAGTGAGAGGCAGATGACGTGTATCTCAGCCCCTGTTCACAGCCTTATAACTCCAGATGTGAGTCACATATGATCTCACGATTATATGCAATGGAAAGGGGTGACTTTACAGATTTAGGAAAATGTTTGAGCTATATTGTTGTGCTGTATCATTACAACAATAGAAAAACATTGAATTTGACACACAGATGAGTTTGTGGACACCAGAGGTTAAAAAAGAGCCAAACAAGCCAAAGAAGTGCCAATTTACTGTAGAGCTGTGGTCTCCAATCCTGGTCCTGGATATCTACCTTCCTATGGAGTCTAGAGTCCAGTTCCAACCGTAATCAGCCACACCTGCTCCAGCTAATTAACTTCTTCAAAAGTCATTAAGTAGCTGGATCAGATGCATTAGCATTAGGTAAACATGTTAGGTGCAGGTTGAAACTAAACTCTGCAGGATCTCCATGTTGGTGACCACAGCTGTAGAGCATCTATTTGTTTTTGCTGAGGTTGTGTGAATGCTTCAAGGCTGGAATGACAATATTTTTTAAAAATAAAGACGTCAAAAAGTGTTCTGTAGAGAGATGATGTGGAAGAGCCTCTTTTAGTTCCTTAAAGAACCTTTCAATGGGGGATTCTTTAAGATGTAGCTGTAAAGAACACTGGTAAAGTTGAAAGAAGCTCCATATAGTATAAAAAATTGTAAATGTTCAATTCCAATTAATCCCTTAAAATCCCAGGCTGATTACATACAAAGGATTATTATTCAGTAAATACAGGACTTCAGTGCAAACTAGTTGAGCTATTCTTGGGTTATAGAAGTGTGTAATGAAATTCTGGGCCCACCGGTGCAGCCTGGCCATTTAAGGGTTTAAGGATTGATAAGTTTAGGCTAAAAACCATTTAGTTAAGTTTATTTTAACAGTTATTTTGAGAACACTTTATCATAGTGTAGTTTTTCGCTTATTCCAATGGGCATCGTTTGTCATAAATGTTGTGAACTTTGAAGTCAAGAGGGGAAGAGGATGTTTTCACTGTAGTTCTTCTATAATGTCTTCTTATAGAAGACTCAAAACAGTGTTAATTGGTTAGAATCAAATTCAGTTGGCTGATTCATATTCCATATACAAGTATAATCTTTTGTACCTACTAAAATGTTGGATGCCCTTTGCAGAACATTGCCTAGCAACATTATACAGCTGAAGCCAGTGAACTTTCAGCTCAGATGTTTATCCCTAAAAATTTCCCGACAAACGACACCTAATCCGACACCTAAAATGATTTACATCATATGATGATATTAAGAAACTGAGTGCTTTAGTTTCTCATTCGGTTGAAAGGGGTTTTTCTGTAAAGCACGTTCAAGCTCACAACAGTGCCTAAGAACAAATGTGGACAGAACATTTATCAAGAAGTGGGGAGAGAGAGACGGACAGAGAGACGGACAGAGAGACGGACAGAGAGACAGACAGAGAGATGGACAGAGAGACAGACAGAGAGAGAGACAGAGAAAGAGAGAGCAAACAGCCATCTGGGCTGGACATTGCCAAGAATGTGAGAAGCCCTTGCGTTTCAATCAGGAATGAAATAACCGCTCAGATCGTCTGAAAGGCTCCTTACTGCACTGCCTGCTGTGTTTCTCAAGGTCAAAGCCCTGCCCTGCATCTCTCTCTGTCTCTCTCTCTCTCTCTCTCTCTCTCTCTCTCCTTTCCTGCTGAACAGATCACATTCTCTCTCTCTCCTTCTCTCAGCAATAATGAGGCCTGTGTTAAATAGGAATGGCTTATCAGCAGCAGTGTATGCTGTTGTTTCTGGAGGCGTGATTGCATAACCTGCCTTTGTGTATGCACACATCCTTTTCTCTTCGCTTCTTTTCTCTGTCTTTCATTTTTTTTTCTGCTTGTCACTCCCCTTCTTTCTTCTCTTCTCTTCTCTTCTCTTCTCTTCTCTTCTCCACTTTTCCTCTTCTCTTCTCTTCTTTGCTTTTCTTCTTCTCTTCTCCACTTTTCCTTTTCTTTTCTCTTCTCTTCTCTTCTCTTCTCTTCTCTTCTCTGCTTTTCTCTTCTCTTCTCCACTTTTCCTTTTCTCTTCTCTTCTCTTCTCTTCTCTTCTCTTCTCTTCTCTTCTCTTCTCTTCTCTGCTTTTCTTCTTCTCTTCTCCACTTTTCCTTTTCTCTTCTCTTCTCTTCTTGGTATTACTGCATACTTATGTCTTAAAAAAAAAATACCGATACAGAATTGTTTTCAGAGAAAGTAGCATAAAGTGCAAATCCAGGAAATCCCATTCACTCTGACTACACTGAGGGTCAGTGCTGCTGTTTGAATGTGTCAGTGATGAGTATTTCATTAGAGCAGAATAAATAAGCAGAATAAAATCAGCATCTTTATAAACATCATCTTAAAAGAATCTTAAAAACAACACTCCTAGTCAACTTTTGTCACAAAGGTGCTCAAACACTGCTCATGATGTCATTTTTAAAACTGTCTAAATGCATTTTCTATTCCTTCAGAGAGCTAGTTAGCATGCTATTTTGTATCCATATATATATATATGCAGCTATTTCAATTTATTCCGATGACATTTTGGATGGCAACTTCAGGTTCATTCAGCAGTGCTGATGTTGTTTGTAATGGGATAATAAAGCCATCCAGCAAAGACAGTAAAACACGTTTTAAAACTTTTCAAATTTTTAAAGCACATTAATCAGTATATTTGAGTGTACTGAAGGCATTTCATTTGATTTGTGGTTGTAGTGATGATAAACGAAAGCTATAATCTAAACGGCTGAGATTCCCTGCTTTCACATTCCAATCTTCATACTAGCATGCTAAACAGTATGTAAAACTTTGCATATACCATTAGAAGAGCCCTCATTAGCGTAGTAGGTGAAGTACAGAAGTGTGGTTTGAGATGCGGCATTAGATCAGCCAGTGAAATGCGATCAGCAGCTCCAGTGGCTGACTATAGCTTCACTGTGCTGCACATTAACTGCTCAGGAACAGTAAAACATCTCCAAGCAAACCTTTGAGGTTTTTGTCGGTAAAGGATCATTTATAGAGGTAAATTGATGAATTTCTTGAGGTTAGCCGATGTTGCTCCATATTTGCCAGTTTTCGAAATCCGTTCTAGGTTTAAGGCACCTCAGAGTAGCTGCAGCAATATTTAAGGTGGAACAGAAAATTCAAATGAGAACCTGGTAAATAAGAAGCTGTCTTGAGCTTAATATGTATGTATTAGTTTATTATTTAAGAGCTTTGGCAGCTTTGGTGGCCACTTTTATTAGTTCTTATAAAATATCACACGCTGGAATGTTCTGGAGATGTGCAGGTTATACGGATCCAGTCCACCAATCTTCTCGTAGTGTTTTCTGGAGACGCATCTGAAGCATCTACATGTCTTTAAAACTTTTTAGTGGTAATTCTGGTCTATTTTGCTTGGTTTTTATCCACTTGCTGGGTTGTAAACGCAGTAATTGTGCTCTATCACAGCACAGTCAGAGTCACAGCTTGCCTTCCAAATTGGCAGTGTGGTCTTCTTAATGCTGTAATTGAATACTATGGATTTAGAGCAGTAGGACAAACACATTTGGACCTCACCAGGTCCATCAGTAGATAGTAGGAAGGGTTAATCTGCCTTTAGTCATTCAAAAAGCCTCAGTGTGGACTAATAGCATTCAGTCATACCAATCCTATATATGTTTACACCAGCTGTGCCTTTGGCTGGTTGTGCTGATTCATTCATTTTCTGAATGAATCCTTAGAAGTTATCTCAACTGCAGTGGTCCTTTGATAGAACTGTTTTGTCAAACATGTGAAATGGTTAGAATTGAATATAATTAATCAAATTTATCATAACAAAAATGCCAATGTCTTATCTTGGAAGCATTTCTCCACACATTTCTTCTCTCTATCTCTGGGACTTACAGTTCTTTGCCTACAAATATGACTTCTGATAGGTGCGATTGACTCGCCACACCCATGCTGTTCTGGAAAGCTAACCAGAGAGTGCAAAGTGTGAAATTTAGCACAGCACTGCCAGTATGGAGTCAAATGTCTGGCAGCATTCTGGCTTCCACAAAAACAGACGGCTCTTCACCGAATCAAATCACAGTTTACCGAGTTAGGCTGGATTGTTCTAAATAAAACAAAATTGCTCTCGAATCAAATTGGCAGCCACTAAATCAGATTTGGTACCGACTCGCTGTTAGGCCAAAGATTGAAAACCATAGACTCGATATTGCGCTGGGTTTTGGTCCTCAGTGGAGCCCTTAAGAGAGTGATGTTGGGTGGATGAAGATAGTCAGGGGAGCCGCATAGCGCTTTAGTGGTGGCTGAAGGAGCTGTCCGCCACGTCTAGTGCTGAATTTACAGCAAGGTGGGGAGCTGTCCTGCAGCAGGCGCTGCTGAAATTACAGTTGTGGACAGGGAGCTGTCCGCTACTGTAGTGCTGAATAGGCCAGGACTTGTGAAGCTCTCCAGGCTAAATGGGCCATTGTAATGGGCATAATGCAAAGTCATTAGTACATTGCTCGTATTGTGTGAGTGGTGATCTCATTTTTACATACATGGCTCCCTGTCATATTCATTCCTCTCCACGGCTGCATTGCAAGAGACAAACTTTCTGGCATCTTGAGAGGGAATGAACCCGGAGTGTGTGTGTGGTGAGTGTGTGCCAGGGGTGTGCTGAAAATAAGGATTTGCTGCTTGCGCAGTGGGCTGCACAAGGCTCTAAAAGCCAATTACTGTTTAATTTTCCCATCGTCGCAGGTAATTTTTCTCACTCGCTGGGCCGCAGCTGATTTGAAAGTGGCTGTGGGCGTATCGATCGGGCATCAGAATAAAAATAAGAACCAGGAACAACAACATGGAGGGACCAAGGCCATCATTATTCCACTTCTGGTCATTTCTGGGGCTTGGGTGGGTGAGCGGGGGAATGAGTGGGCTATCAACTTCAGATAGTTGTCCTAAGAACCTGAGAACCTCTGGCCATGTCTTGGAGATTGATGTGTGTGGAATGATAGGGGACAGTGAGCTTATGAGACAAGATAAGACCCCAAAGCTGCTGTTACACATAGTGGTGGACAGTTCCCAAAATGGCAATGGCCAAAAGCATCTAGACACCCTTTCTAATGAGCAAATTCAACTTCTTTAAGGTTCACCTATTGCTGACACATGAATTCGATTGCTTGTGTAATTTCCATTGAAAAGCATTGCTAAAATAATAGGATGCTCTGGAGCAGCCACACATGATCCAAAGGTCACTATCCCCAAGACCAAGCATGTAAAGGACCCCAGCATTGGACTGTGGAGCAGTGAAACTGCATTCTCTGGAGTGATGGAGCTCCTTCCAATTTCTTTTGGGATGAGTTCAGGATTCAGAACTGATCCAACATTAGTAGCTCACTAATGCTCTTGGCTGAATGTGATCACATTCTCACTGAGGCAAATTAGATGAGTAAAAAGACCCCTGCTTGAAATTTTCAGGGGGCTCAAAATTGCTACAGGCCCTGATAACATGTGCCACATATGCTGCTTGATATTATGGAGAGTAACTTGTAACGAAGGTTGTAAATAAAACAACAGGCAGCTCTAGCAGCAAATCACTTGACATATATGAAATATTGATGAAGTTGCACATGCTATATTAACGGCCATACCTTACTGTTACTGGCATGTTATTGAGAGTGCCCCTCCATCATATTACACTTCCTTTTGTACATTTTTGCAGTAAAATTGGTCAAATTTAAGGCTAAACCTCCACAGCTAACATAGCTTCTACTAGTATCGGCATTAGTGACATCATATATGAGTGGTATCTAATGTCATGATGCTCCTTTACTCCAAAAACACCACAGATTTGAAATGTATTTTCATTTTTCACTGTTTTTCGGCTGAATGTCTTATTGTTGATCACAAAGTTTAACTTCGGTTAAATGAGCGTTTTGTTTTTGGGCTTAAAATGTCCATAATTAAACACTCTAGCTGCTCTGGAATTTTCTGTCTCCCCCTAATCATTATTACTTTCACCTACGTCTTGTTAGGTTATCCATGTGCCTATTGTCTTGCATGTTTTTCAACTCATTAATGTGGTGGCAGAGTTCTTAAATTTAAGTAAAATGAAAGTTTCCTTTGCTGCTTTATTCGCTTTATTTTCATAAAGAGATGAAGAACATTGCCTGCATCCACATGAGGGAAATTATTCATATGATTTTATACCATCCAAGGTCCATGTCACCTCCTGAAATGCATTGTTCTCTACCATTTTACCAATCAAATTCACCCAGCCACTTCTGACATCAGCACCTTACAAATGGGCCCTTCTATTGGATTAGGCCCCGTTTTCCTCTTATTCTATCTATTTCCTTCCTCACCATTGTTGTTGAGCCTGCTAGACAATCTATCACCACATATAACATGATGTATATATTTCAGGAGGCCTTCAGGGGGATTTCTGGTGCTCTACCGAGCACATAAACAGTCACAGGTCACCAAGTTCACACGCAATGGTGAACACAATATCAGCCCAACGTGGTACCATAAGGTGCAGTGGCTACATGCACTGCATTCATTTTTCAGTTCTTCTCTGTTGGTGCTCCTAATTTGGTACTTTTCCTAGTTTACTAGCTCTAGTTTCCAAAATAGCCAGCCTTCGGTAAGTGGTTGTGAGAATGGATGTGCCTATATCAACCCTGTCTGCTTTTGCCCTGACCCGTGTTACATTTTCTGACTATGATTATAGGTAAAGCTCTAATAAACAGACTTGGCAATTACATCCAACCCCCTCCGGCTCCCATTCATTATAATTTAAAAGGGGTGAGTGAACTCCCAGTATGTTTTCTGGCCCAAAGAAGATAAGGGTTCAGTATCAGTATGCTGATCTTCTCTCAATGATAATGAACACATTATACTAGAGTCTGTTGCTGAGGTGCTCTTTATGGCATTAGATTCAATTGTGTGCCATTGTCTGTCACTGTTGGGCTTTAGGTTTTATCTGGATGGGTTTGAGTCGGATGAAAACATGCGCCAGTGGCAAATAGCAACATGAGATAACAAGAGCAAGTTTGACATGATTCATTCAGATTTGAGTCATTGTCCAGCACACACTGCTAGATTTAGGGCTGCAATGATTAGTCAGTAAGGTCCATAATGTCAACTATGAAAAAATATTGGCAGATTTTGGTCTATACTTCACTCTATAATGGTCTGTTGTTCATATCCCTGCTGTCGGAAGAAATCCGCATATCTCTATTTTTGTAATTTTTCAGTTTTTGACGTAATTTGAAAATACCTGTTGTTCTTTACATTGTATGTAAATTTCATGATGAATACACCAAAAATAACGGCTCAAAATGACTTGGAAAAAAGTCTGGTTCCATTGACTTACATTAAAAGTAAAGTATGTTTTTTCCTTCTCCTGTAAAGTTACCATTTTGGAGATACAAGGTTTTCTTCCGACAACAGCAATATGATTCTCATTGTAGTACATGACTGGATATATATTGAATAGATGTATTGGAATCTTGAATGATGGTGGTGTCAAAGGGAAAGGAACTGTAATAATTAGAATTAGAACTATTTGAACTATTAATAGCTGGGTTAATCATTCACAGATGCTTTTAATTGATATCACACCTTTACATTATATGGAGGTTCTTTAAACCTTTTTTTTTATTGCACTCTGTGCAGTATTGACAATCGTACATTTCAATCTCACACAACTGGCCAACATGCAAAGAATTTGAAGAAAGATTTTCTATGTAAGTCCACAGGGGGACTTTTTCTGCCAGAAATAAAAAGTTTAAAAACAAAAATTTGCCATCAGTATCAAAAATATGTTCTTCCCCTATTCCCAAAAGATACAGGGCAGGGCACTTCTGAAATCGTGTTTGAAGTTCTTTAAATATTAAACACTTCTTTATGCTCATACATCTTAAGAAACATCCATTGAAGGTTCTTTAGGACAGTGGTTCATAAACCTGGCCCTTAAAGTTGTCCACAAATGGATTCTTTTATAACATAACTCCAAAGAACAACTTTTTGGCAGGTTTATTTTAGAGTGTAGCTATCATGAGCTACTATAAAACTAAAAAATATGTAGTTTAAAAGAGGTTCTTCACACTTAAATATGTCTTCAGCTGTGCTTATTTCTTAAGAAGCACATAGAACCAAAACGAGTAGCTTGTTTTAATGTCTTATCTCCAAATAACCTTGTTGGCAGCTTCATAATGAAAAAATTTAGTTGCTATGAAATGCTATTAATTAAAAATTTTTTAGGTTCTGTAGCTAGAGAATTGTGTATTCACATGTAGGTTCTTAAGTTTTAAAAGGCTAATCTGTTACTACATTCTGCCCTGTTGAAACTGTCCCATCTCCAGAAGTCTTTGTGGCTTTTGGCTTTAGCCAAGGCCTGCAATGACCCGAGGTGATGGGCTAGCTCAAGGGAAGTCTCTGAACTGCTGATCCGAGCGCGCTGAGTCACAGAGGTCTGCAAGACTCTTTTTTATTCAGAGGTAGAGAGAGGCGCTGAGCCCATGTAGCGTCCAGAGGGCTGAGGTAATGGGCCAAACTTTCCCCTCCGCAGAGAAGAGAGCGTGCTGCGGAATCTCTTCTTACGCGGCCCATTAGTCTGAGCTGGAGGGAGGGTTGAAAGGATGGGAGAATAAAGTGAAGAGGGGGGGGAGGGGGTAGACACGGGCCGGAACACAAACACAGCCCCCAGCAGGGAGGAAATGCATAGGCTAAAAGTGAACAGCAGGACAGAAAAAGTTCACCTCACCTCACTGGCACTGATGCATATACACACACACGCCCACATATACACAGATTAGTGTGTATTCCTGTCTTTGTAGGGTATTCTGTGGTCTTCTGTATATGGATTGTTTCTGAAAGTACCTTTTTTGTAATGAGATTTGCATTATTGTCCATGTGGTTAAATAATAAGCTTTAGTATGTAGTAAGCCTTAGTTAAAAAAAGGGGTTTGCGGTTAAAGAACCTCCACATAATGTTTAAGCCAAATAATCCCAATGACAAATTTTGAATCATCAGTCTATAAAACCATTTTTTTTCCCTTTTGTCAGTAGGGTTTCTTGACCACTACAGATGAGGCCCATAGTTGGGTTGAGTTGCCTTCTCACAGTGAAAGGATGGACAGAAACTCCTGTGGGTTTTTCCAGGGTAATTTACATGCTGGGGACAGTTTTTGTGGTCGATTGAGTCTATCGTAGTTGTTAAGATTCCCATTTTCTACATATCCTAGTAATTTTTTTTAAACTGTAGTTTAAAAGACTCCTTAATAACTCCTTAAGCTGTATTCAATGCACATGAGAAAGAAATGTGCGAGGCAGCTAAGGTGAGTTCGAGTGAATGTTAGAGTCTTTTTGAAGAGGATCATAATATCAGTGACTCCATTTGGAGCAGCTTTTGTTGGAAGGACACAAGAAGGACACAGCTGTACCTGATAAGTTTTAAGATTAGAAGGATGGAAGAGTTACAGTAGCAGTAGAGTGCACAAAGTTAAGACCGGACAAATTAAACACTGATAGATTTGAAATTATACTTAGTTATTCTGTTGTTTTGATATCCGGTGTTGATCGGAGGAGGAAAGATTCCCCTTTTGAGTCTCGGTCCCTCTCAAGGTTTTTTTCTCTTGCTCTTAGGGAGTTTTTCCTTGCCACTGTGGCTACTGGCAACACTAATGGGGGCTTGAACCCACATTTTTCTGTAAAGATGCTTTGTGACAATGTCTGTTGTAAAAAGCGCTATATAAATAAACTTTGACTTGACTCGTTAAATATGTTTCCTGATTTTGTTCTGACACTGAAAAATGAATAACTTGTGCATCGCAACATTATACAGTACTATACATAGACATGGAGTACACCTAGTTCAGTTTCAAAGGTTTGTTTATAACAATTTGCAGCTATTAACTAAATTAAATACAGAAAGTGTCACATTAGCAAAGCTATGCTGACTCTTACTATTAAAAAAACAAAAAAAAAAAAACATAAAAAATTTAAGATTATTACTTCAAAAGCTAATGTACCAGCCCAAGAAGCAGTATCTTTGTAGTTCACATTTACTCTGAAACAGTGTCAACATTAGTGGAAGAAATTCTGAATTCCCAGGCAAGGCAATCACTGCAAACATCACAAAGCATATTGAAAGCTGTGTGCATTTACTAGGCTTAAGCAGTCAGCTGTAGGAGCTAAAAGAGAGATCCTTCACCTTTACCAGTGCCCCTGTCCCACCTTTTTTCTCGGGGGGGTCTGTACTTGATGGGAGCAACTGAAAGGCCCTGCAATGTTAAAATGTTTGGCTTGCATAATTCTGAGGACATTTAGACCCCACGAAGAGCTGACAAAAAGACTTGCACACACTGTTTGGAATTCTTCCTCCTCGTTAGACAGGACAAGCCATCTTCTATTGACCCTTCTATTGATGCATAAAACCAGCTATTGTATTTCCTGTAATTATAACCACAGCATGTCGATTCCGACTAAAATTTGATTTTCCATTGTATCACATTTCTATATGGTCCAAGTAGCCTTTTGTTGACCCAAAAGCTCATTGTATTAGCTAACCTCATGGCTACTCTCAATCCAAAGCACAGCAGTAAGCATACGCTTCATTATCCGAATCGCACTACACGCCGTGTACATCATCTATTTATTCTCAAGGGAAGTCCTAAGCCTCCCCGTGTGGTTTCTGTCAGGGGGTCTGATTGGACTGAGGCACACTGGTGTCTCTATGTAGGTCAAAGCTGCCTAGTGCATGCTCCGCTGAGGCCCTGCGCGTACACTTTGGTTTTTCCGCTAGCGCTCTCTAAGATGCTAATGGGCGGTCATGAAACTTTAAACACCCCCGACTGATTGAATAATTCAATAATTACCTTTCCGCAGACGCTTCCCACGCGGTGCCCATTTGTTTCCTGGCCCCTCGAGGTGAAGAAAAGGAGCGGCCTCCGGACAGGCGCTAAGATGCGGAGGACAATGCGAAAATGTGTTAACGTGGATATGCTTTTATGGAGAACGATGCAGGGCAAAGCTGACTCTTTGACTTTGCATGGTCGCTTATGTAAGGTAGTGGTGGGCAATGCAAAGCTGTAGAGGGGTTGGTTCTTTGAGAACCACCAAAAAGAGCTGTTCTTTTCTTTGAACTAAAGGACATAAGGTTTTTAAAGGATTCTCAGCATGGTTCCTCATACCGGTCTCACTTTCCTGCTGTGAGTATCTGTGGGCAAATTACTGTTAATCAAGCACTAACCTACTCAGACAGAATCACACCCACTATCTACTCAATTGGAAACTTCTACCTTGTATTTCCACTCATGGCCACCTTATGAGCTCCACCTACCTCATACACCAATCAGGCATAACATTATGACCATCCTTGTTTCTACGCTCATTGTCCATTTTATCAGCTCCACTTACTATATAGGTGCACTTTGTAGTTCTACAGTTACAGACTGTAGTCCATCTGTTTCTCTGCATACTTTGTTAGCCCCCTTTTACCCTGTTCTTCAGTGGTCAGGACCCCCATGGACCCTCACAGAGCAGGTACTATTTAGGTGGTGGATCATTCTCAGCACTGCAGTAACACTGATGTGGTGGTGGTGTGTTAGTGTGTGTTGCGCTGGTCTGAGTGGATCAGACACAGCAGTGCTGCTGGAGTTTTTAAACACCTCAGTGTCACTTCTGGACTGAGAACAGTCCACCAACCAAAAATATCCAGTCAACAGTGTCCTGTGGGCAGTGTCCTGTGACCACTGATGAAGGACTAGAGGATGACCAACACAAACTGTGCAGCAGCAGATGAGCTATTGCCTCTGACTTTACATCTACAAGGTGGACTGACAAGGAAGGAGTGTCTAATAGAGTGGACAGTGAGTGGACGCAGTGTTTAAAAACTCCAGCAGCACTGCTGTGTCTGATCCACTCATACCAGCACAACACACACCAACACACCACCACCATGTCAGTGTTACTGCAGTGCTGAGAATGATCCACCACACAAATAGTACCTGCTCTGTGAGGGTCCATGGGGGTTCTGACCATTGAAGAACAGGGTAAAATGGGGCTAACAAAGTATCAGAGAAACAGATGGACTACAGTCTGTAATTGTAGAACTACAACGTGCACCTATATAGTAAGTGGAGCTGATAAAATGAGCATAGAAAGAGGGAGGTGGTCATAATGTTATGCCTGATTGGTGTAGGTCCACTACATAGGTGTACAATTACACACTGTAGCCCATTTGTTGTTGTGCACAATTTGTCACCCAGTCATCGATGCTCAGTTTCTGACCACAAGACTACTGTTACGAGATACTATTTGAGTGGTGGACTATTCTCAGCATAGCAGTGACAGTGATATAGTTAGATAGTAGTGTGTGATGTGCTAATACGATTGCATCAGGCACAGCAGTGTTGCTGAGGTCCAACTCTTAAGTCTAGAGCATCGCTATCGCAGGCCTTGCATCTGTGGGTCATTTAGTGGGGCAATGCCCCACCAACCAACCCTTACACTTACTTTCTACATGCTTCTATAGTGGCAAGTGGTAACAAGCAATCAAAGTGAAAACAAAGTGTGCACTGTTTGCTGCATTACAGGTATAAAAGGCTAAATCAATTAAGATTGAATTAGAAGGTTTGCATGCATCATTTTGCATAAGCTGCATTTTAAGGATGCACTGTATGCTGTGGGACAATAAGTTAGCAGACATTTGGTGATTTGCTGTGTCTCTCCTGTAGATTCTCTCGTGAATATGTGCCTCTTCTGGATAGATGCAATGTACAATTCTCACCCAGTATTTAACTTAGCAGCTTTTTTGTGCAATTATTTGTAAGAAAACCTTATGAATGGACAACCTGGCCTCTCTTTGGTTTTTGGATGCTCCACTCATGATTTAGTTCTGGTGACAGGCCTGCTCTTTGGTCAGAAACTTAGCATTAATGAAAAGGAAGAAAATGGCTAAAACAAACTGTGCATCAACAGATGAGCTACAGTCTTTAACTGGGACTACAAAGTAGGTGTTTCTAATATTGTGGCCAAAATTGTTGGCATCTAATAATTAAGGAAACATGGTTTTGTAACGTGTTTTGGTTTTTTAAATGTGTTGATATCACAATATAAAATATTCTAAAGTTTTAACAGGTGACCAGTGGCAGATTCTAATCTGATTTGATGTTTTCTTAATGGAATCTCATGGTGGTCTACAGGGAACTAGTGGTCTGTATTGTAAATCATTAAGCCCAGTCCCCTGTAGAAAACAAAACCATTAAGGTTTAATCCCAGCAGGGATACTTCTGATAAAACTATGCTTTTCTGTACCCCGTTGCCCTTGATGACATAGTATGAACACTTTCCTTCACCCCTTGCTTTTAGCAGGATCTTTCAAATGCAGCGGTTTTCAAAGTAGGATTGAACCAGGTCTTTGTGAAGAGGTGAACCAGCTCCTTCCATTCACTTCAAGCCACCATTCCAAAAAGCTCCAATTGTTAGAGTGAACCATTGCTGATGCAAGGACTAAAGCATTTCACCAAACTTGCTTACTTCTCTGAATACCCCAGGTCAAGGATGGAGTTTCAGAAAGGAGCCATTTTAAGCTCCTTCAGCTGCTTAAGCTCAGCAAATGCACCCAGCTTTCAATATGCATCCTGATGTTTGAACTGTGAAAGCTTCCCTTGAGAAATCCACATTTTTTCCATGAACGTTGACACTGTTTCAGAGTAAATGTGAACTACAGAGGAACTGCTTATATATACGGCTGATATATCAGCGTTTAAACTAATAATCTTTATGATCATGACTTTTTTAATTAAGATACTCATCAGTGTAGCTGTGTTAGTGTGACTGTTTCTGATTGTATTTAATTTAGTTAATGGCTGTAAAGTGCTATGCGCCAAGCTTTGAAGCTTAACTGTGTGGGAGTGTCCATGTATTTAGCTCTACATGGGGACCATGGGGACCAGTTGTTCCTACACTCTTAAAAAATAGACGTTTCTAAATGGTTCTTGGTGTGGATGTATGGTTCTAGGAAAAACCTCTAATTGGTACAGAACCTTTACATAATGTGGACGTTCTTTTTCTTTGAGTTTTAAAAAGATCCTTCACACTTACACATCTAATTTAAAAATATGGTTCTTTAAAGAATCATTCGTTAAAAGGTTCTTTTGGAAACCAAAAGTGGATCTTCTAAGACGGGGTATTCAAATTTGCTGTGTGATTTCCCTGCTCAAACATACCTACTAAACTTAGAAAAGATCAGATAAGTTGAATGTATGTTTGAGTAGGGAAATGACCAAACTGTGCCCTCCAGAAGTGAAATAGGATTGTGGGGTCAGATCTTGTAACAAGAATGTCTGGGAACAATCATGAGAAGTTTTGGGCTAAACGTGGCTGGAAATGTAGACGTTTTAGGGTAGGAGCAAAATGAGTGTGAGCTCACAATATGTGGCGACTACTCAACATTGTGCACTCGTCAACACTGTACAATGGACAACAAGTCTACTATTAGCCCTTGGATGTAATGTAAGTTATCGTGGCTGAAAGGTCCATGTTGCTTGAGCTATTGATTGTATTCTAGGTGTTAAACATGGACAAGAGGAATCTGTGGTCAGGGTTTTAGAGCAGGCTTCATGTTTGTTAGTTACTTTATTAGTGTTTCACTAGCAAGCTTAGCTTGAATTATTGATTGTACTCTGGACGTTACAACCTGAACAAGAAGTATTTGTGGGCAGGGTTTTAGAACAGGCTTTATGTTTGTTAGTGTTTCACTAGCTAGCTTTGCATGAGGGCAGGGTTTTAGAGTGGGATTTATGTGTGTTAGTTTGTTAGTGTTTTACCAGCTAACTTGTGTTATTGATTGTTCTCTGGATGTTAAAAACTGGACAAGAAGTATTTGTGGGCAGCATTTTAGAACAGGCTTTATGTTTGTTAGTTGCTGATTCTGCTGCAATCCAGCATCAAAATTTTAACAAGCTGTCCCGAGAGTTGCATTCTTGTTATAAGTTCACATCTGGACCTGCAAGACTAGGACCAGATGTTGTGATGTTAGCTGCTATGTATGAGCAAAAGCTTCTTTCTTTTACAAAAACTGCAGCTTTTATTAGAAAAAAAAAAAGATCTTTAGATTGAAATTAATGGGGCATTATGGCCAAAATAAAAAATGTAACCATCACTGCATCTGTTGTAAACATGCTTATTTGCCTTCTACACTGGAGCAACAGTAGTCTTGAGACATTCTATCTGGTTTAAAGACTATGAAAGCCCCTTTTTGATCATGGATCTTAAAGGTGGGAGGAACATTTGCAAAATTACATTTGCTAACTAAATGTTGAAACTTACATACATACATACATCATCTAAACCGCTTATCCTTCTGGGTCGCGGTGGGGTGCTGGAGCCTATCCCAGCTGTCATTGGGCAGAAGGCAGGATACACCCTGGACAGGTCGCCAGTCCATCGCAGGGCAACTACATCTTGCCAAACTACATTTGCTAACTGCTTTTTAAATGTGGGTGGAATATTTGCCAACCTAGGATTCATGAAAGTGGACTGACTGAAATTTCTTTTTTGGTTAGCTAGAAGGAAGGCAAATAGCTAGCATTACTGCTAAGACGCCACATATTACATCTGGGTATTTTAGCCTCTACATCAGTGGCTGTACTAGCTATATCTTTATTGCTTCGGGTGGATTCCCAATGGTTGTGTGACATATTTGCGTAATGCATGCTGGGTATTGTAGTGAGAGAACACTGATGGACGAGGACACAGAAAAGATACAAAATTCTGAATTCTTTTAAATCAGTGAGGCTGAGCGATGCAATGCTGCACTACCGAATACTAAAACACATGAGAAAAAACATAATAAATGCTAGTTTTAGGACAGAATGCCATTTTTAAGGTTTAGGTAAGGCAGAACACAGCAGCATTTGTACATACAGAAAACCACAGAAGTAACACACAACGACAGGAATGTTCACTAGCGTGGGTGATGCATCTTCCTCCCTTCTCTCTCATGCGTACAGTCTCTCTTCATGGTTGTGGTCCACTTGTTCCTCCCCTCTCCGCTGGGACTGAAGGCCTGCAGCTACGACTCTTAATTAATGATGTGTGAGCTGCAGCAGCTACCTGGAGAATCCTAACTCAGTTCAACTTCAGCAGGAGGAAGCTAAAGTAGAGCATTACATCACATTCGGAAGAACATTCTGGTTAGAAACAATAGTTTGGCAAAAAATCAAATTTACACGATTTTCTCCTCAACCCAAGCGTCATCGATTAGCCGCAACATATTCAGTGTCTAAGGTTTGCTTCTATAGTTAGAGGCTAATATAGCTTTCAAGTAATACACCAAAAATTAGCATTGTGCTATCTGCTTAAATTATAACACACTTGCCTCAAACAAGGTTAAGTTGCTGTGTAATCTCAAATAGACAACATGCTTATGTGGTTTCAGACACTGTAGAACATCTTGTTATCTACACAGACAAAAGCTTCATGGCTGCTACTACTATTTTTAGCTATGTGAACACATTTTGGCCATTTTTATGGATAACGCTTTGTGAAAAAGATGTATACAAAAGCACATCAATAGTTTACTTGAGGCATGCATAGAATACTAAAAGTATTTTTTTTTTATTTCATGTATTTTCTAGAAATTGACCTGAAATGTACTTTTCTGTATTTTTCAAAAACAATAATTTGAAATTAGCACATTTTAAGTTATACTTTAGTGTGCTGTGAGGAAATACACTTGAATATAAGTACTAACTAATATACTAAAGTATGTTTAATTGTCATCAACTTAAGTGTTATTTAGAGGAATGTGTTAAAGCAGGGACTTTTAAAGTATACTTTAGTACATTTTAGTTGCAATATACCTTAAAATAAATAGATATTGAATATTCACACAAGATAATACACTTTAGAATATATTTTAATTGTAGAACCATTTGTGTCTTAACATTTGATTAAGTTCACCTCATTCCAACATAAGTTGTTCGAATTTAGAACAGAAATAAAAGATGTTTTTCAACATTATTAAATATAATTTCAGATAAGCTGTGTTTGGTTATTACTAATACTATATTTAAGCACCTATTTATTTTTTTAAGTACACTATATTTAAATGTATTTAAATATATGTTGAATGATGAACTACAATTTAAAATGCATATAAAATGCATTTCAGTGATTGCGTGTGTAATAACAGTTACATCCACTTAAATCTACTCAACTGCAACTTAAGTTGTTCAAAAATACACAGCACAACTAAAGCATAGTTCCACCTGCTCCAGCTCATTATCTTCATCAGAAGTTCTTCACTGGCTGGATGAGATGTATCAGTGTTAGATAAGGCAGGTTGGAACTACACTCTGCAGGAAAGTGGATCTCCAGGACCAGGGTTGGTGACCACTGTCTTAAAGTAGGTTTCAAGTGTAAACATTAAAGGTATGTACATTTCCTATTAAATACACTTTGGATTAAGTACACTTCAATGCATTATTGTTTCATCAGGAAAACATGCCATACTATGTCATAAACTGCATAAGCAAGTCTATTTGCCCTTACTTAACAACTTAACAAGTGTGTGGTGATGTAGGAAGGCTAAATGGACACTATGAGCTTCCATTTCTTCTAGCTACATTAGGCTTGTAGCTGCAGTGCTAAAACTAAAGAAGCAAATTTTGGACTGCAGTCAAATGTAATCAGCAGACTGATTACATTTGACTAAAGGGGAAAATTAAAAATCTATTTTTTTTGCCAAACTATCACTTTCATTTTGTCTGAATCCTGCTCATAGCATAGCTTCACTGCTCCTTTCTAGCTTCATGCCTCTCTAATCAAGGCCCTAAATGGGTAAATGCACATGTGGGCAGTCTCCATGCAAGACGTGTCTGAATTCCTTGTTGTAAACATTATAATGAAACCCGCTGAGACCGGGATTGAAAAACTGCCTGTGTTAGACGCCTACACACGTGCTGAGAGATGAGGGGAAAAGGGAGCGAAAAAGCATGTACAGTGCCTTTACAGCTAATAATCTACAAATGGGCGAACGGATGATGTTTTTAGAATATTGATCACTATAATAAGAAACCCTTGTAATCTGATTATTTTATTTTTTAGACCACTTGAAAACACCAGCTGCTCTTTGTATTGTATGAATATTTCATGCTAAATCTACCAGTAGAAACGGTCTGAAGGTGCAATACTGTCAAAGATCTCTCTTCAATTATCTAATTTGGCCATTAAGTACAAGTTATTCATTTTACACTATTAAGAAACAAACAGACAACACATTTAACAGAAACTTACACAGAAGCCTCAACAATTAAATGTACCCCTGCCCAGAGGAAAGAAACATTCGAAGTCGATCTCAGGTTATTCTCCTAGACCAGTCCAGTCCAGTCCAGATTGAAACCAGAATGAGACTTAAGCCATTTTCTCCTGTTTCTGAAATTTGGCTACTGAGAAATAACCCTCAGATTTTCTTACTTTGATCAACATGTGGCTTAGCTCTTTTGTGTCTGACTCATCTCCCCCCCTCAAACTCAGATGAATAGTATTTCCATAAAACAGTGTAAGATCTAATTATTTTCTTAAAGATCTCTGTTATATATTACAAAACTCTCTCAGCAGCCTGTCAGTACAGAAGGAGGACTCACGCTTTTCTCCTTCATTACCAGAACTTCTCACAGTGAAATGCTGATGCTAATCTCCTCTTTTCTCCAAAGGGGGGTTTAGGGAAAACAATTCAGAAATCAGTGATCCTTCATTAATATAATATTGAGATCTGCTTTCTTTCTCTGAGACAATCTTAAGAAAGATTTTTTTTTTCTCTGGGTGATCAAATTAGATGTTTTTTTTTTTGTGGAAGTTAACAAATCAACATACAAATGTGGCATATTATTTTCCTGCAAACTTTAGTGCACTGTTATTTGCTGAGTTATCTTATTTTGGGAAAAATAAACCATAAAATGTCAAAGGTGCCATAGCTTGTGCACAGGCCACATTTCATTCCCAATATGTTACATTCAGCAAATAAACAGTAATGTTAATATATGTGTTCTTGGTAGAGGATGTGTGAATTCATTTTCTCTTAGAAAATCAACAAAACAAGCCATTTGGCTGGGGCGCCCAAACTTTAACACATGACTGCCTAAAAGCATTTTTCAGTATTTTGCCATTATCACACATCTTTTCAGACCCATAGTGCTGACTTGTTTTCTCACAGTGGAAAGATGGATGTGGATGTTTTCAGATCTGAAGCAGCTTGATTTTATCCTCTTTCTCAAAGATGAAAGCTTTAAGTGCTGTTTATCTGATCTGGACAGTTCTGGTGGTCTGCTAGGTCTTGCATGGTTGTTAGAAGTTCCATTTACTCTGTATCTTAATCAATTTTTGAACTCCACTTTAAAGGGGACCTATTATGCTCACTTTCAGTGTTCATACTTTTGTTTTGGGGGTTTACTAGAATAGATTTACATGCTTAAATATTCCCAAAACACATTGTTATTCTCATACTGTACATCTCTATTCACACTGAAATGCACTGTTAGAGCTCCTGTGTCTTTAAGCCAAGCCTCCTGATGAGCCCAGTGTGCTCTGATTGGTCAGCTCGCCCTCTCTGTTCTGATTGGTCAACCAATAGAGCGGTTCTGCCCTTCATGTTCCGCCCCTGTCTTGCAGTCTGCACACATACCTTTTCTCTCCTAAGCAGCTGTAAACTGTGCTGTGGCTGTTTTTTCAGATGGCATCTGTTCTGCCATATCAGTTTGATCCAGAGTCCAATGCTGAAAGTCCGGTCAGTGTCTTCTCCACATGGCTACAACACTGAACACACTCTTCTTGGCCTTTAGTAATAACCGTGTGCTGTGTGAGAGCATGCCGAGCTTGCTGATAGGCAGACAATAAGGAGTGTTGCGAGATTGTGTCATCTTGTAACAAAGGAAAAGGTCTGGAATTCCAACGAGGTGTTCCAGGAAGCTGAGAAAAGCAGTTCCTGTGGGAAAGAGTTTCTATCTCTGGTGTGAACCTTGAGCTTTGTAACTTTGCAGACTGTTTACATGCACAAAAAGCCCTAAAACACACTAAAGGAAAGGGAATAACTGGAAAAACATAATAGTTCCCTTTTAAGAAACTTGTTTTTCTTATGATCTCCCCTCCCTTTGCAAGTGGATTATCTTATATCTAATCTCTTCAGGTGTATCTCTTGGAAAATGCTTCTACAAAGCATCTACAGGGGGGTGTCCAGATAATGTGTTACCCAGGATGTTAGGCTAGACTGCTTATCCTGAGACAACACAGCAACTGCTGGAACTTTCTGACTTCCCCTCAATCAAAGCACCTTCAAATCCTGACACATCGGCTGATTTCGCTACTTAACAGACAGCCAGACAGCTGTTTGTGACCTGTGTGGGAAAAAAAAACAAAACAAAAAAAAAAACAACAGACAATTTTCTTTGCTTTCTGCTACTCTGGTACTTCAGAGTGTGAGTATTGATGGAATGGGCCTGTTGGGAGCCTCAGGTTGTCCAGCATTGATTTTGTCTGCAGTGTCCTTCCCACTGTGGACAAATCCCTTGTTTTCTTCTCCTCTCGTGTTTTCGAGCAGCCAGCGGCCGCCGGGTTTTCTTTCTGGCGTCTGCCTTGGCCATAAACATCTGCTCTTTTCCACACAGCTTCTTATTTCGTCATCTCTGCTTCTCTTTTTGCCTCCCACTCCTTTCCTCCTTTTTTTTCTCCCTTGTTCCTCATGCCCCCCTTCTTCTCTCCCCCTTTTCCCTCTCCATTCGCTTTGACTCATCTGCCTCCTGCCTTTTCCTGTCCCTGTTGTGCTCTGTTTCTTCCGTTCTGCTTACCTCTTTCTTGGTCTCTCTCTCTCCTTTCTATGTGGTACTTTTCTTTTTCCACTCTCTCTCTCTACCTCTCTTTCTGTGTCACTCTATCTCTGCTATCTTGTACTTTATCTGTCTGTCTTAATTCTCTCACCTATTCTCATCTATCTTACACTTTCATCTTGTGCTTTCGTGCTTTTTTCTCTGTCATTCTCTCTGTCTATCTCTGTCTATCTCTCTCTCTCTGTCCCCTCTCCCCTTTTGCACTCTCTTTCTCTTTCTATCTTTCTCTCTATCTAACTTCCTTTCTGACTTCCTCTCTTTCTGTTCCCTCTCACTTCTTGCACTGTTTATTTACTCTGTGTTTCTATATCCCTCTCTCTCTCTCTTTCTCTCTCTCTCCTTTGTATCTCCCTCTCTGTTGATTTCCTTCTCTGGCATTCTTTTTCTCTCTAAACCTTTCTTCTTTTACTATGTCTCTCTCTCTCTCTCTCTCTCTCTCTCTCTCTCTCTCTCCTCTTTGCTACCTTGTGCTTTTTCAATGTCCCTCGCTCATTTATCTTGTACTTTCCCAGCGTGCCTCTCCATCTTTCTTTTCTCTTTACTCTCTCACTCACTTTGTCTCCTCTCTCGTCTTCCACTCTCTATCATTTTTCTCTCTCAGTGTGTCTGTTTTTCACACACTCTCTCTCTCTTTACCTTTCTCTCTCTTTCTCACTGTCTCCCTCCCCTCTTTTCTTATGCATTCTTTTTTCGTTGTTTACTTACTTTGTATCTTAATCCCTCTCTTTTCACCTCTCACTCCCTTTTTCTTTCTCTCTCTCTGTCCCCTCTCTCCGCTCTCTCTTTCCTTCATAGCTTACTTTCTTTCTTTTTTCTCCCCTCTCTCTCTCTCTCTCTCTGTCTGTTCTATTCTCTTGTATTCCTCTCTGTCAACTCTCTCCTCTGACACTCTTTTTTTGTACTTTTTTCTCTCTCTCACACTCTCTCTCAGTCTCTCTCTCTCTCTCTCTCTCTCCTCTGCTACCTTGCTCTTTCTTGATGTTTCTTTCTCCTTTATCTTGTACTTTCTCAGTGTGCCTCTCTATCTTATTCTTTCTCTTTACTCTCTCTCCTTCATTCACTCTGTCTCTCACTTTGTCTCTGTTTTCTCCACTCCCCCTCCTCTCTCTCTGTAAAATTTGCCTCTGAGTGCTGGCTCTGATCTGCATTCTGTCTCTGACCCAGTCTGACTGCGCTGTCGAGGAAGGGAGACTGCACTTTGATTGGTGGGGGAAGAATCTGCCAATGAACGAATGGCATTCTGTAAATAGGCACGTTTCCACCACAGACTTGAGACTTTCTGAGGAACTAAAGAGTTCTGCAACTATTCTAAGGAAGAATTTCTAGGCAAGTGGCTGCTTTGTGTCCCCACTGCACCGCAGGGGCCGTAATTACAATGTCAAATAACAGCACTGATGCCATCTGCCTGACCATGATATAATTTCAACATAAGCTAAAACAACAGCGACATGGCAAACATGGAGGAAGTTTGAGTTTCCTTTTTATATTTTCACCCAAATGTTTTAATTCCCAACTCACTCAAACAAGACAAACACACTTATCAGTAGTCAAAACGCTCTTTTTAACGCTTGAAGCCTCGCATGTTATGGTGAGTTCACCTTTCTCTTAAACGGTTTCTTGCTTTCTCTGCTTGTATCCACTTGATCGCCAAACATGAGATCAAAATGGCTGATAAGAAGGTTCTGTGAAGTTTGATCAATCAATTATGTTCAATGAGACAAACAGCCCTAGCAGTTCCTGGTCTAGTACCTAATCTGGAGTAGTAACTATCAAGCCATGGCCATGGTTCCTCCAGCTTAACCCGATCAGGATAATTTTGCCTGGATAGGTAGCAACAACTTAGGAACACAGCCTCTGATTGGTCCACCAGTCAGGAACCCAACAGACTCAACCCAAGGCGTCACTGGATGGCTAACAGCCCTGCTAATAACAATAACCCTTTACAGCATGGAGACACAGATAAATAAGTAGACAATTAATGTTGGATTTGACTTTATCATACTAAGTCTCCAAAAAGACAGTGCAGTTCAAGGCTGGATTACAAAGCTTCTGAAAGGGATATGATTGCCACAGAGCCCTCAATGAAACAGCAAAGGGCTAGCCTTCTAGGAAAAGATTACAGTCTGTAGCATGCAGCGTTCCCAAGATGGTTATACTTTTATGTACAATGTCTTTTGATGTCGCATATGACACTGTCAACCTGAGATGGTGAAACATGCCTGAAGAAGTTTGTGGTTCTTGAAAAATTTTTTAGTAGTGGAAACACCTTAGCTGTGTCCTAATTCAGGGGCTGCGTCCTTCGAAGGACACAGTCCTAAAAGCTTCTATTGCTTGTTACGAAGGCTGTGTAGACCTGCGAAGGCTGAACCGAACTGAGACGGTCTGCTTTACGGCGGACTTCCTGTTTGCAGCACTGCTGTTCCCGCCGTTACTGCGGCACCACAAAATGCTGCACCACAAAACACTGCTCTTGTCAACTTCTTGTAAAGTTCTGTAAAGATGGAGCCAGAAACTTTGATTTTTTTGTTTTTCTTTTCATTTTTAATTAATTGGAGCTGGAGTTGCTTCTCTCTCCCTAAAACAAAACAAAATGTTAGTGTAAGTTTTGCTTCAGATCCACATTGTCTTTTTTTTAACATTTGTATCGTTTGATATTCGACTCAGTTTAAACCCAATACTTACATTTAAAAGTGAACTCCTCAGCCACCAGTCGCTCCTCTGCTGATGCCACCATGTTTTCAAATCTTCGCTGGCACGCAATAAACCTCAGGATATGCTGGTTAGTGAAGGATCCACTTGTTGGATCCTTCGTTGTCACGGATAAGAAGACTGCATATGAAGGAGGCTTTGAAATGCGACAACCTAGTCATGCTGCTGTGATGCAATCAGCCTTCAAATGCAGCCTCCGGAGGATGCAGCCCCTGAATTGGTACGTAGCTTTGAAGTGTACAGAGTTTCTGAAAAGTTTTTGGCTCTTGAAAAGGTTCCTTTTGTCGAAATGGACCTAACAATTCTTAACATGAAAAAGTTTTGGTGGCAATAAACATGCCTAAAAGGTTCTTTTGTGAATGTTCCTGGTTCTTTCCTGTGCCGGAAATGTTTCTAAAACTTTCAGAGCTTCTTTTAACCTCTTAAAATCCCAGGCTTATTACATACTAAGGCTTATTATTCAGGAACTACAGGGACTCCAGTGTAGACTGCTTCAGCTATCCCTAGGTCATAGAAGTGTGTGATTAAACTTAGGCCATTTAAGGCGTTAAAGTTCCTAGTTTCTGAAAAGTTTCTGAAAAAACTGAACAAAGGAACATCAGTGCATTGTGCTCGCACAAATAGCCATCATGCTCACACACTAACACAGAGAGGGCCATTGATGCTAGCAGAAGCGCTTGGCACTAGCACACTTTCCTTTGTGTAAGCCGGCCTCGGTGCTGCCGTTGTTTGTGCACTCTGCATGTTGACAAGCCATGAGGGCTTTTTAACTTTCTCTCTGCAGCCGAACTAGCAAAAACTGAACTCTTCAGTCATTGATATCATCAGAACCTTGATGTTAAACGGCATTTAAAAGGTTGGAAGTGTTTGACAAATTGCCAGAGCATGAGATCTTGTTTGTTTTCCTACGGTACATGTACCCATCTTTCTGCTCCATGGCATCCTTCCAAAGCTACATCGGTGAGAGGAGAGGGGATCAGGATGAATTAGGAAAACTAACATGCTTGTGGCTTTACTCCAGGGTTGGGTAAAGTGTGGAATGAATGTAAAGTCTCCTTGCTAACCTGTATGTATTCTAGTTTCATCTGCAGTCTCGAAAAACTCTGCATATGAGTGGAGGTTATGGCATGTAGTCTGCACTGGAGGGCTGCATGGGCTATGAATTTACATGGCACTCTGAGACCCGAACTGACCAGGCCTTACTGTTACTGATGAATTTGAAACCCAAACCCCCTCGCACTGCTGCAGAACAACTGCATCCATGGTAAATGTGTCGCAGTAACGATAATGTTCCAGTCCTCCTGCTATCATAGCTCAAAATTACACCGATCAGCCATAACGTTAAACCACCTCCTTGTTTCTATACTCATTGTCCATTTTATCAGCTCCACTTACTATATAAGTGCACTTTGTAGCTCTGCAATTACAGACTGTAGTCCATCTGTTTCTCTGCATCCTTTCATCCTGTTTTTCAATGGTCAGGACTCCCACGGAACCCCTACAAAGCATATATTATTTGGGTGGTGAATCATTCTCAGCACTGCAGTAACACTGACGTGGTGGTTGTGTGTTAGTGTGTGTTGTGCTGGTCTGAGTGGATCAGACACAGCAGTGCTGCTGGAGTTTTTGAACACTGTGTCCACTCACTGTCCACTCTATTAGACACTCCTACCTTGTTGCAAATGTAAAGTCAGGGAATGTAGCTCATCTGTTGCTGCACAGTTTGTGTTAGTCATCATCTGGTGCTTCATCAATGGTCACAGGAAGCCACAAGATGCAGTTGGCTGAATATGTGGGTTGGTGGACTATTTTCGGTTGGTGGACTCTCAGTGACACTGAGGTGTTTTAAACTCACTGCTGTGTCTGATCCACTCATACCAGTACAACTGTACACTGTATATAAGCTTTTTTTGGATTCCATCCATGCTGTGGTCATAATATCGATTGGGAGGGCTACACAAACAGCACAGATCCATAGATTACACAATGTACCATCACATTTAAGAGCAAAGGCAACAATTAAACAATGAAATGAGCTGCTTAACTAGCTAACAGGACAATCATACTATGTTTCACAGAGGTGTTGCACTTTTTATTAGCTACAACATGAACATAACAAGATGTAAGATCAAATCTCTACTGAAGGACTCTATAAAACAGCATTTTACAAAAAATAAGTGAATAAATACAGATAAATACAGGTAAATTAAAATGTTTCTGCATTAAACTTTTAAGGCTGATGCAGAAAACTTGGCTATTTCTGCCCTTTAGTCCGTTCTCCTCTGTCAATTATGTGATTTGTCAATGCTGTTGTTGTATTTAATTACCATGTAAAAGGGTTTAAACAATGTGGTCTAACAAAGTGGAAAGATTGTCATTGATTTTTATTTAGTTTAAGTCAGTTGTTCTTAAACTGGTCCATAGGGAACTTCAGATGATCCACATTTTTGCTCCAACCCATCTTGCAATACATAGGGATAGAGCAATAATATGGACCATCTGAAGGTCCCTGAGGACCAGTTTACTAACCACTGCTTTAAGTCACAAGCTACTTTTTTGAATCAGCTAAGAGTTTAGGCTTTGCGTTTAAGAGGCTTTCACCAAATTCTCAGAATGGATTGTGGATGAAACGCTCAGGTTCAATAGGTTAAATGTTGCTGTATAATGACATGCTCACAATTTGACCATAACTTTGTGAAGGCGTATTCCTTCAAATAACTGAGTAGACTGACCCGATCCTGATGTACATGAATCCTGATTTACCCTAGACTGACCTCATCCTGATGCCCACAAATCCTGATGTACCCTAGACTGACCCGATCCTGATGTTTGCGAATCCTGATGTACCCTAGACTGACCCGATCCTGATATTTGCGAATCCTGATGTACCTTAGACTGACCCGATCCTGATGTACACGAATCCTGATATACATGAATCCTGATTTACCTTAGACTGACCTGATCCTGATGCCCGTGAATCCTGATGTACCCTAGACTGACCCGATCCTGATGCCCACAAATCCTGATGTACCCTAGACTGACCTGATCGTGATGTATGCGAATCCTGATGTACCCTAGACTGACCCGATCCTGATGTACGTGAATCCTGATGTACACAAATCCTGATGTACCCTAGACTGACCCGATCCTGATTTACCTGATCGTGATGTATGCGAATCCTGATGTACCCTAGACTGACCCGATCCTGATGTACGTGAATCCTGATGTACATGAATCCTGATGTACCCTAGACTGACCCGATCCTGATGTACGTGAATCCTGATGTACACGAATCCTGATGTACCCTAGACTCACCTGATCCTGATGTACGCAAATCCTGATGTACACGAATCCTGATTTACCCTAGACTGACCTGATCCTGATGTATGCGAATCCTGATGTACCCTAGACGGACCCAGTCCTGATGTATGTGAATCCTGAGGTACCCTAGACTGATCTGATCCTGAGGCCTGCAAATCCTGATGTACACTAGACTGAGCTGATTCTGATGTACGTGAACCCCATAAGTTTTAATTCCACCTTGCTAATAAATAAACTTTAAAGACTGTATCTTTACATCTTTTGATTCACAACATCCTCGGGTCCTTCACTGATGGTCAGTCTCTGACCACATAGCCATTCTTGCTTGGATATTTTTGGCTGGTTAACCACTCTCAACCCAGCAGCGACACCAGCAAATGGGCTACACCTATATAGTCGTCTGAAAGGTAAGTGACCACTGAATGATTGTACAAAGCAGGTGTTTCAACTAAAGTGGACCGTGTTTGCAATGTTTTGTTTTTCGTCTGCGATCCCTTTTCTGACTGGCTGCTTATGAGAGAATGCATGCGTGAATGTAAGTATGTGTGTGAGCGAGAGATAAATGCCCTCTCCTTCAGCTCCTCTGAGGCCATTACTCACACAGGGAGCTCTGTCAGGCCACCAGGGAGGTACGATGTGAAGGCCAGGGCTTTGTGTGTGTATGTGTGTGATTGAAACGCTCCTCGCACCTTGCATCGTGGGACGTCACACTGTATTACTGAAGTAATCACTAACAAAAATTCTTATAAGATGTTTTTAGAATGCGCATTTCATCGAATGAGGTTATAATAAAAAAAAAAAAATCATTCCATATATTAAAAACAATATGTATGGGTTTGTATATTCTCATTATCCTTTAATGTGATGGTCTGGCCAAAAATGTAATTTGCACAGTGTTCCTGTTCCTGCAGATGTAATTGATCAGCTGAGGCATGTTTGGTTAATAACTGTACTGTAACAAAGCTAAAGTGGCTAACAAGTAATGGAAGCTTATGTTCCACAATTAGCACTGTGTAGTCTGCATGCCTAAATCATCACACATCTGCCTCAAACTACTCAAATATACAATCATTTCTGTCACTGTATGACATAAAAGTATCTCACATAGCCGAAATAGTAATGTTTTTACCTTAGAAGCTTTAAATTTGTCCTTACTTTTGTCCATTTTTATAGAAAACAATATTTTATACAGTCTCAAAAACCATATAAGCAAGTCTATTACAGGTTATGTAACAACTTGGCATGGTTGAGGTAAACGTGATGATTTAGGCAGGCATTTAGCATGATGCTAACCTCTGTGCTTCCTCTAATGTATTGTAATCTGTCAGAATGAACACGTTTATCACATGAACATTATACAGAGCTATAAAGTGTACTATATTTTCTGCATGCACAGTAACTAATTGACCATGGCAAACTGAATTTTCCTCATTTCCTTAAATAAAATAGTTTGATGTATGTAAACGGTTGTTTTTTTAAACATAACATTTTTGTAAACTTTATGTAAAGATGTACCTTTAACACCTCAGTCTGTGTATCCATACATGGAACAGCCCATTTTGAATTCTTTGTTTTTTCTGATGGCACCAAAAAAAACAACACATTTACATATATCCAACTATTCAGCCTATAGCAGTTTAGCTCCACCCATTCCTGGTGAAGTCATAAGGAGTGTTTCAGCCAGGACTGCATTTACATAGATCACTTTTAATAGCACATTAACAAAAAAACAGCCTGTTTATTTCTAAGGGATGAAGAGAGGTTGGAAAAACAGTCATGTAAAAGTGAATTATGACTGTTTTTGTTGCACAAAACCACATAAAAGTCATAAGTGGACCTTGGGGACAAAATAAAATATAAGAAAAATGTAGGACATGGGTCCTCTTGATGTATTCCTAGCATTTGGGGGACATTGGGTCCTCACCAAAGAATAAAGCAGAGCTCTCTTTTCCCTCTCTCTCTCTCTCTCTCTCTCTCTCTCTCTCTCTCTCTTTTCCTGCTGTGTTGAGCATTACTGCAGCAGCGTGCTGGCAGTAGGAATGCTAAGCAGATTTGAATGATGCTGAGGGGACATACAGCCTGCAGCCACACTGACACTGGAACATACTATATTTGTTTGTGTGTGTGTGTGTGTGTGTGTGGTGTGTGTGTGTGTGTGTGTGTGTTTAAGGTGAGGAACAACTGAGCATAATAATTTACTCTATATTTTGCCATTCTTAACAATGTACTTGAAACTATCAAGCTTCCTGAACTATCATACTGAAAAAAAGGGGTTTTAACTTCAAAAGTTATTTTACAGGCTGCAATACAATTTTGAGTTATTTGAAATGTAAAATTATCAGTTGACAGAACGTAAAACACAGATTTGTTCTTGTCCTGTTAAATGACAAATATAAGTTTTATTATCTCCAAATTTTAAGGTAGTCTGCTAACTTTTTTTAAGCCACAACCCCACATTTTTTTGTGGACTGGACATGAGTCCAGTCTCATACTTGATTTTTGTCTTGGACTTGTCTTTGTTTCAGCCATAAGCCTCAACCAATTTAATCTCTGGTCTTAACCAAGTCCAACCAATACTCAGTTTTTTGGGACTCAGTCTTGACTTGGTCTAACTCTCATTTGGGCTCTGCCTTGGCTTGCTCTCACTGCAGTTTGGTCTCTTCCTCGACTCGGTCTTGCTTTCATTAGGACTCGGTCTTGACTTGGTCACACTCTCATTTGGAATCTTCCTTGACTCAGTCTTGCTCTCATTAGGACTTGGTCTTGGCTTGGTCTCACTGTGATTTGGGCCCTTCCTCGACTCAGTATTGCTTTCCTCTGGACTGTGCCTTCACTCGATCTCACTGTCATTAGGACTCGGTCTAGACTTGGTCTCACTCTCATTTGGGCTCTGCCTTGACTCAGTCTTGCTTTCATTTGAGCTTGGTCTTGACTTGGTCTTGTTGTCATTTGGATACGGTCTTGACTTGATGGTGCTCTCATTTGGGCTCTGTCTTGACTCAGTCTCGCTTTCATTTAGGCTCTGTCTTGACTCGGTCTCCCTGTGATTTGGACTAGGTCTTGCTTTGGTCTTGGCCCACTTCAGACTCAGTCTAGACCCGATCTCGGTTGCTCATAGCCTTGAATGTGTCTTGACAGATGAGATCTTGACTACAGCTCGATCTGAAACATGCAGTAATTATCTTCCAACCCACTGCGTTGTGTACTAGTTGAATTTGTGCATTAATGGACTTGATGTCAGCATCGATGGTTACTATGATATCTCCAATGCTCGTGACAGTGTGTGTCTGTGCGTGTGTGTGCGCATGTGTTCTTGCATGTACCCATTAAAACTGCATGCACATTCAGCTCTGGGATATTCATTGCGCATGAAGGACATGCTTAAAAGAATTACCTTAAAAACAAGAGAATTTGTTCAGTTTGGCAGTTGAAGCAGACTTAGCTGAGAATATGTGCTTGGGTTGTTTTTAATTACTTTGCTGTCAAACTAAATCACGCTGTCTGTGAGCCCTACATGAATATTCTATGTGTGAGTATTTGTGTTTTTTGTGTGTGTTGTTTGCTTTTGGTACATTTTAGGACTGAAATGAAAATGTCCTGAATTTAGGAAAACAAACAGACAAAAAAACAGGACTAACCCACAGGGCTGAGCATTTCCTTGTGGTTATTTCTTACTGATTCCTGAGGTTAGGGATAGGGTTAGGTTTAGAACAGGGGTGAGCAGCCCAAATATTATAAAGATCCATTTTCTCCTTTCAACAAAAATCAAACCACCTTGAAAGCCACAACATTTTATGTCCGTTTTACCATCTTGGCTGTAAATACATCTCAGTATGTGCTAATGTACTAGTATAGCCTAAAAAAACATAATATAAATAAAAAACACAGATATTATTTGCTCTGCATTAAGCTTTAGCTCAGCTATAGCCGCTTTTCTTACATCTCCAGCAGGAAACTTTTCCACGAAAGTAGAACAGTTTCTTGTTAAATGTCTCTCAACAACAGGCTGAAGTCAGCTTCTCATTCACCAGCATCTTGTTCAAATGTTCCAGTTCCACCTTAAATGGTGCCTGCTGCATGATTTAAGGTGGAACAGGAAAATTTGAATGAAAAGCTGACTTCAGAAATGTATCAAGAAAAAGTCAATATGTCTCCAAATGATCAACATTCTAAAATACAGATCTAAAATAATAGAAACAAATAGTAAAATCACAGACAGGAATATATATTATACAGACCCAGAATGAAGCATGTCTACAGGGATTATTCAGTATAATAAAAACAAACATGTATTTGTGAGCATGGTGTTATTACTGTGTACTGTAGCTTTTCACAGAAGTCCAGATGATGTGTGGATGTGGATGGGGCTGCTAGCCTGGGGGGACTGAGAA
The DNA here is from genome assembly GCF_904425465.1 of Colossoma macropomum. Lineage (NCBI taxonomy): Eukaryota > Metazoa > Chordata > Actinopteri > Characiformes > Serrasalmidae > Colossoma > Colossoma macropomum. The sequence goes on from NW_023494791.1 coordinate 43,947,843, forward strand.
TATGTGAGGCAGAACACAAGCTTAGCAGTACAGAGACAGAATGGTTCTCAGACACAACTGGAGCATGCCCCCCCTCACCCACCCCCTCCCAGTTCTCGCGAACGACTGTGTGGCTCTTGCTGGGTAAGATGCTCGTTGAATATTTAGGCGTTTTGCCATTTAGTACACATTGCACTGATCTCACCTCCAGGCACTATAGATACTCTCAGCTTTGCACTATAAAACTACACAAATCACATTCCATCATTACCGCAGGGCTGCGGACTCAATACGAGCCTTTCACTTATTCATGTCGCAATCCATCATCCTGAAGTGGGAATGTTTCGTAAACATTTTGCATCATCCAAATCTGTCCAAATATGTATCTCGAAACCAGACAAAGCTCGAAGGCAGTTTAAATAAAATATACTGAAATGCCCAAAAGGTTCTTGGGTTACACATGAGGTACAGTCATGAAAGTATTCCTTAATTATTTGGGGTAAAATGAGGCTTAGTACTCATGCATAATAATTAAACAGCACTTTGGAGATTGTACACCACATTTACCCAGTTAAACCCTACAACCTTGCAATGTAACTTAGTTAGACTGTCCTGAAACCCACCATCACATTCACCAAAATATTCATGTACTAGTTTAGAGTTTGTACCTCAGACATACCTAAAGGACTAAAATGTGTGTAATGTTTGTGAGATCATTCTAGTCGAGTACAAAATATTTAGACATGCTCAGCACTCGCTGAGCAACCTGTGTGGTGAGATATCTGTTGCTGTTTATCCCCAGGATTTAAACCAATGAGTTATGTTCAGCATAAAAATTGGCATTTTCTCCCAGCACAGGACATTGCAGCCTAAACGCATAACAGGCTGAACAGAACCTCAATAACTTTAGCTATCAAACACCATCATCTTAAAGCTTTGTAATCCCATTTGTAACTGAATTTACATTACATGGAAATTTCATGGAAATTGAACCAATAGAAATGGTCCAAAATTGGAATAAAATCTTGTTACATTAATCTACATTGGAATTAAGAATGTTTTTCCTTGTATTATAAAGTTACCCATTTGCTGATACAGTGTTCTGTTACAACAGCAGTTTAAACTATTAATTTACTTACCAACCATCTCAACAGATTATAAATAATAGCCACTTACAGGTCATTATATGAGAAATATTTACCTTTGAGCTTTGAGTTAGAGACTGTAGCTCTGTTAATGCACATTTTTTTTATTAGCCATCATCCAGTCCTTCATTAATGGTCATGTTCTGACCACAGAGCCCTTCTTATCAGGATTTTTTTTTTTTTACAAATTACTATGTCTGTTGAGAATGGTTCACTGCCCAAATATCTGATAGAGAAATATCTGATAGAGAAATATTACTTGGTCAGACAATGACCAATGATGATCAGGGTGGAGGGCAGCTGTCAAATTGCGAAAGGCCTGAAGGTGGGCTACAGTGTGCAGTTGCTATAAGGTATAAAGTGACCAGTGAATGTAAGCACATGGTAGAGGTTTCTAATAAAGTGGTCAGTGAGTGGAAGTACAAAGTAGGCTTTCTAATAAAATGACCAGTCGTGGAAGTAAAAGATAGGGGTTTCTAATAAGGTGGCCGGTTGTGGAAGTGTAAGGTGGGAGTTTCTAATAAAGTGGCCATTTGTTGAAGTAAAGAGTAGGAGTTTCTAATAAAGTGGCCAGTGATTGAAAGTAAAAAGTAGGGGTTTCTAATAAAGTGGCCAGTGAGTGGAAGTACAAGGTAGGGGTTTCTAATAAAATGGCCTGTGAGTGAAAGTCCAAGACAGGGGTTGTTGAATGTTCTAATAAGGTGAATGGTGAATGTATATGTCACAAAGTTTATAGTGCCTTATGGGGCAACTGCAGTGTGACTTCCAGTACTTATCTTATTTATCCCAAGATGAATATAATCATCTTTGTTAAGAAGAAATACAGTCTTGTGCCACTGAATGGTGCTAACCATAAACTAAAGTGAAGGTACCATAATGATGATTCAGTAGATGCTAGATTTTCTTATCTCCTCACCTTGTACAACAAATCACCAGCATTTTACTTTAGCATAATGGTTCTATGTCTGCCAATTCAAAATCATTGTGGATTTACAGCAGAAACGTGTTCCATCTAGTAAAGAGGTCTTCAAATCCAGAGCCTGAACCTAGTTTCTGGTTCAAGATTTTCTAATCTGTAACTGTATTTCGTCCACCAGTAATTACAAAACTGGTGACTGAAGGTCCAGATTTGAAGGAATCTGATCCAGTACAACTAATCACCAGTGGTTTTACCTTACCATGGGCTAAATTAGCCTAACATGTTTCAGTGTCTGACACTTCAAACATTGCCATATTTTCTGCTAACAGGATTCAACCTTGTCCAGTGCTTGCAGACACTTTCTGTGGATAGTGGCCGGTAGAGCTGGCCCTCACCCACCGCCGTGTAAACAACATCCCTGCTTTAATTTACTGCTCTCCAAACAGGTGTTAACACAAAGCCTTTTTTCACCCCCTTTGTCCAGCTTATACCAATCCGGCTTTGACAAAGCACAGAAGATGCCATTTTGTTTGAACAGCCACCTTCTACACCAGCTGCCATTTTCGTTTCTGCTATCTACCAACCCTGCTCCTGTATCATGATTTGTAAACGCTCATTTGTCTTTGGGTGTACCTGGAGAGATACTAAGTTCATCTGTTCCTAGAAGCAGCATCCAGAAACTAGAGGAGGATACAAGTGGGACTGAGGCTGAAAAACACCATACAAGCCCAACAAAGTCAGTACAGAATAAGTGCAAAAAGGAAAATATGAAAGAAAAAGGCCTATTTGCTCAGAGTCATCCTGAAAAGGCTCTCTGGGAAAACTATGGGTGATTATACACCATTACTTCAGAGCGAGGGATGATGGTGACTGGCTTGCTACTAATACCTCTTCCCCATCATAGCGGGCAGGATGGATAGGCCACCATTGCAGATGAAATCAATTTTATGTTTATACATTGATCTCTGCCTTTGGATGACTCACTCACTCAATCTAACCACTCAAGTCACTCTGGAAGGAGTTTACGAGACACTAACCTGTCAATCAAGGTCTTTCTGACAGTGGTGGAGTCTGCATATCTTATACTTGAGTGAAATTAATAAATTAAGACATTTTTACTCAAGTACAGATCTAAATGTCTCTATTTCAGTTGAGGGGTCCATGTTCCACATTTTCTTCTGTTGTACTTTTTCATAACATTTGTGTGGGTTTATGTAACAAACAGTCATAATTCATTTGTACATAACACTGTTGTCGGAAGAAAACCTTATATCTCCATTTTTGTTGTTTTTCAGTTTTTGACATAATTTAAAAATCTATGTTGTCCTTTATATTTTATGTCAATTTAATAAAGAATAGATCAAAGGAAACAGCACAAAATGACTTCTAAAATAGTCTGGTTCCATTGAGTTACATTAAAAGTAAAGTAGGTTTTTTCCTTTTCCTGTAAAGTTGTCACTTTGAAGATGTGAGTTTTTTTTCCGACAACAGCAATAAACATTTTCCAACCTCTCAGCATCTCAGAATTAAACAGGCTGTTTTTGTAGCTTTGCCTTAACGATTAAAATATGTTAATGAGCTATGTTCTGATTAGCTGTCCTCTATTATGCCTTATTCACAAAACAGCTCAGGCTAAACAGTCTTTATGGGAGGCATATTGGGTTCAACATTGGCAGGGGCAATAAACAAATAAACAAACAGATAGATAGATAGATAGATAGATGGATGGATGGATGGATGGATGGATGGATGGATAGATAGATAGATAGATAGATAGATAGATAGATAGATAGATAGATAGATCTGATAACAAGTGCTTAATTTGAGGGGGTTAAGTAAGAGCAGGAATCATGGGTGAATACATGTAAAATAATTTATTTGGTTTTCATTATTAGACTTTTGCACTTTTGTTAAAAAATGCAAATAATGTAATTGGTTTGCACTGCTGGCGTCTCGTAATATTAGGAGCAGATCACGTACCAGGAACATGGTATGTAATTTGCTGATAACGTTAATTGATAGCATCATTATGAAGTGAAAACCTTTTTAATTACACTACCTCTGTGTGGTGAGAGGGATGCGGAACATCTTGCTTGCATTCCAGACGTGGCAGAGAATGGTGAAATGAGCCATGAGAATCAATGAAAATAAGACTTTCATTCATGACTGTTATCAAATGAACCTCAAATTCTTGTTGAACATTCCATGCTGTAATAGATTTCCCAGCCATCAAGCTTCAAACAATTGCTCAGTCACAAGTTAGAATGCTATTGAGGGTTAAACAAATGTATACCATGCTTTTTTATTGACCAAAGTGGCTGACTTGACCTTATCCATTTGGTAAAAGATATCTGTGGTATGTGTGAACGACCATAGATGCTACAGCTCACACGCTGTATGTGTCTTGTGAGCTGTAGCAGTCGTGTGGACACGTCGCTTGCACACCACAGGGTGGAATAAAGCATGGACCAAAATGTGTCCAAACATAAATGTCTGAAACATGGTTACACTTTATTTGGACAGTCCACTTTAGATGCTTTGTAGATACTTAATGTACTTTTAAGTTACATTCAACTAAATATCTACTAAATTGACCATAATCTTCTTTAACTCTGAACCTGGCTCTAATCCTAGCCCTGACCTTAACATCAACCCTAAACCTAAACCCAACCCTCACCTTGGTCCAAATCCATAACCAAATCCATAACCTCACCACTGTTTAGAATTAACTGAGTTTCAATCGATAGTTTGTTACCAATTTGTACATCTGTAGATAATTTATAGGGGACTATAGTGGACTATCCAAATAAAGCGAGACCGAAAAACATGACATATTTCTTAAAGTAGTCTTTGTATCAACCAAATCTCATTTAAACCCATATCGCTCGGGGATGCTCTTTTTATTCTTACAAAATTAGTATTTTATCAGTATTTATTATTTAATAGTTTTCTTCGTTCCTTTGCAGAGATCTTTTTTGTGCTGTTATGTCTATGGTATATCCTCCTTCAGATTTAGATGGTCACGATATCTTAAGCTGACTATCAACAACGCTGTCAAATAAACCAGACTTTCCTGCTGCTTCTCTTACTGTACATACCTGTGTGTCCATGGGTTGCCAGCTATTCAACACTAGGATCAATAAGCATTCACAATATGATTCACTTTCATTTTCAAACCTTTTTTAAACCTTTTCAACACTTTTACTGTACTCAAAAGCGAACTTCGTGACTATGGAATTTCCACCCGCACTGCACTTTCAAACTAGCTGGACTTTTACTCATGCATTCATTTCCCATCATGCAGAGTTGCCAGATTCACAGTTTTAAAACATGCGGAAGACAGCACAGTTTTTCTGGTTGCTGTAGTGACCCTACAGCCTAAAAACCCTACTGTTAAAGGCAGTTACAATATAGCAGCTATTTTCAGACTATTCTATGCAGTTTCACTACCACTAACAATCCAAGCTTTGTGCTAGGATTGACCACCATTTAACATGAGACATTTCTGCAGATTTATTTTCTTATAGGAAGTGAATGTTACATGTGGAACCTTTAGTGTTTACATACTGACCAAAAGTATTTTATTTCAAAAACAAATGGAAAATTTGGCTTTCCATTTTATGGGCCCAACTACAAAAGTACTTGTTTTAAATGTATTCAGGTATCAAATGGAAAAGCATGATAAGTTGAGATTATTATGCTATTAAAAATGAGAAAATTTAAATAAATAAAACTTTAAAACAGGCACAGATTTCTGTTTCATGGTCAAACTTTTGTTGGTTATGCAAGGACAAAATTTTACAAAGTCAAATGAATCACCAACTTAGAACAAGTTCTGCATTGTGATTGGTTTGCCTTGTATTTTTTTCAGATCCTTCCAGACCAGGAAATGTGTCCAATATTTAAAGGGGTGTTCAGAGATACTGCTATGTGTAATTGTACATTTGTGTATGTTACAAATGCATAGATGGGATGGAAATTTGAAAACAGTGATAAATACAACAATACATTCATTTTCAGATGATGTGTATGACGCAATAGGCCCTAACTTTAGAAAACACTATACAATATACTTAGATTTAACCTATTTGCTGCGGCTCTCTGAATAAGATATTTATATCTTGAATAAGATATTTATATTTATTTATATTTCACCCCTACTGTGTGGGTTTATATTGAAGCTTTTTGTACGTGACAATACCTGTTTACCCTGGAGAAAACCAGGCTTGTCAGCTTCCTGACACATCACGCTGGATGCTATTAGGAACCCAAAGAAAAATGCACTGCCGGCAAACATTCAGACAAATTTACCAGAATGCTGATATGACTCATCCCCATATATTTCAATCAGACGCCACTGTCTCACAAAGGCCACATCAGGAAAAACAGAATTTCCCTTACTTGTTCAAAATAAAAGTGTGCGATATAATATGTAAACATTGTTGAGGTGTCAAAATATACCATTCGCTCCCACATTCATGCAGTCCATATAAGAGAGCTGGTGCAAAAAAGGTAATTTTGCATTCATCATGGTTGTGATGTGACATCAGTGAACACATTTACATACAGTTTGATTGGCCATTCAGCCTACAGCTTTTCAGTCTGCCCATGTAAACTGAATTCATAAAGACTGTAGTGAGTGGAAAATGTGTGGTTAACAGGTTAATGTTGTGCTGCTCATGGCTGTCAGGAAGCAAATGGATAATTGCATCATCTCAAAACCTTCAGACATGTGGCTAAAGTTGATTTTGAACTTTATCTCCCATGCATTTCAAACCGTATTGACTTTTGAATGGGGAGCCAATCAGAACAAAGACTATTTAAATATTTCTGTCTGAAAGGCACAGTAGCAAAAACAGCCTATTTAATTTAATGAGAGGTTGGAAAATGATCATGTAAAAATCATACAAACATTATCAGTGGACCACAAGGAAAAGAAGTAGAAGAAAAATATGTGGAATATGGGCCGTTAAGTCAGAGATAGGGATTTTAAGTTGCCTGCTGGTAAGCGAAGAGAGGGCCGAGTTTGCCCATGCAGACTGCCGGCTGTTTGATTGGCCTCATCACTGACAGATACGCCGTCACTGCGATGATCCAACAGACAAATACGCCTCCATCCACCTCCTCTTCCTCCTCTTCGAAGACGGTATCTATGGTAACTGCCGAGTTGCTGGAGCACAGTTATTTTCAGATTTGATTAATCAGAACAAATGAAAGTATGCTTTACAATTCTTCTGTTTCTATTCTCTCCCATCTCCGTTTCCCCAGGAGCTCGGCTTGGCTCTGCTTCAAGGTACATTATGCTTTGTTCTGCTTAGTCTCTCTGCCTATAGAAGATGCTGTGATCAAGCTTTATAGCTTCGACATGTTGTTGATGGGAGAGGCGCATTATTGAGAGGAAGCAGTGTAATCAGATGCTTGATTTCATCAATATTCTGATGACAACTTCAGAGGCAATGCACTTCAATGCTGGCGGTATACAGCAACCTGCACTCCCCTGATCATTGATTTAGCAAATTCAGCGTGGCGTGCAAATGGCAAACACTCTTCATTCGTGCTTGCACACATGCACGCCCCCTCTCCTGAGAAATATCAATTCAGAGCACATACATTTTCAATCAAGGATTTGACCTTTTTGTTTCTCTTTAACTGAGCCTCAAAAGGGGCCCATTGACACCCCCCAGCTGCAGCGGCGGCACATTAGCAAATGAAAGGCACCCATTTCCGAGGCGCACTCAAAAAGAGGCCTCTTCTCGGGAATTGGAAGTCAGGGCTCGTCGCCTCCACCTGACAAAGCCAGGGCAGACCGTGTCTCCGTCCACTGTTAACACTGGCGGTTCGGTTAAGAGTCCACTCCCAAGATTTAATTGGAATGCCGGTTCACGTTATTGGGAAAAACAGGGTGAAAAAAGCTTTTGGGATTTGCAGTGCTCCCCTACATTGGCTTTTCTTTTTTGGCCTCTTTCTTTGGGCCCATGCAATATTCTGCTCACACACGGTCGACCTGAAAACAAATGATTGTGCGAGGAATGCGGCCAGCACAAAAGCCACTGTAGATTGATTTAAAGTGAATTGCCTTCATTTTGACGCCTATGCCACGTCGCCCCTCGTAAACAAACTTCTCCTGAGAGAGGAAATGATAAAATCTTAATCAACGCTGGAGTGCCAATGGTACACATTCACCAGCTTGGATTAGAGGCCTTTAGGAGGAATGAAAGCTCAGGACTAACATCGGGAAGAAGCATCCGAAAGGGAAACGCCTCAGTGGTGCATGCTAATGTTTTATTGAATAGTGTTTATTGCTTCTGTCTTGAGGTGACTTGAACTTTTTCCAGTGGTGAACTCTGACTATTAAAGCTAGATCTCCTGGTTGTAAGTGACAAAACTCTGTCAAAACAGAGGAAATGGCACATCTACCATGTTGCTGCTTGCGCCCATATATATATATATATGTATATGTGTGTATATATTAGCTTAAAACATTTAAGCTTATAATGACTTTTCAGTAAAGACTGTTTTCCATTTTTAAAAACTGGCTGAAACCTGGTTAGACTCTAGCTCATATTTACAGTCAATGATGTATCTAGAACTTCCAGAAGGCCTAGGGTGACTTTTTTTTCAAAATTGATCCCATGCATTGCAAATTAAAACATGATTGGTTGATTCTACTGCCATTTCCTAATTTTGTTGGTAGATCATCTATTGTGTTAGGCCTTCAGTCCAACTCCTGAAGTCCCAACCAAGGGGCAGCTGATTTGGCTGTATATTCCTAGAGACCACAAAAAAACAAAAAAACAAATTGGACAGTTTTGCATTGAGTGTTTCACATTTTTAGTTTCTGTTGAAAACTTAACAATTTAGAAACAATGTAGAGTAGTAATATCATATTTTCAGAGATTACAAAACAAAAATTAAGATTACTTTGTCAAACTGAGAATTCCAGACATGTATTTTTCTCATTCTACAGAAATAATTTGCTCGGAAGGTTTCCCACTCTGCCGTCTTCCCACGAAATAGCAAGAATCTGTTTTTATGTGTGCCAAGCGTTGACATGGTTACCCGTGCGAATGGAGAAAAGAGCAACACCTTTGACAGCGAGTCAGGCCGTTACTCCTTTATTGTTTGCTGAAGGTTTATGCCATAAATAATGCATAGCCCTGCTTGTAGCTTCACCATGCTTGACACGAGGTCACAACTGCCAATGAAAGCAGGCCGTCAGCCGTAATGAACCAATGAGGTGAAACAAGCCATGCTGAACTGCTTCCAAGCTGGCCTGCACCATGCTTTTCTATTTTCAATTAGCAAAGTATGTGAGCCATAAAACATGAAGATATAATGAATGTGGCTACATGCATTATTATTAAGTATGGGAAATCAACCATTTGTTAAAAGTAAATTAATAAAATAAGATAATGGCACAATGAACTGATTCTATTAGCTACTACATGATTATACATTGATTATTATTACCTACAGCCTTTCTATAATTGGTAGACATTGTATAAAGTCCTTTTTTATGATACATGTGTTCTAGAAATGCTGATTATACCAATGTTATTCTCAGTAAAGTGTATTGTGGCATGATTTATCACAATAACAACAACATAGCACCATCTTATCCAGTTCTAAGTCTAGCCAAGACTGGTTTTGCTCATCAGTAATAAAATTCTCTCTATTTGCTTAGCCATTTGGATAATTCCACTTCCCAGATGGAGTATTTATGATGTGCTTAGACCAATTCCTGCTGTGCTCCGCCATATCCTACACCCAGTCATAGCTCAGTCATCATCCATTAGGAACACAGAGTCTTCATCCTTCAGTAATTTTAGCAGTGAGTTTATCACCAGTGATCCCAGGACGACCAGGAGCCATCTGCCAGCTACCTGGAAGTTCAAACAACCACATCCTTTTCTTCTTTTAAGGGACGATTCTGTGGCTGAGAAATAGATTTGCAAGCAGCCCTACAAGCAGTCTCTCTCAGTTTGCGTCTACACCGTCCACCTGTCTTGGCTTGTATTGGCGACTGGAACATCATGAAACTGCTGTTATGTTCTCCTTCCATTCTTGATTAACACGGATAATTGAGCAAGATTCTCTGGACTCACTCTAATCAAGCCTTGCACATGGAATCTTCGGCTGATTTTCCTTCCTCTGCATCGTCTTCAGATGTAGAACTGTAGGCACTCACTTGCTGTTTACATTGCAGCAGTTCATTTGCATGCAGCATTATTGAGGCCATTGCTCACATACAGTAATAAGCTGAAGTGCTTCCATCAGCGTTTCTGTGCCGTGAACGCTGGTTTTTAACCAGTCTCGGCTCCAATGAAGGGCTAGAGTCCCAGATTCAGTTAGCAGAATGCTATCTCGCATGGCATGCTCAATAAAGTGATGTCTTGAAAATGTGGGACAGGTGGCTACAGTGCAGTTTGAATAGTGACACACTTTTGTTGCTTGGGCTGTGTTCCAGCATGTTAGATTTGAAATGGAACAATTATAATGAGGTTAATGTGCTGAATGTCAGCTTTAATTACAGAGTATGTGTGTCTGTAGTGGGCAAACTCTTCAGAAATCACTGCCATGTGTTCAAAAGAATCTACACAAAACCACTGAATCTTGCCTATTTTTTTATACTTAGTTCTTGTTTGCAAACTCTTTCGATCAATAGCAACATATACACGTATATAATAAGCTCTTACTTTGTCTAAGAAACTGGCCTGAACCAAAATTTTGACATGAGTTGCATTAAAAGTACTGCGTTTAGTTCTATTTAGTCTAACATGGTCTATACTGTGAAACACCCTCTTTATGACATACCTGCACTCTTACAAAAGCATGGAATGCCACAGAAGAACCATTTTAGTTCCCTAAAGAACCATGTTTGTAAGTGGAATGTGTGAAGAACCTTTTAATGGTATAAAGAACCTTCAACTAATGTAAGGTTCTTTACCAGTTTAAGGATTCCTACTTTATGTGGAGGCTCTTTACACTTTAAAAATGAGACAAATCTCTTTTCCAAAAACGGTTCTCCAAGAACCGCTTAATTTTTCAGGGCATATCCATGTACAAGTGCCAGGTTCTTTTATTATCCTTCTGTTTGAATATGATGGACAGCTTCTCTGCAAAAGTGTACTACTTTGTTGCCTTTTGTCTTTGTTGTGGTTTCAAAATCATCACAAGTGTGGTTTTGCAGAAAAAGATGAAGCAAGGTAGACCTTTGTCTGGCTATAATAATTGAACTATGCTGTATGCATGATCATACTTTAGACTAAGGCCCAATCTCATTTCTTATTTTTACCCCTCCCCTTGTTTTCGAGTGCCACCTTGCCTCTTGGAGCTGAGTTACAAGGGGTAGTTGTTGAAATCCTCCTTTATGAAATCAAATAAAGACGAACATTACTTCATTAACAGGCTACTAGCGGTGCTCTGTAGGTGACCCTGCCAGTCTGCAGTGATAGCAGAGGAGGTTAAAGTTCAGCAACCTTGCTGCTGGGCTTTAGTTACATTTAGGGAATCATATGCCTTCAAAGAGGGGGGATGCGACAATTATTTATTATCGCCCAACCCTAGCTGAAGTCAGCTGTTTGCTAGCTTCTTGTTTGAATTTGCCTGTTCAGTCTTAAATGGTGCAGTATTCCTGACCTGCCAGAATGTAAATGCTGCACCATTTAAGGTGGAACAGGAAATTTAGCTAACTAGGTGCCGAGACATCAGCATACTACTAGCGATTTTTATTCTTGTGATGAAGAAAGGGACCATAATACATTGAAACTACATTAAACTAAGATAATACAATGGTTCTCATAGTTTTAACAGGAAAAATTCTCAGATTTGTTGGTTTCTTTGGTCACTTGTTCAGCCATCTTGCCAGTTTTTCTTTTTTTCTCCTAACACTCTGTTTGGAGTGTGCCTCTGAAAAACCTCCCATTTGAGGGGGCCATGTAGCCCTAACGATTTCACATTACCCCTCTATCTCAACAAAAATCGGGACACCCTACCTCTAGGCGGGAATGGGCAAAACGGAGGGGTAAGGGCTAAGTGGTAGGAGCGAGGGCTGAAATGGGATTGGGCCTAACAGTATTGATAAGAATAATATTGAGCCATTTGTGTAAACATGGTTCAAGAGTGCCTGACACAAAGACATCATCAGTTGCTGAGTATCTTCCCTGGTGGTGCTCTGTCAGGTCTGTAATTCAACCTTCTTCTTTCTTGATTTTTGCCTCAGGTCAGATTATTGAACCTTGCTTTTTTTGACCATAGCTTTAGCACTATGCCTCACATCATACTTCCTGAGATGTGAAGCATCGACCACTGAGTTTAAAGTAATGGTTCTCAAACTCATCCTCAAGGACCCCCAGATGGTCAACACTTGCTGTATTTCTATTTGCTTTGAGCCCAAAAATCTGGGCCGTCCAGGGGGTCTATGAGAACTGGTTTGAGAACCACAAGTTTAAAGCATTTGGTTAGATCTGAGCAGTTAGGAGGCTTCTGTTCACTTCAGAATCCATCCTGCTGTCACATCATCAATAAAGACTGAGCGATCCAGTGCCACTGGCAGCCAGACATAGCCATTCCACCGTGTTTCACAGATGAGGTGATTTGCTTTGGGTCATGAGCGCTTTTTCTCCACACTTTCCTCTTGCCATCACTCCCATCCAAGCTAAGCTTCATTTCACCTGTCCATGAGACTTTGTCACAGGCTTTTAATATATGTTTTGTAAGCTGTTACCTGGCCTTTCTGTTTTTAAGGCTTATCTCTTATGGTAAACCCTTGTGCATAAATTAACAAAGCATCAATATTGCACTGTCCAATAAATTTTAGTCCTCTAATGCAGAATAAATGTGTATTCAAATGTTTGCCAAACATACACAGTTCACTGAATGTAGATAGACATGCTTAAATTAAAGCTGACACTGTGCACTTTAAATATAGATCATCATTGTTCATTTAAAATCCAATGAACTGGAGTGCAGAGTCAAAACAAGCAGTTGTGTTCCTAACATGACAGCTGAGTCAGACTGCAGAGATCAGAATGGCTTAACAAGATTCAGTACAGTTCCGATACATTTAGTAAATTCTGTCTTCTACAATTGGAGCAGACTCGACTATTATGCTCACATTCAATAGCACATCAATATGCCAGAATCTGTTTGCCTAGTGTGGCCCATAGAAGGGCAAAGCATCGACAAAGCATTAGCAGAGTATTAGTACCTTTAATTTTTTAATAGTTTTGTGATTTAGAACATTCAAATGGCAGCAGAAAAGAGCTTTAGATGTGCAGGTTCTAGAGTAGATCCATGTTCTAGTCACATGCAGCCACAATATCTGTTTATGTTAACATATCCAATTCATTCAAACATGTGTTTATTGTAATATTTATGAAGCTTTTGTGTCCATATACTTTACTGTAGGAAACATGGATAATAGCCAACCTATATGGCAAATACACTATTAACGATAGCTAGCTAGTTAGCTTGTTAGCATGATCTATTTGGTATGTCTAACATTTTTTTCATTGTAAAGGCTTTTACACACTTTTTTACAGTATTTTTTAATGATGTTTATTCAGATGTCAATAAACTCACTGACGGATGATATCCTACCCAAATTTTTGGATGGTGAAAATGCAGTATTTTATTCACCGACTGTTAAATTTCTACAAACTTTCACAGGGGGACATGAACTCACTTGACCGATTATTGTTCTGGTGTTGGCATGGCAACAACCAAACTAATAGATCAGCTGTGTGCCAATAACTAGAACATTTTGACAAGTGTTGTTTGTCACATAAGGTGCTAGCACCTCCAAAAGCAGCCCAACTGAGTTATGGACATCTGAGCTATGTGTGAAAGCACTCACACCTCCGGAATGAGAAGGTGAAACTCTCCAAAATGGAGTGAATTCCACAGCTTGCCCATTTTGTGTGGAGCAAAGAATGTCTTTTTGCGCTTGAAGATGTTCTGCATGTTTGTGTATATTTTTTCACATTGCAAAAAAATGTCAAAATTCCTAAAAAAAAAGAAAATGAAATAATTTTGACGTCTGAATATTTCATGTCATTAATTTTTGCATCTCGTTTGGTATGTAAGAATGTACATAATGCAACTAGTGGTTGTGTTCAAATTAAAAAAGCCTAATTGGTCACATTTCAAAATAAGTTTCATTTAGAAAAAGTACACAGTGTCTTTGAAGCAAAACACTGCTCTTTTGAAGCTTCAACAGCTTTTTGACCCCTAACAATGCCCCCTTGCGGAGAATTGTCAGCCTGCTAAACATGAGTCAGTGAATGAGCGAATTACAAGCCAGTTTCATGAATAAAAATAACAAATTCCCCATCATCCACCACTAAAACCTTCCTCTCCTCCAGCATAGTACAGCAGATACAGGTGAATTTCTTGCCTTTTGCCTTTTCCATTTGATGGACATTTCACTTCATTCCATTTCTGCACTCTCCCTGCGAACACCTGGCGACGAAGGGAAAGCCACTGATGGAATTGAGTATTTTGATTAGAGGGAGTGTAATAATCCAGTCTGCAATGCAAATGACTCTCCTTGTGAGGAGCAGCCGAAGCACCGATTCAATTCTCTTGCCTTTACTTATTAATTTGCGTTCAATTTTTAAAACGTGTTTGCGCATCTCATGTTCATTGGCACAACATCATTGGAATCATCCAAGGGAGGAGAAAGGAAGTAAATGCACAGGCCATGCAGATGGGGCTCTCAGCAGAACTGTAATGGCATTTGCTTCAATAATACGCTCCCGGACAACCGAGGGCCAGGATTGGTGCGGGCAAAATCCTGCAGAAGGCTTTTTATGTACAAAGCTTACATCACTACGTCTATTTAGAGCTGGTTTGTGCATTTGTAGTTCACAGGTCGGGGAGGAGGTGCTTTCTTCAGCACTTGGTAAGTCCGGTGAAAGGCAGGGGTGACATCTGAGGATGAGGGTTTTGCCATTTTCAGTCATTTACGGACCATTACAGCCGGAGAAATACAGATGGTGCAGATGGCCTTTTAATGATCATATGTCAGTCATTACGGAAATCGAAGCCCAGTAGGAGGCGTGACTATGAACTCATATTAGCCAACGAAAAAGAAATACACTGTTAATAGTGGACACTGCATAATTTGAAGCTTATGATGACTGGGAAGGATTCCTAGTTAATTCAATGTGCAGTTTTCTACTAAAACTACCAGATCATGAAAGTCTTTCTAAAAGCCATCGGAAAAGTGGTTCTCTGGTCAGAAACTATTGATGAAAGGCTAATAAGTTATGCTTCCACAGGTGGGCTAGAGTCTCTAACTGTAATCAGGAAGGTGGACCTTTAAAAATATAGGTGCATATGTGGTAGAACGGCATGACCTAGTAAGGCATAGGGAACAAGAAAAATATGTCATGGCCATGACTTAGTAAGGCGTGGAAACAAGATCCTAATGCATGGCCATGACTTAGTAAGTCATGGGAACAAGATAATTAAGACTTGACCACAGCTTAATAAGGCATGATCTCATTCCCCTGACCTACTAAGTCGTGGCCACAACTTAATCATCACATTCCCACAACTTACTAAGTCATGGCCACGCATTAGGATTCCTACAGTCTCTAACTGTGGACCTTCAAACATATAGGTGAAAATGTGGTAGAAACTTATGGAGCCATGCTGGTAACATCCTGTATAAATAAAAATAATGCATGGCCATGACTTAGTAAGGCATGTGAACAAGATAATTATGTCGTGGCCATGACTTTGTAAGGCCTGGGAATGAGATCCTAATGCATGGCCATGACTTAGTAAGGCATGGGAACAAGATAATTATGTCATGACCATGACTTAGTAAGGCATGGCCATGACATAATGGTGTGTTAGGACCTCTACCATTTCTAACTGTACTCAGGAAGGTGGACCTTCAAACATATAGGTGCATATGTGATAGAAACTTACGGAGCCATGCTGGTGACATCCCATAAAAATAAAAATAATGCGTGGCCATGACTTAGTAGCCATGATAAGGCATGATCATGCCATGGTAAGGCATGATCTCATTCCTTACTAAGTCATGGCCATGCATTAGGATCTCGTTCCCATGCATTAATATGGTGTGGCACACATTTTCATTTATGCAGGACGTCACCAGCAGTGCTCTGTAGAAACTTGCTTTGAAACACTGTAATTCAAGCCATGCTATAGATTAGCAGGCTAGTTCACATGTTACCTGTCCAGGCAAGGTAAACACTGCACATATTCTTTGTACTCTTCTCCACAATGAGCATTAGTCATTCTCTATGCTGTTGTGTTTTGCTTGGCTAACTTCAACTCCCCTTTGTCAGCATTTAAGTGCTTCTGAGGACTCTCAAGGAGCGGTGTGCATTTTTTTGTCAGTTCGGCTGAGATCACTGCAAAATAACATTGTGAGAGTTTGACATGTTTACGGCAGGGCAAAAAGAGATGACCGTCTTCGTGTAGCTTGTCCCACACCCCACCATACTGATGTTGATTTCACAGTCTCCTGAAGGTGTTCTCGAGTATATGACTGAAAATGTTGCTGTCAATTCCACCAATTCCAGTCTCCAATTTCATATTTATATGTACACATATATAGCAAACGTTTCTCCAAAAGGTTACAGGTCTTCAATACTCCACAAAAAAATGCAGCATCAATAAGTGGTCATCATCTCTCCTCCTGAAAAAAATCTATTTGCATCTAATAAGCTGCACCCCACTTACTTTACTCCGGCTGTGTTTACATGCAAAGATTTTTGCCAATTCGATTGAGTACATTCCGATTATAGATTAAGACTGAGGTGTTTATATGCACTCTACTCAACTGATGAAAATCTCTGTTTACATTCACACTATAAGTATCCAAAATTATGGATAAAATGGTTAAAATGTGCACAGTACCACTTAGTGTAGACATTACCATGACAACAAGCAATCCAGTCAGAGTGAGATGAGCAGTAGTGAGTTACCTGAGTTTTCAGCTGGTGCGCTAGTGTTTTTAATTGCTTGAAAAATGATGTCAGACTCAGGACAATGTCCTTCACATGTACTCATTAAAGAAGGCAGAGAGGAAGACGTCGTGTTCTGAGACACATAAGATGGACGTCCGTCCCACTGCCGCCTTTTAAAGATCAGAGCATAAACTTCGTCTCCTCAGCAGACCAGTTTCTGCTCCCACCACGTTGAACGTTATAACTTTTGCTATGATGTGACGCACATGCGCAGAACGTACTTAAATTTTCCGATTGGGAATGTAATCAGATACAAGCGTTTACATGGTTATTCTTCTTCTGTTTAACAGAGTATTACAAGATTGCCCACCTAGTTTAATCAGATAGAAATTGTATTCTTAATGGCCTCAGTCGGACTAGTCTGATTTAGACTGGTCTAGTCTGATTGAGGTGTATACATGGATGCATTCCATTCCGATTGAGCTATTAATCAGTTTATTAATGGATTATTAGGCCGCATATATGCATTTGACCAAACCAATAGGGGAAGAAGCTAATTATCTGGAACAAGTGTGGCGGATTCTGGTTGGAACTAGGATCTGCAGGAAGGTAGACCACTGGATTCTTTCATCGCCATAAAAGAGCCACTTTTGGTTTCTTGAAGACGCTTTCAATAGATGGTTCTTTTGTAAATAACATAGATGAGTGTAAAGAACCTTTTTAAAGTTTAACCTCACACAACAGTTCTAAACTTTCATTCCTCACTCTGATAACATAAGAATTACTTAGCCAGTTTGCATTGCATTATATTACATGTAATAACTGAATAATAAGCCTTTGGATGCAAAGCCACAGTTTTTCAGAGGTTAAAGAACCTCTACATTATTATTTTCCTAGGTTCTATGCTGAATCTATACATCCAAGCCAAGAACCATGTTAGAAGTTTATGTCAGCTTATCTCACTGAGCTAGCCAATGTGGTATTAGTTTGGCATGGTGGATGGCATACGACTGCTGTTTTTCTCTCAACAACCAGGAGCCTCTGGCTGGCTGGTGCTAACATATAATAGCATCTGGCCTTATCATGCTGTCTTATCAGCAGTAGATCCTGTTCTATTCTCATATGGGATTCTGGCAGATTGAATAAGCGTCCTTCAAACTAAACTTGAGATGAATTCTTATAGGCTATTGTGGCCTCTTTTTTACACTAGTCGGTATCTGGTGATTATAGTCTGAGTCACAGCGCTTTGACTTATAAATCACTCATCTTTCTGGAATATTCTGGATTCACCTTGGCAGGCAGTAAGCAATGACATTCAGATGTTTTAGTGCGGGCTTTGATATGGGCCAGCGCAGTCTCAGGGGCAGAAATTGGCCCCTGGTAGCTACAAAACAGCACATGGTGGCATTTGCAACAATGCACCAAGGCAGTGAGGGTTTTTTGCTGATGATATTTCCATCATCTCCCTGCTTTTCATTCCTCAGCACTGCATTCTCAATGCATTCCCTAAAGCAAAGTTGCTTTCAGACCCAACAGTAAAGTGTATATGCAGATTGGTATGATAGAGTACAAAGCCGGTCTGCTGTTTATGCAGCTGTAGTGTATATCATGCAGGTGGGTGTTGTTTAAGTGTGACAGCTCTGAAGGTGTTGAGTGTGGTGATTTGTTCAATAGCCCCATAATTTTTCCCTCTTTGGCACAGCTATGAAATCATAGTCCTTGGTGCTTCTTGGGTAATTACATATATACAGTACATATGGAACATATAGTCACTACATATAGGTATGTGCATATTTATAAAACCTATGGGTACATATTATTATTACATGTAAGTACTATGTATAATATTGATAACATAAACACAAAATACATTTGGCATATATTATTGGTACATAAAGGTACTTAGAGTTATATATAGCTTCTTACACATGTGTAAAATACATATGGCACATATTATGACATAGGTACTAACTTAATAATAGAATTATTAATTAGCAAACATGGCATATTGTTACATATAGGTACTGATAGCTACGTATATAATGCATGTTGCTGCTGTCGGAACAAAACCTTGTATCTTCAAAACTTTACAGGAGAAGGAAAAAACATGCTTTACCTTTAATGCAAGTCAATGGAAGCAGACTTTTTTCCATGTAATTTTGGGCCATTTCTTTTGTTTTGTTCATCATGAAATATACACACAATGTAAAGGGCAACAGGCATTTTCCAATTATGTTAAACAACAAAAATGGATATACAAAGTTTTGTACTGACAGCAGCCATATGGAACATTTTACATACAAGAAATTGCATCCATATAATACGTATGGGAAATAAGTATGTCTTTATATGAAATTGTGTGTGTGTGTGTGTGTGTGTGTGTGTGTGTGTGTGTGTGTGTGCACCTTCAAGAACACGAAGAATCAATGTGCTATGACAGTAACAAGCTTGGCACATGCAAGCTTCATTTCCTTTTCCCCAGCCGAACCTCCTCTCACAACTGCACATGAAATTAATGCACTGCTTTAATTAGACCACACCACCCTCATGAGCCGCTAGCTGAACTGTCACACAGCTGAAAAAAGACGAGGACAGAAGAAAAGTCTGCTCGCTTGCTCGCTCTCGCTGTCTGCCTCTCTCTCCCAGATTCTATGTATTGTGTCATTCTTTTTCCTTTTTGTTTATTTTCCTTCCATGTGTTTTGTGTGCAGCTTTCCGATATAAGGCCTTAAGTACACTGTTTCGTCTACATATGTTAAATAGTTTCTCTTGTTATTCTGCCTGAGGAACCATCACGCAAATTATACATGTGAGCCGTTCATTTTTGCTATTTTACTTGCTTGTTTGATTTGATTATAGAAAAGTCTCTAAACCTGTCAAGAAGTCCTTCAGTCAGAGTAGACATGTTATATTCCCATAATAACAGCTTACATCCCTGAGAATGACTTTGTAAGTGAAGAGTTGTTCTGTCTGCAATCATTGGAAATGTCTCAAATCAGGTACTTCCATAGTGTAGGAGCCACTTTTGATACAAGCAGAGTGTCCACACTTGGTTCTTCTGCAATGGGTTGAATTGTTAATAGCCAGAAAAAGTAAAGAACATTGTATACAGTGCACTGCTAGGACAGATATGAATTTATTCCAAATTTTAAATGTGAAGTAGATGCCTGTTTCTTTCACAAACTGTATTTCTACCTGACATCATTTTCAGAAGGCTATTTGCAACATGCTAAGGATTTCAAAATGTTGCACCTGTAATGGGACATGCTATGTAACATTAGCTAACTGCTATGACGTGGTCTAGGGTCAAGCCATAACAGAAAATGTGAGTGGGCTCTTGTCTTAGATCTGCTGCCAGACCAAACACTGGAAGCTGTTTTAAATGAAAAAAAACAAATCAGGTTTATTTCTATATTTTTTTAAATGCTCAGTAGCATGTTTGTTAACTGCTGTAGGGAAATGCAGCTTCAGAGATGAGCATATGTCTAAAATAATAAAAAATAACTCATTCCAAAACTAACCTGAAAATAAAAGAAGCAAAAATACACCAACCAACTCTAACTCCCTATTTAAAACCAGGAGATAAAGTTAAGCAAAACAAAGAAACTCACAGAGTTTCAGAGTTTGGTTTGTTGTACGAATTTAACAAACCAAACACAGTAAGGCAAAGTGAAGAGTGTCAGACTGGTCTGGACAGGTGTACTTCGAGGTCATGTCAGATGGGGGAGAGCCTCAAAAGTTGTCTTAAGTGGTGGCTCGATGCCCTCTTTTATATATCTTTTA
Source organism: Colossoma macropomum (assembly GCF_904425465.1). Classification (NCBI taxonomy): domain Eukaryota; kingdom Metazoa; phylum Chordata; class Actinopteri; order Characiformes; family Serrasalmidae; genus Colossoma; species Colossoma macropomum. The sequence goes on from NW_023494791.1 coordinate 43,968,620, forward strand.
TCAGCTATTGCCACTTTTCTCACATCTCTGGCAGGATTCTGTCATGAAAAAATAGAATGAGGTTGAAGTCAGCTACTTATTCGCCAGCTTCTTGTTCTTGTTCATACCACCTTAAATGTAACTGCTGCACCATTTAAGGTGGAACAGGACAATTCAAACGAGAAGCTGGCGAATGAGAAACTGACTTCAGCTTCATCACTTTTTAGTGTTTGACAGTTTCTCGTTGTGGATTACACGTTATAGGAAACCAGTTGGAGTGCCTATAAAAGCAAAAAAGTCCATTCGTCTCTAAATGATCGATGTTCATTTTAAAAACTTTCTCTTCTTTGCCATTTTGTTAGCTACTAGCTAGGCAAGATTGTTGTTTGCGTGCTATGGTGACCAGCAGTCTGTGCACCAGTCTCCAGCATTAAAGGTTGGTAAATTAACAATTATACATTAACTCCAGCATTTAGGACCATTCCTTGTTGAAACTGTGCTATTTTACACGGATTATTTTATTTTTACCTAAAATCTAATTTTGCTGTGCAGCCGCAACAGGGCAGTAAAAGAGCTGCAAGTTGCCGACCCCTGCCCTAGGTAGTGACATACAAGAAAATAGTACATAATGTCCAAATTGAGACGTACTGTGGCATGCTGAATGCTATGGCTAATATTTTTTCTCTTGCTAATACCGCAGAGGCTTATCTTTGATACGCTAAGCTTTTCCCACAAAGAGTAACACAGCTTACAGATATTTATTCCCCTTCTTCACCTTTTGCTCTAAACCTCTTTGGAAAAGCTTTCTGTTTCATTCCTTGTCTTCATGTCCATCTCTAGACATCAACTCTCTTTTTCTTCCAAATCCACTGGTGTGCTGTTTCCCAAGTGGTCAGTCTTACGTCAGAGTCCAGTTACACAAGACATGCCCACTCACCAAATCACCAAATGCTGCTTGTTTTATGCATGTGCTTTGACACTGTAATTCAAGCTATGATGTGTAGAGCATAACTTGAAAAGTTACTTAGCATGCTGCATGCTAGCTCATATAATATCTGTATAACAAGCTTAAGTCCATGCCAGAATGAGTGAATGTCCTCCACTGAAGCTTTGCTGCACCATCTCAGCTGTCACTCATTGAGACATATATCATAAAGTGACAGTGTGCTGAGATATCCATCATTTACTGACCCAACATTATATTTAACCAAAGCAGAAATCTCTTGGATTTAATAACCCAAAATTTCAAGTCATGTTACTGAAAGACACATAATACCTCAAGACAGCTCCTCTACTTCTTCCTCTAAAAGCAGTTGGCTAATAGCAGTTACTTCTACCAGCATCAGCACGGCTGCCAAGCTGGACACAAATTAATTAAAGGCAGCTATGGAGGAGACGAAGAATGGTAAACAGGCGAATTACTGTGGTGCACCTACAGGAAGCCCATTTCATGGCTGATGCCTATTATATCTGTATTTAATGGTGATAAATCACTAAAGGCTGTAGGGCTATATGCACTCAACCATGGAAAAACCACTTCGGTTCACTTTGCTAGAGTTTTGCTGCCACATTCATGACTTGCTTTAAATGAGTGGTCTACACAACAGTAACGAGAGCTACATCCCTTGCTGAGTGTTCTGTTTCTACTTTAGCTTTAGGCTTTGTCATTTTACTTTTTCTGAAAAAAAAACAAAAAAAAAAAACTACATAGATAACTTTCTTTTTGGCAGCAAGTAAGCAAATAAGGCAGTGCATTAGCATAGCCCAATGTACAATGAGTAAGATACTAAAATACAACATTCGGTCACAGTTTATGTGGATGGTCCCCTATAGATGATCTAAAGATACTTAAATTATTAATAAAATTTGTGGTGATCAGTTGATTATCAACAACATTACGGTTAGGGTTAGGTTTAGGATTAGGTGTAGGGTTTGCCTTAAGGTTTAGGTTTAGAGTTAGGGATAGATTTGATAGGATCTTCCACACTTAACTTCAAGTTCAGTTGCATTTAATAGATGTTTAGTTGAATGTTACTTAAAGATATACTCAGCATCTACAGTGGACCATCCAAATAAGGTGTTACACAACATTCAGTCAGATGGTGATAAAAAGTGCAAATATAGGGTCTGAAAATATGTGTTGGACTATGAGAAGCATAAAATTCAACCAACTTCTAAGACTGAACTTTGGAGGTGTGGAAAATATCCCTGCAGATTTCTTTGACAAACTGAAGCAAGCCTTTGAATTAAAAGGGAATTAAATTTAGCAAGGAAATATATATATATATATATACATATATATATATATATATATATATATATATATATATATATATATATATATATATATATACAGCTCTACTCGGGGTCGCTCAGTGTCTTCCTCAAGGTCACTGGCCTTAGGACCCAGACTTGACAGAGCCAGATGACTTATTGACCCGTGCTGCGCTTGACCTAGCTGTGTTCCCTGTTTCACAACTCGTCAGCTGTGGGTAGCTGAGTGTTGTTTTTCGTGTCTCCTCCCTGTTTGTTAAATGGTGCTGGTACGTCCCGGGGCTGTTGTCCTGCACTGAGACATGGCTGTAACGCTGAGCCGCTGATTGGTTTGTAGAGGAAGCTTGTAGCTGTCACTCAGACAAATGGCCCATCCCCCGCAGATGGGACTGATGGCTAATACTGCCCATCCACAGACCTGATGATGTCCTTGAAGCTGCCATCAGCCTTAAAGCAGAACAGAAAAAAAGATTTCTGCATTTCTGCTGCTCTTCTCAGGTTCACTTGAGTTTAAGATGGACTTGGATTTAGGGTAAGCAGTACTTTGCTAGAATATGGCCTGAGTGACTGAGCCCATGAACTAACCTGGTGGTTCCCTGCTTTAACCCTCTAGGGTTATACTTATATAAATGTAATTATATAATTAAACATAATGAACTGCATTTACATTTGGTTTACAGTTTGTAATGACAGTCTCGAGTCTGAACTTCTAACTTTCTTCAATAATGTCAAAAATGCAAAAAAATGTAAGTTACAACAATATCAAATTAAAATCACTACATAAATGATAAAATATCTCCACTTATACTTACAAACACAATAGTGGTATGAATTGAACGTTTGGAATCTAACTTCTGACAGGACTTCACTGTTTTTTAATGATATGTGAGACTAAGTGAGTAATAATTAAACCAATTATTAACCAAGCTTGAGATTGTAACAACAGAAGAACCCTTTTTGGTGCTATAAAGAACCATGTTTAAAGAGATTATATACAGAACCATCTACAGCACATTCTCCATTCATCTGAAAACCCTTAAATAAGCTTTTCCCAGGTGAATTTGTATTGAAGATGTATTGGTACCTTTTCATAACCTAATGTTTTAAAACAATGGGGTGTGTGGAGTCAATACAACTTAGAAAATATGATTTTAGTGGATTATGATACAATTATGTTCCCTGACTAAAGATACTGGGTTTTCCCCTAAAGGGTACCGCCCCAGTGACTGTTTAGTACCTTTTTTTCTGAGAGTGTAGTGTGAAACAATCGTGAGGAAGAAAAAAAAATCCTTTAATGTTGTTGATGGCTGAAATTGTACAAGTGATGCTAGACAGAAAAACAAATAAAGTGGAACAGTTAGGAATACACGTTTCATCTTTAAGGCTTCCATAACTTCCATCGTAAACATCTTGAAGAGGTTTTCTGAAACACAGTGATAATGGTTGATTGTATCTGGGTCTAATTCCAGGATCGCTTTGTGATATCTTTGAGAACACAAATATAACCACGTTGGTGAAGACAGCTGACATTGTGGTGACAGTATCACCAACTCACCCAAGTCCCACTGTGCCTGACTGAGTGCATGTGTTTTAAGTCATGATTAATAATTCCTCAAGAGGGCCATAAGGAATCATAATGTCCATAATCAGGAATGGCATTATGGACTGGGCCATGTCCTGCGCTGGGCAATTCAGGTGGCTTAGATTACAAGACTCATTTACCTTGAGCTATATGGGGTCAGTGGCCTAGTCCTGAGCCTCATCCTCAGTATAATCATTTAGTGCTGGATACTCATCTTATAGTTGTCACATAACCATCCCTGCAGTCATCCATATGGCACAGATCAATCAGGGGTTAATTCATTTTCTGTCTCATTTGATTAACCACATCTACTCTGTGGGATATATATGACATAAAAGATTACCTGGATAATTTCTCACAGTGTCAATTCAGATCAAAAGTAGCTTATTAATCAGAAGGTGGGGTTCTTATGGATGAAAACAGTATCTGACAAAAAAGTAAGCAATATAAGGGAAGTTCTTAGAGGGAAAGAGTCATATTCATGATAGCGAAGCAAAAACACAACAGCAAATGGCAGAAAATGCAACAATGAATCCAAAACAGTGATCATAGATTATAAAGGGAACTTTGTTCAGAGGAAATATGAGCCTAAATGAATTCAGCATCTTTTCTAGTGCAGCATGTCTTCAGTTTTCAAAGGCATTCATAAATTGTAGGCTTTAATTTTTCACAATTACTCAGACTAGAATGCACTGCCATCAGTCAGTGAAAAGAATGGGAAGCTCATTATGGACACACCATTTCCAAAAATTTATTTTGTATTTTTATTTTTATTTGTATTTCTGTCAAATATTATGACCTATATATATATATATATATATATATATATATATATATATATATTTTTTGATTGGTGATTGGTATTTTAGGACGTCCTGTTTCCTTTTTCGATTTGCTGTCACATTTCTAAATTAGCTATTACATTTTTTGTATTTGGTGTTGCATTTTGGGATTTTCTGCTGTGTTTATAAATTTATTGTTGGGCTTTCAGTTTACTATTGCATTTTTGGATTTGCTGTTGCATGTTTGGATTTTATGTTACAATTTTTGGATTTGCTTTTGCATTTTTGGATTTTCTGCTGTGTTTATGGATTGGTGTTGAGTTTTCTGTTTTGTTGTGTTTTCAGATTTGCTATTATGCTTTCGGATTTGGTGTTGCATTTTTGGATTGTCTGCTGTGTTTGTGGATTTGGTGCTGGGTTTTCAGTTTTGCTGTCTTTGGATTTACTGTTGCATTTTTGTGTGTTCTGCCTAGATTTTCTGTTGTGTCTCTGGTTTTGCCACAAAAATGACTCACCCTTTTCTAAAACATATATATTTTTTATTATGTCTCCATGCACCAGTGGGTAGGAATTTAATAATATAATGGATGGGGTGTAATAATATTAACCAATAAAATCTTATTTCACCTTCTCACTCCACCCCACACCCAAACTTTGTTGAGAGAAAACACTCAGCTAGCTCAGAGACCCTCCCTGATCCTGTTTCACATAGAGATACATCACTATATGAAAGAAATATTTGTTATGATTAGGTGAAGGTTAAGGGGGTTAATATATCCTCACATCCATACCTATAATGGATGTGGGCCGAGCACTTTGTGGGCCTGCGGTTACTGTCCTTGCCCTCCTTTCCTACAATGACCATTCCTTACGGTCCTGGCAAGCCTATCTGTTTGACCTTTGAAGAGGCACCACAGAAATGTCAGGTGCTTGTAAACTGTAAGCGATCTCACTTCATGATGGCATTTTGTCAGGCCTGGTGGACTTGGGTGCTGTGCTATTTCAGCTTAACTTGGGTTTCCTGAGCTCACAGTTTGCTAGCCTTTCTCTCTTTCTCTCTCTCTTTTCCATATTCCCACTGTCCAGGGGCCTAACCTTTCACAGCGCCCAAAGCTAACAGCGTAAGCTTTATCCATTTGTCACGCAGTTAAACACGCACGATCCGCCAACCTTTCAGCCTTCTTCCATGAAAACCAAACGAAACACTTTGTCAGTCAGTTCAAACAGTATTTTGTACAGGAACCCGCAAGTAAATGTCTGCCGTGTTTACCTTCAGCAAGGAAGTCAGGGAACCCTGTGGTTCACTGGGCTTTCACTGAGTGAAATGTTTGCTCTAGGCCAAGATAATGGAATATTCTAATGGGATCTTCCATCAGATAGGATCTTAATGTTATCAAACTCAGTGAATACAAACAGAGAACATATCAGTGCTGAGAATAAGGGGATGAGAGAAAAAACAGAAAGAGATTGTCCTCAAAGATATCATCGATCCCTGATGTCTACACCCTGCGTTTCCTTAACACATGACAAAACATTCTCTGTCGTGGCTGAGGCTCTTTGGTTTAATTTCAAGCGAACCCCCCCCTGAAATGGCCTCCAGGAACCCACAAAGAGTTCTATTACTTTTGCTGAGTTGATTTATTTAGTCTGCACATTTAATATGTTTCATTAATTATGCTGTAGGATCTTGATGCATCAGAAATGTGATTAAGGCTATTATTATGTTTTCAGAGCTATTTCTCATGTGTAAGGCCCTGGTGCATTAACATAATCAGCTTAAAAGCCACACAAATCCCTCTTTCATCACAAGGACCTCAAAGAAGCACCGGTAACACTTTCTATGAATGTAAACTTTGTAAGCATCTATAACACATTCTTAACATGTTATAATACATTCATAAGGCATTATAAACATGGCTATAAATGTTTATAAAATGCATTACACGTTATAGCCATGTTTATTATGCATTCTGAATTGTTAGCATAATACATTATAAGTAGTCATCATAAATTATAAGAGCTCATAAGTTGTATTTATCCGTTCTAAGTAAAGTGAAGCGTACTGTACTAAAGCCTCCTCCAGTGTTAAGAGTGAGGATTCAAGTTGAAGTATTTACTGAAGAATTTACCGAAACAATAAAACATACACAATAAAGCACATTACAGGCTTCAAATGTCAGAGTTTAAACTAGTTCTGCCATCAGTGCTTTTACCCAATGTGGGAGAGTCAATGTACACCACCGTTAGCTTGGCACTAACTTAACACTCCATATCCATTGAATGCTAGCAGAAATTAGCATTACTGTTCTGTAGTGTAATGATGTTACAGAGTGAAGGGTTCTAGCGCTTGACGTGATGGGTACTTGGTTTGCTGTGATGTAATGTAGTGTTTAAAGTGAGAGCAATGGGTAAGAAAAGCGCCTTGTAGCAGTAATTCTAGGCTGGACAGCCTGTTTGGAGCAACTGAATTTTCAGGGCTGAAGCCCCAAAGATGCAGCCCAAACAGCACCAGCGGTGAGAAATAAAATACTGGAAATCTCAGGGTGTAAATAAACTTTGTATTTGTCTTTACTTTGCATTCTCCAAGCTGGGACTGACTTCTTTGGCACTAACAGTACAACACGTTATGAACACTACTTATAATGCATTACATTAAAAATACATAACGTATAATAAACATGGCTATAAAGTGTAATTCAGTGTAATTCATTCTTATAAATATTTCTAACCATGTTTATAATGCTGTATGAATGCATACAACATGTTATAAATGTGTTTATAGATGCTTACAAATGTGACATTCATAGAAAGTGTTACCGAAGCACCTGCCTCTAAAATCAGATAGAGTCTCTGCAACACATACTATAGATACTATAGGTAGAAATGAACAGGAGATGATAACAATACTATATGAGGTAACTGAATGTATAGAAAAGTGACAAATTAAAGGAAAAAAGTAGGTGTTTTAGTAAGACAAAACACAGGAACACCTTTAATATGCCTCAACGTAGATTCAAGTCTCTGAAACTGGACTGGAGGGATGGAATACCATTCTTCAAAACACATTATTTCATTTTTATGATGGTGGTGGAGAGCAATATCAACAATTGGTGCATAATCTCCCATAGATGTACAATTGTGTTGAAATCTGGTGAGTGTGAAGGCCATAGCATATCATTTACAGCATTTTTATACTTATCAAACCATTTACTGAACGCTTGTGGTTGGGGCATTGAGACCACTTCCATCAGTGTCATCATACAAAATAGGTGATCAGTTAGTATAACTTTGTATTGATTTGCAGTGATGCTACCCTCTAGGGCAGAGGTTGGCAACTGAAATGTTAAGAGCTTTCAATAAACATAAAACACCTTGGAAACCACAACAATTTATGTCCATGTTATCTTCTTTGATGTAAATATGTCTCAGTAAGTGCCAGTGTCCTAGTATAGGCTAAAAAATATAATATAAATGAAAATGCTGACTTACTTTGCTCTGCTTTAAGCTTTAGCTCAGCCATAGCCACTTTTCTCGCATCTCTGGCAGGAAACGTTTCCTCATAAGTAGAACAGTTTCTTGTAAAATGTCTTACAATGCTAGACTTTTTACGAGGCTGAAGTCAGCTTCTCATTGACCAGCTTCTTGCTCCGATTTTCCCGTTCCACCTTAAATGGTACCTGAGGCGCCTGAATGTGACAGCTGCATCATTTAAAGTGGAATGGGAAAATTCGAACAAGAACCTGGCGAATGAGAAGCTGACTTCAGCCTCGTGACTTTTTAGTGTTTGGCAGTTTCTCGTTGCAGATTAAATATATTAGGAAACCAGCTGGAGTGCTTATAAAAGCAAATAAGTCAGTTCATCTACCAATTATCAATGGTCATCTTAAAACTTTCTCTTTGCCTTTTCATTCCTTAGCTACTAGCTAGGTGAGATTGCATCCGGAATTTAAGACCATTTGTCGTTAAAACTGTGTTGAACGATCAGCAGAGCTTTATTTTATTGCGACTGGGGATTATTTTATCATAGTCTGCTGTGGAGCCGCAACAGGGCAGTGAAAGAGCCGCATGTGGCTCCAGAGCCACATGTTGTCGGCCCCTGCTCTAAGGGGATAAGTGAACCCAAACCATGCCACCAAAATGCCCCCCACAGAATAACCAGGCCACCAAACTACCTTACTGTAGAGATCAATCATTTAGACCTGTACTGTTCTCTATACACCACACATGGACTCTCCCATTTGTGGAGAATCTGGTGATATCATATGAATCATCCTTTTTCAGTGCTATGGTTTTACCACTGGACATCAAATGTGCATTCCTCTTTTTTATAAGGTTTATGCACTGCAGCCCTACTAGAAATACCCCTGTGTACTTTGTAAGGCCTGTTCTTGCTGACCCACACAATCTGACCACGCCCTGCATTTACATTCCCAGCACCTGTTCTTCTGTTCTCCCTTACATATCACACTGTTGTACAAGCAGCAAAGTCATTGACTGTTTGCTTTTGACTGCTATTTCCAGCTTTAATTCCTGATGTCTTTCCCGTATATGTAAAAGCAGATGTCTCTTTAGTCACTGTTCCTATTCAACACACTACACAGCTGAGCAGTCTTTGTGACTGAAGCTCCTGCCATCCATGCCCCAATAATAAACAACCTTTGAAAGTCATTTATATCTTTTACTCTTGCCATTTTGATCCAAAATCAAGGTCAGCTGGGCCTGCTCAGCATTTTAACACATGCTTCAGAGCTTAATTATAGTGCAGTACACCTGTCTGGAAGCATCTGCACTTGTTATGCTTCTCTATTCATTTATTCAGGCTTTTCCTTTCATTCGTGACCTGTCTGTATAACATAGTCTAATTAGAATGTTGAGTATATCAACAACAACAACATGCAACCATAATAACAGCAACAATAAAACTTAATTATCTATTATTAGTGTTTGCTATTGATATATAATAAGACACCTTTCCCTGACCCAAGGTTGCTTTGCAAACCTAAAATAACAAATAGCATAACAACAGAATAAACATTGAAGACATTACATAAAACTAGGAATTATAAAGAAAGAAAAAGGGGGGGCAATTTAGAAACAGAGAAACATGTATATATGGAATGTTTTGTATTTAGTGCAATGTATAGAAGTTCTGGATACAGTATGATCAATATTTAATATGTGCAAACATATTGCAATATATTCAATTACTGTAAGAAAAGTATTTGCTATATGTATCAGTGCTGAACACAGTGTGATCAATTTTTAATATAGATGTGAACATATTGCAGTATGGATCCACTTTTGTAGGAAACCAATCTCATCGCATGCACTGTCAGTGAGTCTCTTTTTTCGGTATTGATTATGGTTTGGTAGATTGATGCTTTAATTAGTAACACTGGATCTCAACATGTTTTCTCTCGGCTGTTTTATTAAAAAAAACCCTCCCTTGTAGCTCCACTTGCTGGTGTAAGACTGTAGATCATCTGTTTATGCACAGTTTGTGTTAGTAATGCTTTAGTCCTTCATCAGTGGTCAGTTTATGATGACAGAGCTGCTCTTGGCTGGATGTTTTTGGGTGGTGGGCCACTCTTAACCTAGCACTGTAAACCACAGCAACACAGCTGTGTATACACACTCGAACCAGCACTGCAAACACTACCAAGTCAGTGTTACTGCTGTGCTGAGAATGGACCACCACCTAAACAATATATGGTCAACAGCATTCTTGGGGCCATTGATCAATGTGGTAGATGGGGGCATCAAGTGTACATCTGTACATTGGACATGCAAGGTAAAGTAATGTGCAAAAGTCAGAGAGCATCCTTCATTTATTACATTCAATTCAAAACAGCCATTGATTACAAGTTATTCATTTCAGGAGATATTTCTGAGGGTAATAGATATAAAATAATCCACTTGCATAAGGAAGGGGGAAGTGAAAGGAAAAAAAAGTGAAAGAGCTTAAAAATGATTAAAAGATAAAATTGAACTTCTAACAACTATGCAAGAACTGGTAGATCACCAAAACTGTCCTCGTCAGATAATCAGAACCTTCGTCAACGTTAGAATGTCTTTGAGAGAGGGGAGAAAATCAAGCTCCACTCTTGCTCAGGTCTGAAAAACTACACAGGTGTTTCTGTCCATCCTTCCACTGTGAGAAAGACAACTCAGCTCTATGGGTCTGAAAGGATGTGTAGCTGTCAAGAAGCCCTTACAGAGAAAAGGAAAGAGACTAACTTGGCAATCAAACAAAGAAGCTGCTGGTGTTCTCAGAACAAATGACTGACCACCCCAAAGTCCAGTCCTCAACATCATTGAATGCATTTGGGATTACTTGGATCATGAGAAGCAGAACGCGCAACCAACTTCTAAGACTGAACTTTAGAGGTCTGGAAAAACCTTTGAAAAACTAAAAGCAGGTTTCTGGAAAAGAATGGAAGCTGTAATAAAGGTAAAGAGTGGGCTCACTAAATATGAAATGATTTAAATTATATTCAGTCGTTGAGGTTTTGGTGTAATTTTCTGTGGAAATTAAATAAATCAAAGATGTCTCTGACTTTTACGCTGTACCATAGATGGAGTTCATAAACTGTCCAGTTAGTGGAAGTTGGTGGGTGTTTCTGATAAAGTTGATGGTGTTTCTATAAAGTGCATTTAGTGAGTTGGTCATTGGCTTTGTATGTCTTTTCTGTCCGTGAAGGACAGGACAACAATCAGGGCAGCCAGGTCAGAGACCAGAACTTAAACTCCAAGAGCAGTAATACTTTTATCTTTGTGTCTATCTTTCTGTCTCTCTCTCTCTCTCTCTCTCTCTCTCTCTCTCTCTCTCTCTCTCTCTCTCTCTCTATTTCTATCTGCCACCATCTTGGCTGTCACTCCTCACCACATTCTCCTCACAGTCCTGCAGTGAAAACTACTCCAGTTATTTCTCAAGACAAACGCATCCACACAGCTCGAGTGCCTGGCAACACCTGTCACATTCCTCTAACACTTGTCATAAGGCAGGAAGAAAGCATTCGCTCTCCACAAGGCTTGCTGTCTACCGTCTCCAGAGGGTGAGAGAGAGAGAGAAAGAGAGAGAGAGAGAGAGAGAGAGAGAGAGAGAGAGAGAGAGAGAGAAGAAAGTCAGTGTGACCTCTAAGTTGTGGCCTTGGAGCAAAATGCATAAGATGTTTTATGGTTTATATATAGCATGCTTAGATGCTGATGTATGCCTACATCAAACAGCATGTTAGCAAAAACACTGGACGATGTAAGTTGATGGGTGCAAAACAGAAAGTGTTATCCCTCTACCTAGTGACCCTCTTTGGGGGACTATTTTAATGTAGTTTATCTGCAAGCAAAACATTAAGGTTAGAATATAAAATTACATGTTGTAAATCATAATAATAATAAAAAAAACCTTAGAAATTGAGTGATTATTGTCAATTTGCTATAATTTTTAAAAATAACAAAATAATGATCAATTACGATATCATTACATGGTTATTACATAATAATTACATGTGAATTCAACTTACATTCTGTATCTACACGTTTACAAAAATGTAGCCAAAATTCCAGCTTATTATATACTATTTAAATGTGATTACAGAGTTGCATCATTTATTACATATGTAATTAACAGATTAATACGTATTAATTACAAATAATTACATTTACATTTGACTATTCAACATTCTATATGGACTTTATTTTAATGTCAGAAAATTACACATGTATAACGGTGTATAACAGTTTTGCTTCAAAGAATATGTAGACTGGAAATCTGATTTTTTTGGTTTAGTTTGATCAAAATATACATCAAAAATTGACAAAGCACAGAAGTTCCTTTCTGCAAAACAAGATGTTTTGTATGTACATTTGTACATTTTGATGTTCCTGAATATTTTGGTTCTTTCAAATATTCTGTTTGTAGATTAAACTATTGTGTTGAACACTTTGTACAACATACATACATGTATTTGTTACTTGTTGAACATGTGAAATATTTGAAACACAGGATCCTCTAAGGCTCAGGGACTGATGTTTAGGCATGAAGAGCCATCTGGCTGGGTCTAAAATAGTCTTTTTCCCTCTCTCCTCATTGAAAGCACTAATTTAAGGGTTTATGTCAGAACTGTCAAACTCCTGTGGTTCTGTCCCAGAGCCTCACATGGTGAGTCTGTCATCCTACAAAATGCGTCTCGGAAACTCTACCAAAAAATCTGTTTACGCAGTCTGTAAATGCTCGAAAAAGAAAGAATCCATCAAGTTTGGCAGCAGCTCAGCTGCCAGCAGGTCTTTGAGGTTTCTGAAATGGCTTCTTTTAACACTGCAGGACATTTAATCATTAATGCTAGTTACATGATGGGACCGAATCTGATTGTGAAATAGGACAGATTTTGCTTCAAAGAATATTAAGCCTTTATGTTTTGTTCCGTATTGGACAAAATAGCATCTGCCATCATGTGCATGATTAGCTTGAGTCAGACAACTCCAGCAACACCAGATTAGAGCCAGATTAGAGCCTGAAGTAGGTTGTAGATATAGAATTTCTTGCATTAATGTCAGATTGATATCTTCAATACAGCAAACGATTAACCTCTTTATGCATTGTACAGAATTATAAATTCTACCTTTCAGTGCACTGTTCTTATTTTTGGTTTATGTCTAAACTTCACACTTCAATCACTTCTTATTATTGTAAGGCCTTATTTTCCAGAAGGACACATTGTATTTTAAGTTAAAATGTTTTTCAATGCATCTACACCACTAGGCGGCACCACAAATGGAATAAATGTAGAATAATTTCACATTTAAATAGCACCTGTGCATTGCTGAGGTCACTACAGCACCTTGGTGGTAAAATCCAAGTGGAGCTCCACAAAACATGGCTAGAACTCCCAGTCTTTTATTTTGAAACCAAGTTGAATTTTGAGCCTAGTAACTCAGGTCAGTTTTTACATATTCAACATTTTGGTGTACAATCTCAAACCTGCAAATGGGCAACTTAAGCTGGAAGTTATACACCTCTGAACAAAGTACTGGTACCTTTTTTTTAGTACATAGTTGATCAAGTAGCCCATGAATTCAGAATCATATTTTCATGTGAATCAATATGGTCATGTAAACTCAAATTGATTTTCTTTACCACTTAAAAATCTAGTCAGGCTTTGCTGACTCAGCTCTATGAGTAGCCCTTGGTCATCATGGAAGTTATTGACTAAGAATGTGGTCAGTTTCTCTGGTGAATATTTTATTAGGGGGACAGTTTTGTTGAGTTTTATCAGGAGACCACAATTTTACAAAAATGTAGCCAAAATTCCAGATTATTATATACTATTTAAATGTGATTACAGAGTTACATAATTTATTACATATGTAATTAACATATTAATATGTATTAATTACAAATAATTACATTTACATTTGACTATTCAACATTCTATATGAACTTTGTTTTGATGTCAGAAAATTACACATGTATAACAAAATCTACATGTACAAAAACGTAAAGGATGTAAATATCACACAATAACTTGAATCACATTCAAACATAAAAAATAATACAAAAAAATAATCTCTCCAAATTACAAATTATAGCTGTAGCTTCTAAGCATTTAATAGCTGGATTAGTATTGATATTTTCAGATTGTACTCATAAGCCATAGTAATTGTATCTGCTTTGTGCTTTCTAAGAGGAGTAAGCAATCTGTCTGACCTTCTCCTACTCTCTTGAGATGGTGTCCTGGGTCAGTGTCACAGTGAGAATGATTTACTGCTGATGCAGGCTATTGAGCTAGCAAGGAGCAGATCAATACATGTTACTGGTTATCACATATACATTCACATTCAATATCTACTTCCATAGCCAATATATTGTCCTTATATGTATTTAACTATTATAGTAAGCTTTATTGTCATAGGGATCCCTCAGATTGTTCAAAAGTTGGATGTTTTGAGGGGTAGATGGCACCTTCAAAGGAATTTAGTTGCTATTATAATGAAAGTGCTGCTCTTGTAGCTCTTGTTGGATGATTGAACATATGGTGTCTGGTCTTATTACATCTAAACTATGCTAATGGCCTTATTATCTCAATTATACAGTCTGCTATGTTTGCTTTCCTGAAGCAAAAGAACAAGGCCACACCTCAAAAAGTTAAGCAAATAATGCAAACCAATCAGTGAACCTGCTCAGATTTTAAGCGTATCTTTCCTGCCTATTAGGAGTTTAGGGACTCATACTTTTTCAAAATGTTTGTAATTTGGAAACGTTTTCATTGTCAGTTTTCTGTGGATTTTTTGTCTCACGATCTTTACCAAGTCATCCTCATGGCAATTTTAGCTGCACACCTAAGCTGCTCCAGGGGAGGTTATTTACTGCACTTTCAGGTCATAGACCAATTAGGGATGAACCTCTGACCAATCAGAGATGGACCCTCCAGTGTTTTTTTGTTTGTTTGTTTGTTTGTTTGTTTGTTTTCCTTCATGACATTTGTGGCTTCAGTCATATGAAAATTGTCATTTCAGCCAAGGAAATAAATCCTACTACATAAATAGGAAGACTAGAAAGGAACTAATACAGTGCATTGCCCTGATGAAAATGCAGAGTGATTGCACAGCTGAAGCTTGCTAAAATGTTGCTGGGTGGTTGCTATGGTATTACAGGTGGTTGCTAAGGTATTACTAGGTGGCAGGTTGTTGCTAAAGTGTTACTACCTGGGTGCTATGGTATCCCAGATGGTTGCTAGGCTATTGATAAGCAGTCGCTATGGTATCCCAGGTGGTTGCTAGACTGATGATAAGCAGTTGCTATGGTATGCCAAGTGGTTGCTAAAGTGTTGCTAAGTAGTTGCTGTGGTATCTCAGGTGGCTTCTAAGGTGTTGCTAGGTGGTTGCTAGGGTGTTACTTATGGACTTATGGATTATGGATAATATAAGCTAAATGCACAAACTTTTGCACCCTATTCATTCCTTTGAGAAAAAAAAAAAAAGAAAATTGTCGATTTAAAAATAATTGTACAAAAATCGTACATCTGATCAAAAACGCGTATACAATCATACTATTCCCGTTCAGACTGAACATTCCAGAGTTGGAAAGGTGCTGATATCTCGAAAACTGTGCGATGAGTTAGCAGACAAAAATCCAGCAGAAAAATAAGAATCAAGAAGAGTAATATTAATTGTATAACTGTGGTGTTGGATATTCCTTTGCTCCGATAAGAAATAACATGGTGGCCGTAACAACTGTGTTGCTTTTTACTGTTAAAAATAATTTACCTTCTACATTTTGACCTTTTTTCCCCCTTAAAAAAAATAAGCTGCTCGACTGTTCCTCATGTTTTACGACTGTCCTAAATATCATGCTTTCATGTGCACATGCATGAGAATTTATCATAGCTGTCAGCGCTCAAAACTCTCAGGTGTTCTACTCATCTTTGGGTCAAGAGAATTTTAATATGTGCTTTTAACAATAGTTAAAACCTGATCTTCATATCAAGGAACACACTTTAATAAACATGAAGTGTTTTTTGGAAAATTGGAAAATAACATCATAACATATCAATCATAACATTTAAAGAAGGCAAAGTGTCCCCAAACTTTTGGCAAGCAGTCTGCCGGTATGTGTACACTGCTATCAATGAAAGAGGACACTAGAAATGAGAAAATAACAGTTGTGTGATTTGTCCTCCATCCTTGACCTCTGCAAGGGTCACTGCACCTGATCTCTCCGCAGTGGTCCTGTAGGAAAATTCCAGAATGTTCCAGGGCAGTGGCACGTGCTGCCGCTGGAAACATGCTGGTGTGTGCCGGAATTGAGCCTGGCAGGGTCACACGGGCCCATCTGCCACATCGCCACGGTAACCGTGTGTCCACAGCAACCGGGGCCTGTTTTTTTTTTTTCCCCTCATGCACCCTTACCTCTGCAGCAGGTACCGGAGCAGGTAACAGAAGGTATATGTGAGCAGAATATAGCCCGTCATGCTCTGCCTGAGTAATGCTCTGCCTGAGTAACGCTCTATCTATATGGTTAATCAGCAGTTACTTAACCTTCAGAAATCACAGTTATTATTGCAATCTGTATAGGCAAATAAACATTACACATTAGCATATAGCTATAAATGTTATGACATATGGTACCAGAATATTGCTTGTAATTCTCAATGCTCATGTATTTATCTCTACACTGTAAGAATGGAAAATGATAGAGGGTGATTTGAAGGGTTTTGTGAAATTTGCACTAATGAAGAACATTGCTTTTAGTTTTCTTTTCTATAATTTCTTTTTTTTTTTCTTAGCTCATTAAGATAAGCAGAGGGATTCTGTTGAATTGTGTGCAGTAGAGGGGATGTTTCATTATGATTTGAATGTTGCAAAAGGTAAGCCAGGCTCCTGAGTGGCACAACCATCTAAGCGTGAGTTCGGTCCCTGGTGACGCTACAGCCATCCGTAGCCGGGAGTCCAAGAGAGCATAATTGGCCTCGCTCTCTCTGGGTGGATAGGATGGCCCCTCCTTCTCCCCCCATCACTTAACACGATGCTAGTCAGTGCAGACGTCTGTTATCTGACCTAACGGATCTGGCGGTTGGCGCTTTCCTCCGAGCGCGTTCAGCTGTCCAATGACGTTGTGTGAGCCAGCGGCGGCTGGCTTCACAGGTCTCGGGGGAAGCCTGTGTTAGCCTTCGCCCTCCTAGCGTTGATAGTATTGTGTGATTGGGGGAGTCCTAACTAGCGGGTGGAATTGGCGACCACTAAATTAGGGAGAAAATTGTGTTAAAATCCAAAAAATATTTTAAAAAAAAGGTAAGCCAGAAGTTAGTATTGCTAGCCAGATTGCCTACTTTTGTGGTCAAGAACATGCCTACTTTAACAGGAAGGGGGCATTTGACTAACACACATGACACCACAGAGTGTGACATATAGCTGCAGGAGATTTTGAAAATTAGGCTTTTACAGAAAACACCCATAGAAAACGGATTAGAATTTGTCAGCAAATGCAAGGATTTCTCACAATAACTTGTATCACTAAATGCTTCCAAAAGTGCTTGCCAAAATATGTTTCCCATTCAACTGGTAAACCTACTGCATGGAAATGCATTAACATGCACCTGGGGCATCTAACAGCCTGAGTTCAGTGTTAGAAGTTGTTTGCATTTTCTGCTTCTCATAATCCAAGTAATGCCAAACATATTAAATGATAATGAGGCCTGGACTATAAGGGGATCAGGCCATTGTTCTAAGAACACCAGCAGTTTCTTTGTTTGATTTGTCTATTTCCTCTTCTCAGTGAGTGCAATGCTGGATTGACGAATTAGACACTCGTGGATAAGAGATAAACCCTAAGGTTTATTAAAAGGAGAATGAACTGAAGTAACAGGGTTAACACCAGACCAGGTCAACGACCAGATTAACCAAACACAATACATGGGCAAAGATGATAACAGAGTCAGATAAATAAGTGAGAGTCATAACCAAAAAGCAAAAGCCAAAAGGACAAATCTGAGAATCAGCAACGAGAAAACAAGGCAAGGTAATAAACGGGATAGCTATCAAACAAAGAACAGCTCAGTATGCACTGACAGATCAGGGGCAATACTATGCAAAGACAAGGTACAAACAGACTGGCTTAAATACAGGTGATGGTAACCAATATTCAGCTGACTGAGATCTGCTGGTTGGCTTGTGATTGGTTGGTGGAGTCATGTGACAAACAGAGGGAATTCTAGGAAGTGGAGTCCATAACAGAACGAGAGTCTAATTGAAAACCGGGAAGAATGACAGTGAGGGCTTCTTGATAGTTACACATCCTTCCAAACCCATAGCGCTGAGTTGTCTTCTCACAGTGGAAGGATGGATGTGGATTGTTTCAGATCGGAAGCAGCTTGATTTTCTCCTCTCTTCAAAAGATTAAAGCTTTAAGTGCTGTTTATCTGATGGGGACCGATTTGGTGTCTACTAGGTCTTGCATGATTGCTAGGATTCACATTTTTCCTGCATCTTTGAACACTAATCTCCTCCGAAATATTACCCAAAAAAATTAATAACTTGCACATAACGCCAGTTTTAACTGTAAATTAAACAAACAACAGGGGGTCTCTGACTCACACTACATGCAATGTAATTAAACTGCAGGCTGATTATTATAAACGAATAATTAAGTTATATAGTTCTAAGAGTGAGGAACTGAAGTGTTTGGTAACATACATGCTCTTGCAGTTTAAGGGGTTAAATAATGCAGTGATGCAATTACATTTAAATATTATAGCAAGATGGCAGTAATAACTCTGGGCTTCTAAGGAAACAAGTCAAAATGAACCAGCAGAAGCCTCGGCGTCGTTATTGATGGGACGGCAAGCAGAGATTAAGGCCGCCCTCCTCAGGTCTGATTAGAGATTCAGACAGGCTTTTAAAGTGAATGGGAAATGAAGGCGAGGTGGAAGTGGCGCCACGTTTTTCTATCTGGCTTCCTGTTAGTTGGTCATTAAGAACGTAGCATGACCATGAGAGAGTTGTTTGTTCCTGTAATGACTGTTCCGGACTGAATGGAATCCAGATAACCCCCACTGCCTTTACAACATGCATATTGCAATTTGTTCTGATTATATCCTGCCTATTATAAAAGGCACTTATATGATGGTGGAAATGTGCAATTTAGACATTTGGAAAGTTTGTGAATATGAGTGTATGGGTTTTATAAAACACTTTCAAAAACAAAATGACCCTGAACACAGCCACTGTGTTTCTTAATCCTGCCTCTGGACTCTCTGCACCCTGATAAAGGTACTGCTTTTATGCTCTAGTGTCTAGCTTATGCTCTAGCTTTGTACACTGAGGTATATGAACCATCTCATGTATATTGGACATAAAGATGGCCACAAGACTTTTCCCTGCTCTGTACAATATGACACCAAAAGCTCTGTTTACTTGTAAACCAATGGCTCAGTATTAGTCTAGGACTGCTAGTCTAAGATATAATGATGTAAACAGCACAGCATACTTCTTGCGAAATGAAATTCTTAAGGGTTGCACGAAACTGAAAGCACCTTCGCGAGCTCACAAGCTTGCATACTTTCTGTGGTTTTGTGTTGCCTGTTGTGGAAGCTCAACTAATGCAGCTGATGCTATGACATTTCATCATAAGTTCCATGACTAGTGGAAAACGATTCTATCACAGTTCTGACTATGTCGACGTGCGAGTCCAGAATACTGCTAAAATTTACAAGAAGCTAGAAAATAGAAGCCAAATTCAGCCTCGTCCTTTTGTGAACCTAAATATAAGATACCTTATAAGTTGTCATGCTTACTACAAGTTAGTACTACCAAATAATAGACTTTACACCTTACATTTAAGAGGTTTTTATTGTTTTTTAACAAATGCGCACATAACCATGAAATATTGGTGTGTCTACCAAAGCGCTTAGCATACCTCTTGCAAAATGAAGCTCCTCAAAGTTGTCCATCTTTATTTCATGGCCCGCCTCTTTTTTCCTGATAAGTCACTACACGACAAGTTCATCCGTGGAGTTCGTCTAGCTACCATGTGCATGACACGGCAAATGAAGCCTCCACGCGACATCCGCGGTTGTTCATTTTCTCCGCAATTATGTCATATTGTTTGCTGAAGCCAGGAGAATGTTGTCCCCGCAGGAAGTATGAAGACGGCTAAAGAGGCCTAACGAGGTCTAACGAGGTCTAAAGAGGCCTAAAGATTATAACTGACCCAAGAGGCCTAACGATCATAGTAGACCTATGCTTAGGCTGATTAAGGGTATTTTCACACCTGAAAGTCCGAACTAAGGTTCATGTTTTTGTTACATTGTATAAATTTGATTAGTTTTGGTTTCACACTGGAATTCAGCGAGAACACTAAAGAGCCCTGCATGACACACCTACACTCTTAAAAAAGAGAGTGCTTTAGTAAAGAAAATAGTTCTGTATAAAACCATGAACGCGCAAAGATTAAATGATTTTTGCATCATGAAAGTATTCTTCAGATTGATGGAGAATGTGCTGTAGATGGTTCTATGTAAAAAAAGGATTCCATATAACAACAAAATAGTTCCACTATTGTTACAAGTCAGAGAATATTTTTTTGGTAGTACATAGAACCCTTTTTTCGCTACGAGTGTACATCCTGTCATCATCACCTACCTACGGCTTACTATACTTGATTGGTCTTTAGAGGAACATGAGTCTGACATTGGCATGTTGTCAATTCAGTGTGTAGCCTTCCTCAAGTTGACTCAAGTTGACTTTGGACCTTTTTGTGAGACTGAATTACAATTAGACATTTCATCTCCTCCTTTCCCTGAGTTTTACTGTGGCTCATTATACTTCTCTCATGGTTGTTTTTCTTGTTCTATTGTTTAACAGGTGACAATAGCCTTGTCTCACCTTCTGGGTCCATTTGATCCAGACAGAGACCACCTCTTTTAATCAGACCAAATTTTGGTCCTTTTGTTCAGACCCTGGTCCAAAGCACCTTTCACACCTGATATTTTGGTTTGGACCAATCTGAACAGTCCAAAGGTAGGTGTAAAGCACCCTAAAACATATGGTCAAGGCCAATATTTTGTGGACTCTTTGAGATAAAAATGGACACTTGTTTAGACCACTCTTGACTCTCAAACAGAGCTTAATCTACAATGAGTGAGACCAATTTTGTGAGAAACACAGCCTCACCAGGTTTCCATCAGTCGCTGGGATGGAAAAGAGTAAAGGAAAGTCTATGTCAAGATTCTTTACGGAAAGAGTCATTGTAAAACTTAAAAAAGCAAGGTAAAGAACATTATAATGCCTTTTATAAGTTTCGAACAACACATGGAATACATTTTACAAGCTTCATTTGTCCTTGTTTAATCTAGAAAGGGCAAAATATATGTATGTGCCCCTGTAGTTACTGAATTACAGAGTTACTGAAAGCCTTAGTCTGTAAAAAGCCTGTGATTTTAAAGGGGTTAACACTCAGTAGCCATAAGGCTAGTGTGCTACAGCCTAAAACTATTTACTGAAATAGATGGGCAACTTGTCATTGTTTTATTAATGTGATATATCCTTTTACTTTCCAAAAAATAAACTGAACGTCCTGCATGAAAGAAACTAAACATATTTCACTAACATTTTTTGCTCTATTCACTCCCACATTGATAGCCTCTGTAAACTGGTCCTGAATGTACCACTGTTTTGACAGTTACCTTTACCAAAACCAGCAAAGCAATGCTTTGTATTTGGTAATTTTGCATCTCAGTCAAATGACAACTTCGTGACCAAAGTAGAAGGTTCTCAGCAAGGTTGAGTGATGAAACCAGCAAAACACCAGCCAGCAAAATCAGATCCAACACATCAAATTAAATGAAGTTTTTGTTAATGAGCTAAAGAAATCAATCAGGTGTATTAGAGCAGGAAAACATTAGAACTTATACTAAAGCCTGCTTCTCCAGGAGCGAAATTGGGAAACACTGTACTTCAAATATCAACCTGAGTGTTTGTGGTCAATAAAAAACTCAGCTCAGGATTGAAGAGCCAAACCAAACCTTGAAGCTTCACCCGTCCTTCACTAAAACATCGATTTAGCTGCGTAAGCCTCGTCCTTTAGCACCGGGTGACAGTGAAGTGTTTACAGTGGCTGCTCCACGGAGGCCAAGGCCCGGCCTGCCCACTGTTTACTCGGCGTATCTTCACTATGAACAGTTAAGAGGGGGGAACGAGCCCTGCTGAAGAGGGCTGCTCCTGTTTCCACATGTTTACTGAACACATACTTGTACTTCCCCATACACAGCTGTGTGTACCCACAAACACTCATCATCCGCATCACTAAAACCACGTTGCGCTGCTTGGCTCCATCAGTTTATTTATTTAGTCATATTTTTTTTAAATGATCAAGCTGTGCTTCCTGGGAGCTTTATTTCCTTCATGTAGCTTGGATGCAGAAAAGCCAGGATGCTGGAAAAAAGACACAAATACAGTAACTGCATAATGTTGTATGCAAAAGTTTGGGTGCCCCGGTCATGTTTTGTTGATTATCTAAGTGAAAGTAAGTTAAAACATACGCTAGAGAGAACAAACTCCTGCACATTTTGCTGAATTTAATATGTTGGAAAAATAAAAAAAGAAATTGTGACCTGTGCAAAAGTTATGGCACATCACATTTTATACTGTATGTTTTATTTATTTTTTAAGTACCATATTCAAGCTTGTTCTTTGTAAAGGAACTTATTTTCACTTGGAAAACCAACAAAATAAAATTTGACCAGTGGTAAATTTGCATATGACTGAATGTATATATACACACAGTATGAATAAAAAAGGTCCAAAATTACTTGGAATAAATGTTTCTATATTAACTTGCATTAAAAAATTAAGAACATCATCTTTTTTTTTGGACAAAAATTTGTCATTTTTGACATAAAAATAAAGTTATCATGTCCATTTGTCTCCAATCTCATGGTCACTATCTATTATTTTTCACATTATTATTAAAAGACACCAAAGAGTGTCGAGTAATCAGTTCATTGATTGTATTGTAGGCGTGCATTTTGTCATGTCAGGCTATATCGACCTCATGGCCTGCTTTTGACCACAGGTAAGATAAATAAATTGATTTTTTAACATACATTATCATTGGATTTGTAAATCCTGCTTAGGCAAATATACACTAAAGCATAAACTGAGCAAGGCATTTATTAGGTACTTCTGCATTCCATCAACAACCTCTTCCTCAGTGATGCCCCAAAGACAATGTTTTCTAAGCAGGTAGGCTTGTGTCTAAGGGTTATGTGTACGAGCAATTGAAATGGAGAGCATGGGTTTGTTTATTTGATAGTGACAAGAAGGTTTAATTTACAGCTCCTGAAACTAACTGCTTAGATGCATGGCATCACATTCTATAGCTCTATACTTATACTGTATGCATAGTATTGCTTTTTTGCAAGTTTTCTCAATTATTATTTATTTTCTGCACAATCAATAGGAGGTGTGCATATAATTTAGATATGAAACTCTATTATATTAGGAGAGGCTGTAGACAAGGTATGGTATATATTGTTGCTATCAGAATAAAATCCTCATATCTCCAAAAATTGAACTTAACTAGAGATGCAAAAACAGTACTTACATTCCGATGTAACAAAATGTGAATTTATTTTATTCTTAGTTATTTTTGATCATTTCCATTAAAAATAATGTATTTGATCTCAAAGTGACAATACATAAAATGTTTACATTTATATATAATAATACATAAAAATACCTACAAAAAAGGCAGGAATTTCCATGGAATCATGATAAAAATTAAATTGGCAAATTGCAACTTCAAAGTTGACTTATTCACACTCCACCCACAAATGCATTCTTTTGTAGTAAGTGTTGGGTGATTCAACAAATCTTACAGAACATGGACAAAAAATCCCATTCAGCACAATGGGAAAGGGTAGTGGACAGTATTTAGAGTTGCTATATAGTGTTGAGTTACACATGTGAAATGCTACACTACTGAGCTTAGTTACATGATAAACTACATCTGATCTATCTAGTAGAGTAATGATTTACAAAATACATAATTAGCAGTGCCTCGAGTCAATATATATTTTGATACAGCCAAAAAATTGCCTGAAAATGTGCCATGTAATAATATTTTCATTCTCAGTTCGGTAGGCTACATAGTATCTATCAGTACCAACACAGTAGAATATCTGCGACTTTAGAATGGCACAGTGGGGTTGTTTCCTTTTAATTATCTGACTGAGAAAGTGACGTGTGTGCAGGTGAGTAGACATGCCTTTGCAGCCACAAGCTAATGTGCTAACCATGAGCTAATGTATTATTTTTGAGATAGCATTCCAGAAATGAGCTAATACAGTTTTCAGCAGCTAAGATTTTAGCCGTGAGCTAATGCATTAGTCTTGAGTTAACGCAGTAGACACAAGCTAATAGGCTAACCACAGGCTAACTAGGAAATATGTTATGAGGAGTGTGCTTTCTACCCCTGAACTCTGTTTTGAAGTGAAGAGGACAGAATTGTGAATTTACTTGTTTCAATTTTTATTAAACCTCATGCATCATAAGCCATATTAAATAGATGTTTTTTTGCTCTAGTATGTTGAATGTATTGTTCAATGCTGGAGGCACACTGAATCCAGAGCCTTTTATTTATTTATTTATTTTCAAAATTACAATAGTACAATAGTACAAAGCATCTTTCCTGTCCAAACATTTTAGCCTTTCCCACATATACAGTTTCAAAATTTAAGTCATTTAACAAAAATAAGTTTCACATTCAATTAACAAGGATTCAGTTCAATTTAATGCAAAGATTAAACGGATAGATAATTCCATCTGTATGCAAAACCTGTAAAAAGCACTCAGTAGAGTATTAAGAACAACTCATCTTAAAAAAAATCTCTTTTTTGTCATTTTTGACATAAAAATAAAGTTACCATGTCCATTTGTCTCCAATCTCATGGCCTCTTTAAAAGACACCAAAAAAAGAGTGTCGAGTAATCAGTTCATTGACTATTTTATGAATATTATTACACATTCAATTAACAAGAATTCAGTTCAATTTAATGCAAATATTAAACGGATAGATAATTCCATTTGTATGCAAAACCTGTAAAAAGCACTTAAGTAGATTATTTAAATTAGTATGTTATTTGCGCCAGTATCCAGGTTAAATTAATTTTATCACCGTTCTTTAAGCTTAGAAACAGTTACAAAAGAACATATGTGGTCATTTAAAAAGTTTTAACATTTCCAGTCAAATTATGTGTTTTGTTGTTTTTCTGAGTGAAAATGCCAGGAATTAAATATGGAAATACAGCATATTTCTCCCAAATTTACTTTCTCTTTATCTGCTAAATTTATCTTATTGGAAAAAAATAAATACTTACATTATAAAGGTGGCATAACTTTAGCACAAGTCACTGTTTATTTGTCCCCGATATGTTAAATTCTGCAAATAGACAGTAATTGTGCATTAAAATGTGCAGAACTGTGTTGGGGTGGACAAATTGCATATGACTGAATGTGGGCGGAGCATGGATCATCAAGGTCAATTGATTGTAAATCCTGTGGAAGGCTCTGAAGTAGTTGCTCCTTAGAAGTGCAAATAAAAATCTAGAAACCTCCCCAATTTAGTTTTAATTTCATTTAGAGTTATTTTCAGTCTAGAAAACCATCAGAAATGTAATATCTGCTACATTTGTAGCCATAATTCTGCTGAAGAATTTGGGACTTGGAGAGCTTCCAGGCATTTATACTAAGCGTGGACTGGAGAACAGTTAGACACAACTAATTTGTGTCAGTCCAGTGTGAGCTGGGGTTCTGATCATTTGTGCAGTTTTGGTAGTCTATTTGGGTGCAGCTGCAGAATGATATTTCTGATTAGTGTCAGATTTCTCCACCAGGACTTGGAGAAGAGTCCCCATCCTTCCGCTTAATGTGATGTTCTTCCCCCTCAGTGCCCATATTTCTCCCTCTAACCCCTCTTTCATTTATCTGTTTATATTGCTGTCTGTTTTGCCCTGAGCGACCAGCTTCGCAGAACACATCATATTTCATCTTAAGACTTCCCTGAGTTCTTATCTGGCTCTTTTCTTTATCCACTTCTCCACCTCCCGTCCTTCTCTTCTCTGCATCTTAAAATGCATGTCAGGTGCCAGCTGATAAAAACCTTTGATATGAAATGATTGGCACATGCTTTTTCAATAATATCACTTAACCACTGGCTAAAAAGTGCCTGAGTTGCTTTCTGCCTCCAACCACCTGGCTGAGTGAGCCGCAGGAAAGCGATGCATTTGCCTTATCGGGTAATTAGTATGGCCGAGGAAAGCGTCCGATAAAAGCGGCTAAAACCGGGCCAACACGCAACATGTCTGGAATGCACAATCATCAGCAAGGACATTTGGAACACTTGATGCAAAACAACTTGGAAAAGTGTGCCAGGTCACTGTGTAATGCCTGATGAATAAAGGAAGATATTGGGACAAATATTACACTATTACTCAAAACTAATCAGTCTTTTCAGTAACACAAAATTGATTTGATTGGACAGATGTGTTCATAGAACAGGTATTATTATTATTATTATTTTTTCTACTGGGTAGTGTAGTGTGTAACGCTTCCTACTATGCATCAGACCAGGTTCGAATCCCAGCTTAGGCAAGCACATTACACTATACCTATAAGAGTCTTTGGGCAAGACTCCTGATGCTACATTTGCCTACCATTATAACATGATTACATTTTAAGTTGCTCTTTGAAATGCTGTAAATGTAAACATGATGAAATAATCTCTATAAAACTGATCCAGTGAAAACCATCTACCAAACAGGACTATATAGACCCTCCCTTCCTCTTCACAGTACAGCTGATTGGTTGAAAGCACCAATATAAATTTCAGATTAATATGATTAGTTATTCTAAACTTTTGATCTGTAATATATATCTCAACCTGTTGTATTGCTACTGGCAAGTTTCAGCTCTATAGTTGATAACACATCGTTGAAGGTGTCAACCCAACAGATGGGTGTGCACATCTATAGAGTGGTGCTATAAGGTAGACAGAGCTCATACAGTGACCAGACAATGTGCAAGGCACTTGTTTCCAATAAAGTGGACAGTGAGAGTACCCAACAGTCTATTAACAGCATGTTCTATAATGACTATAAATCTGTTATTCTATTTGCATGCATTTAGGGTTAAACCTACAGCATGTACTGTCATTTGTCTCCATCACAAGTAATAGCCTCACCAAAACCTTCAAGCGTTCACCATTGCAGCAGAGCATTTGTCATTAAAATGAGATTAGGGTGGCTCTTTGCTTGTTGTGCATTCTGGCTCATTGTGCCAGGCACACACTCCTCGGCTCTAATCTAACCCAGGAGAACGCATCTCTCACTGTGTGAGTTCGTTGCACATTTGCATTCAGCTGACAGCACACTATTGCGAGGAAAGGCGAGCCGACAGCAAAAACGCAAAGTGGCACTCAAACGTGCATGCGGAAACATGCATGCACATGCATACACGTATGATGAGGGTGCTGTTCTCACCTACTGCTGCTTTCATAGAGACATTAGAAAAGCACCTATGTTGCCGAGCTGCCTCGCTGCATAAGTAATGCATTTGCAGTGTTTTCCAGGCTGCTCTTCTATGCCACTCACTGCGACAGTGAATACAAAGCGCAACTGAAATGGAAGCAGTGACAGAGCCACTAATGTGCCACACCAGAGAAAAGTTTGATATAATACTCATAGATTAATTAATGGAGCTTTTTGGTATAGGAAATACATTTAAACATCTGTATCAACCACTATTTTTATTTGTCTTAGAAACATTTTTGATGCATTATATGCTGTACTCAGTCCACACTGTTCACAAAAGGAAAGTGACCTTCAAAAACAGCGTGTTTGGAATTCTTTGATTTTCTGATGTTGCAAAACCCAATGCATTTACATATATCCAGCAATTCAACTGACAGCAGTTCAGCCCCGCCCATTCATGTTGAAGTTATAAGCAGTGTTTTAGCCTGCATTTTGAATGAGACACTATGAGGCAGCCAATCAGAACAGATGTCAATTACATGTCAGTCTTTAAACACACAGCAAACTTGTTTAATTCTGAGGAATTCTGAAAAAAATGAATTATGACTGCATAACCCCACACAAACTTCAAAAACCTAATAAAAAATTTAAAATGTAGGTCCTTTTAAGCAAAAGAATTTAGATCAAAATGTGGTCAATCTGATGTATTCGCACATTTGACTGGGGAAAAATGTTTCACCCCAGTCAAATAGCACCCTCCGTAGAATTCAACAAGGCTTCATCCTTCTGTCTGCACATTTTTTATCCAGTTTCATCCTCCTTTAGTGGAACAATTACTGTCAGTAGTGAACACTGGTGGTCTTTTCACCTGTCCCACTTTCTCTTCAGCCTACATGCCCCCAACCCAACACAGCTGGGGTCTAATTATAATGCACAGAGCTCAGCCTCACTGTCGTGGGACCAGCAGTCCACTCCACTTAATTAAATTTCTGGTGTTAGTCATTAAAGAAGGATTGCTGAGGAGATGCGCAGAGTTTTTGCTGTTGGATTGCGGCTACTCAGTACTGTAAGGATGAGTCTCCAAATTAAAAGTTGCAAAAGTTCATATAATTCACAATTACAAGTTTGAACAATTCTGATTTGATTTGTTTCAAACCTTTAGTCTCTTATCATGATGGAGGAAAGGATGGTTTCGGTATTCAATGATAGGTTATTCAGTATTTTTATAAAAGCTGTTACTTTTAGTATTCACGATTTAGGCCATGGACTTTTGTTTACACCAGTAGTCAGCTTTTTTTTTACAATGGGAAACATTCGTGACAAAGCATTTGAACTCACAAATATGAAATCTGTTCAGAATAAGCATTGACAAGCATGTGAAGGCAGCATAAGGCAACAATACTTGGGAAGAAAATGGGATAGGATGACAGAGCAGTATCACACCGCCTCTGTTTCAGTTTGCTTCAGTTATACAGATGACACTTTTGCACACAGCTGACCTTTAACAAGAAAATCAGGCAAGAGGCACAAGGAGGCCGATTGATTCGAGTATTTGAGAGCAATCATTAAACACTAATCAGCCATTTGCAGTCATAAGAGTAAAATATGCTTTTCAACACAATCTATCGCCTGGAGTGAAAACAGTGAATGCTCTTGATTAATTCAGCGAATTCAGGATAATTTCAAGTTTCACCTTCGAGCTTGCTAATCCAATCTATGATTCTGAGTTGTTATGCTGTGCAGTTTGTAGTTTAATATGGTGTTGTAGCAGGTGGCACACACACATTTAAGATGAATCACATTTGTCTTGTTTGCTCACATTTGACCCTAAGTAGATGTTGTTGTTCCGTCCACTCTAAAGCATTGCTGTGATCAATTAGCACCAATGTGCACCAACATTTTCAACAAATCACTGGAACTTTGCTCTCTTCCCACATGCTTTAAAACCTCAACCATCATACCAGTTACCCCCAGAAAAGAACATTACTGGGCTTAAAGACTACAGGTCAGCAGCCCTGGTCTTACCCCACCTGAAGGCCATTACAGACCCTCTGCCGAATCCCCTTGCAGTTCATGTACAGAGCTAATCTATAGGTCTATTGATGATGGGGTCCATCTCAACTGTCCTGGAACCTATGCTAGAGTTCTGTTTATGGCCTTCAGCTTGGCTTTTAATACCGTAGTGCCAGACCTGCAGCAGGTCAAACTGTCCCGACTGTCCAAGCCAGATCCCATCTGCTAGTGGACTGTGGATTTCCTATCAAACAAAAGACAGCAGGTGCAGCTTGGAAAACACATCACTCCCAGGCCCTCAGTACTAGAGTTCCACAAGGTTGTGTGCTCTCACCCTTTCTTCTCAGTCTCTACACCAACAACTGTTTCTCCAAGGAACCAGCTGTGAAGATCCTGAGGTTTGCAGATGGCACCACCGTGAAGTACCTCATAGCCAACAGTGATGAGTCTCCCTACAGAAGTGAATTTGAGCAGCTGGTGTCCTGGTGCAGCAGCAACCACCTGCTGCTGAACACGCAAAAGACTGTAGAGATGGTAGTGGACTTTAGGCACAGCCTTCCCTCCCTACATCAATGACTCCACTTGATGTAGGGAGGGAGGGTTTCCACTGTGCGTTCCTGGGCATATCTAGGGACCTGAGGTCTCCAGTCTCTTTTTCCAAGAGAGCACAGCAAAGAATGTTCTTCCTGAAGAAATTCAACCTGCCCACATAATCTATAACCATCTGGTTTGGTTACTTTACTTCACAAGAATGAGCCAAACTCTGGCACATAATCAGGACAGCAGAGAGGATCATTGGATGTTGTCTGTCAGTGGTTCAGGATATCTACAACAGCAGGGTGATAAAGCGCCCTGGCGTAATTACAGCTGATCCTTGTCATCCTGGACATCACCTCTTCCAGCTGCTTCCCTCTGATAAAATATTCAGGGCCATCAAAGCCAGCAATAGCAGATTTTCCCAGAACTTCTCATTAACCACAGTGGATAACTCACAAATAAAACAAACTAAAACCTTCCACCCTTACTGTATGGCAGTATAACTCATCTGAAACATAATGCTTACTTGAACACACGATTATACAATCTAAAGAGATTAAAATACAGGAGCAAAACAAAGTCGAAGTTGAATTCTACCAGTCTGGAAATGGTTGCAAAGCCATTGCTAAGGCTCTGGAACTCCAGCGAACCACAGTGAGAGTTGTTATCTACAACTATCTAAAACGTGGAACAGCAGTGAATCTCTCCAGGAGTGGCTGGCCTACCAAAATTGCACCAAGAGCACATCAATGGCTTATCGCTTATCTATGAAATCATAAAAGAACCCAGATGAACTGCAGGCCTCACTTGCCTCAGTTAAGGTCAATGTACATGATTCCACAATAAGAAATCCAATTTAATAAAGTCTTCATATTTCATCCTTCTACTTTTGGCTGGATGTGACTAGGTAGGGTAAAGATCTTCAGACCTGGACCATGAATCCAGTCCTGGATTTTATAACCACATATGGATATGACAAGTGGCAAATCAGTTACATCAGTGGTTCAATCAACTATCAGTGATTACAAAATCCAGAACTAGAAACTGGATTCAAGATCTCAATTTGAAGACGTCATCAATCGGGAGTGAGGCAATGTTGGGTAAAGCTGCATTATTGTACCCAGGGTAGAGCGAAGCCACAGCTGCTCTTGCATCATTGTGATCAGCATGGTCCCCCCGGCTGCGCACACATGCGCTCAAAGCTACAGCCATTATTCACGCTGTAGGGCTGGAGGTTGTGATAAGCCGAGGTTACGGCAGCCATGGTGGCTTTTTACAGCATCACAGATATTCCAGCTGGGGGTATAAATAGCAGCCACTGTCTCAGAGCTTCAATTGCAATCCCTGAATGCAGGCAAGCGGGGGCTGCTTTCCAGACAGGTGGGACACAAACACACATATGCACGCACACACATATGCACACATTAAATCGCAGCATTTAATAACTGCACACCAAATCTTTATAAACAAATCCCATTGTCCTTTGCAGCAGGTCATGAGCTAAGACATGAGAGTCAGAGCAAAATATGCTTTCTGCTCAACATTTGGCCTCCGTAGACATTCCTGAACAATAGTGCACTTTTTTACGATGACCGCTCAGCTGTACAATAAAAACACAGTGTTCTTCAAAGGATGAAAAGCAGCAATACAGCATTAATCCTGCACAGCCATCACCCCACACAATGCCCTGAGTTATTGACCTTGATTTACTTGAAGGGCCTCTTTCCATCTCTTACAGTAATCCTCATAGACCTGATAGCCACTTCCCTACATACTGTGCGTATGAGGTCGTTCCTATATGATTGGACCTGCCATTGATCATCTTTACATACTCTAGCAAACAGATCAGGGCCCATAATGTCACAGTTATTTTGAAATAGTTTTGTGCTCTGAAATTTTTGGGAGACTCCCGCAAATCTCATGTAAGATGTGTCTCTACTGAGCTCACTAAGTTACAGGCTGGGTGCAACTCTGTATACTTTAGGAAAAGTTGTTATTTTGTTTACACTCTTAACATCTTAACCTCTGATCATATTATAAGAATTATTGTTCAGAGTTGCATGGAAAAACAATAGAAATGGGTTTAGTTATTTGTAAATTATGTGAGGGTGCATGCAAGCCTGGCATTGCATGCAGTTCCATGGAGTTTAATATCTTAAAGAAAAAGGTGCAAGTGTTCTTTGAGCAACACTACAGAGGAACCACTTATAGTTTCACGAACATTTTAAAGAACATTATAACATATTGCAAAGGTTTTAGATCAATTTAAGGGTCCTTCCTAGAACCTTTACATTATGTGGAAGTTCTTTAAACTTTTAAAAAGTACTTCACACTCACATATCTCATTTACAAAAATGGTTCTCCAAACAGCCAGGCATTGAAAGGTTTATTTAGGGAAGCAAAAGTGGTTCTTCCATGGGATTGCACAAAGAACCCCTTTTGGTAGTGTAGTAGTATTGGGCGTGCGGAATAGGCTGGCATTGTTTTTAATGTTCATTTCTTTATTATCACTCATGGTTTGAGTGTTAATAGAATCTGAATATGCTGTATTGAAACCTTGAATTACAGGGTTGCTGGTTTTGTGGACATGGTTAGGCCTAGTTTTAGACTAAAATGTCTAGGAAACTGGCAAAATTTAACATTTTAATGTTGACACGGAAAAGCATTATCTTCTGCCTTTTAATATATTCTTCTTTAATAATACAATTTCTAAATGTTGTTGCATCCAAAATGTAAAGAATATGATCTACTGAAGCTATAGAACTTCCAGATTTCTCTTTTGTTTGTGTCACAAACTACTATTTTGAGCAAGAAAACAAATGCACGGAATTACACATCACATTTCAGTCACTTTTTATTGTTACTCTGATGAAACAAGTCAGTAATAAGCTTTTCCATAGCAATATGGATCTTGGTGCAATCAACAATAAGGGCAACATAAAGCTTCTTTCATATAGTGATAGAAAGCTCCAGTTCCACATGTTAATTAATTTTACCCTGACCAAAATGGACATGTATGCTCTATTCTGGGGGCAAATTTTCACAAGTTAAAGGGGACACTACTAAATAAAGTTTCTGAATGTATTGCCAACCATATGTTAAATAAGATGCTTCTATATCCAGTACTGAACATTCCCAGTGGTGTCAGAGCTGTATATCATGACCAGGCAGTGCTAGGTCCCAATCCTCACCAAAAAAACTGGCCAGTATTGTACACAGAAGGATGCAGAGACATCTTGTTGCATCTACTGGGTGAAATATATCTTGGTTGCAGCTTGTACTGTATTACTCTATGCTCCTGAAAGTGGAACAGAATTATTATGCTTTATATCTGGAATGGACATTGGCTAACAGGGAAGTGTTCATTACTATCCTTCCATATCTTCCCCTTCTCCATTCTGTAGATTTAATTTAACACACAGGCCACTTCGCATTAGCCACTCTGTGAAAGCCTCTCATCCACGCCAAACAGCAGACAGTCGATTGAGCTGAAATCAGGCGAAACAGACACCACAGCTGAAGTGGGCTGCGGGCTAAATTGGGAGCACCATGTCTTTGTTTGCTTTGGAAGCAAAAAAAAGGTCCATTACTACAATTGAATCTAGCATTTTACTCTCCTTGGTATTGTGGCCTCACTCACCCCAGGTAAAAGTCATTAAAGTGAGGTTTTAGGACTTATCACAGGACGTGTCTGGTTTTGGGGAAATGGTGGGTTTTGTCAATTTTGAAGAATTAAAGCTCCGTCCGGCTGGCTCAGGTAATAAGTTTTTGGCTCTGCTTGATTTCCCTTCCTCACAATGGTCCTCTGCCAGGGGAGTGTCAGAGTCCCAGAATTTAGCTGCCGAAGTGTGTCAGGTACCGCAGTCTAATATCTACAAGAGCAGTGGTAATTAATCAAACCTGAACTCTGTTGTTGTTTACAAAGTCTAACTTCCAAACTATTGTTCATACAGCTCTTATTGATTTAGGCACTGTAAAATGAGTAGCGGAAAATCTGAATGAGTCTTTAGTACAACTTTGCTCCAGTAGAGTTTCAAAGGATTACACATTTGTCAGAAGTCTTGATAGGAACTCAATTCTGTTTTATTTGTATAGCACTTTCACAAGATTGTCCCAAAGCAGCTTTACCAGAAATCCCTCTAATAAGTGCCTCTGAGGGCAACAGTAGCATGAAAAACTCGCAAAGGGAATTAGGAACACTGAGAGGAACCAACACTCAAAGGGGAACCCTTTGGTTGCTATAGTGTAGTAGGTAACACCTCTGCCTTCTGTGCTGTAGACTGGGGTTCAATCCCCACCTGTGTAAGCACCCTACACTATACCAATAAGAGTCCTTTGGCAAGACAACATTACCCTCGCCTGCCTGTGTAAAATGATCAAATGGTATGTTGCTCTGGATAAGAGCATCTGCCAGATGCCGTAAATGTAACCCATCTTCTCCTGGGCTGCACCAGGAGTTTTAAACAGAGGTGCTGGAATCACATGGAGGATCCTAAAAGATCCTAAAACTAAACCAGTGACTAAAAATCAAGGATCTGGACTGCATTCTCACATTATAGACACAGTAGACAACAAGGCATTCTTGCAAGTAAGACTTCTGCTTATCCTCAGAGAGTCTGAGGTGTCTGGTGAAGAACCACCTACTTTGATGGGTTGGTGGTTTTCAAAATGGGAGAAAAATACAGCTGCTGACAAGTGACGTTTCGCTTGCTAGCTTTGAAATACTTCAAAAACTAATAGACTTTTAAACTAGAGATGCCATGAATTGCACTGTATTTTTGCATCTAACTAGTATATCTTTTTGCTAACTCTTTACAACATCTCCTATTGGACAGATTAAAACCAATGCACAGAAAATAATCAAAGTACAACTAGCAAAATCTTGATAGTTGTGGTCAGCTTAACATGCTGTAGATATCAGACGCTCCATACATCTGTAGGCAGAGAGTCTCAGACTGAGACTAACAAGATACTATTAGATACATGATTCATATAGAGGGTTTTTTTTATCTGTAGTCAAGTGATTGCATTGGTTGTTTTGAGTAAGCGCCTGCAGGGCTCTTGTTTTCTGCGCAATGAAAATGCAAGAATAAGGTAAGCTTAGGGGCAACAGTCTGGTAAAAAAGAACATAAAGAAAGTTTAGACATAAAACTGCCTTTGGTTCAGTATGTTCAGGAGCAAAGTAGACTACAAAATCGAATATGGTACCACTGATCCTTTGAAATTCATAGGCTTAGGATTCTTTTGATCTCCATCAAACATCGCTAGCCCCTCTGAATCTTTTTCCTAGTGTCTCTGCACCCATAGCTGCTAGAGCATTAACCTGGAAAGAAGGTCAATGCTTGGTCCACTTTGTTGGATGTAGCAAACTAAAACTTGGAGAACATCTTGCACAAATGACACAATGTTGTATTAGGGATGCCATCAAAATGTGGCTGTAAATAAACAGATAATCAAAAAAGAAAATACATTCACCAATGTCTGCGTACTCCTACTGTACTTGTACTGGTCGCTTTTTGAGGTCTTCCTCTATGGATCTACTATACAGTTGTACAATTACACCAACTGTTATTGGCTGTAATTGAACACTTACATAAAGAATCCAAGGTGGAGCTACAAGGTAGATGTCTCTAATAAAGTGGCCAGTGAAGTTACTGTAATAGATTTTAGTAGATTGCCTTTCACATCAGTATTATTTTTATTTATGCTTTTCATTTCCATTAATCTCAATACACAAGTTCTCTTGTGTACTACATTATTAATTTTGCAGTCATCACGTTAAGTCATATAAGCAGAGACATGGACTTCTTCTAATGAGACCTGAGCCAAGTTGTTTAGAGGATAGTGCAGTGCACCCCTCTGTAATGGGCAGATTAAGCTGAGGTGTGAGACATTTCAAGTCAACTCATCACTTTCAACCTCTGTCACCCCTACACCCAGTGTCCATAGCAACCACTACAGCACGAGAAATCTGCCAGCATCACATGTGGCTGCCTAGCTACTCAGGTCCATGTAGAACCATTGTGATTGCAAGCGGGTTTGATGGAGTGATCCATGCTCCTCATTAGTGCTGACCAGTTCTGGCCAAGTCCGATTGACGGTAGGCAGTAATGAGACTCGGATAGGAAGGCCGGTTCCAGACAGGTGTCACCGGTCAAGGGGTGAAGAGGAACCCCTTCATATGTTATCTTCTGGCTCTCCATATATATTTTCCATCATATGCTAGAAATTGAGGATTTCATCACTGGATGCAAGAGATCTCATCACATGCTGGTATCTGGACTCCTTGCACACTCGACTCAAGTACAAGCTGATTCAAAGTGAACTGAATTGCTTCCCAGACACATATTGAATATGATAGTTACCTTAGCATAGCTGAATATGATAGTTACCTTAGCATATCTATCTATCTATCTATCTATCTATCTATCTATCTATCTATCTATCTATCTATCTATCTATCTATCTTATTCCTGTATCATTTCTTTTCCCTCTTCTCCACTTCTCATGTCATCATCCTCCTTATCCTTCTTCACCCCTCCTTCCCTCCAGGCTTTATGGTTGTACAAAGGTTGTTCTCCCTAAGAATGAAAGCAGCAAATTGCCTCAGATCAAGCCTCAGGTTGATCTGCCTATAACTGCAGGGCTGCTGTGACTCCACTCCAACACTGTCAATCTTCTTGATCGCTTCTCAGTGCCTTCTCAGTGCCTTCTATCTCTCTCTCTCTCTCTCTCTCTCTCTCTCTCTCTCTCTCTCTCTCTCTCTTCTTCCATCCACATACAGCAGAAGCGAGAGTGGCCAGTGAACAGATGCCCCCTCAGTTGGAAATATGGCCCTAATAGGAATGAGCTCAGAATTGTGGAAGGCATGACATCATCACATCCAAATTTAGACTTCACCGTAATTAAATGTCCGCACTG
This sequence comes from Colossoma macropomum, assembly GCF_904425465.1. NCBI lineage: Eukaryota > Metazoa > Chordata > Actinopteri > Characiformes > Serrasalmidae > Colossoma > Colossoma macropomum. The sequence continues at coordinate 44,005,730 of NW_023494791.1, forward strand.
TAGCATGATGGCTCCAGATCAGCAACTTAGGACACTTCGGAACACTCTGAATTTGGCAGGAATGGCAAAAAGGTACACTTCCATATATCATTGCACGAAAAACTGCTGCAGCACTGAGTCAGTATAAATATCATATAAATGAGTTATGCAGTAAACAATCTGTAAGAAAGATCACTTCTGAAACCCATCACTAATGTTCTCAACAACGAAGGCTGTATTAACTCATTGAGCTTTAAGCTAACCACACAGTAGAAGACTTGAAAAGACTGAAATCGGATAGCCTTTCATGTCTAAATACAACATATCATTAGTTTTAGACTTATGATTATGCAATCAGAGTATGATTATGCAAAGACTGGGGATCTTGCAGGATCACTATTTGCCTGAGCCAAGACTAAAAACTGATAATATTAAACATGGTTGATTTTATTGGAACATCAAAATAAGTAAAAAACTCACTACCTTACACCAAATGATCGAGATGGCGTGAGTGTGCCACTACTCTAGCAAAACTCTCATGATTTTATTATCACATTGGAAATTTGCCTGTGATAGTAAAATTGCTCGAAAACTCATTTGGTGTAAGGCCAGAATTAGAGGCAGCAGCCCAGGGCCTGTTTACCAGAGGGTCCCACTAATGTAATTGTGAATGGGATAATATTGATAGTAGTTGGAAAATATGATTGCATTATTGGTCATCAGTCCTTTTAAGTTATCAATAGGTTTGCTTTATACTGCATTTAACTACCCTTTTGTGACTTACAATTATGCACTCTTAAAAGTAAATCTTCATGCAATGCCATAGAAAAACCTTGTTTGGTTCCCTAAACAACCTTTCAATGGAAGGTTCTTTAGTGAACCCTTTTTGTAAATGAGATGTGTGAGTATGAAGAACCTTTCTTAAAGTTTTAAGAATGTTCATATAATGTAAAATTTTAGAAAGAACCCTTAAAATTGGTCAAACACCTTCACATCATGTGAAAGTTCTGTATACCTTTAGAAGGGTCTACACAGTTGCTTACAAAACCAGAATGGTTCTTCTATGAAATCATTAAAACCTTTGTGGCACTATTTTCTAAGTGTGCTCCCATATCTAGCTTAAGTTAGTCAAGTTTAGCCTATGTTCATTTTATTTATCTGAACCTTAACTGCCAAAAAATACTGCCACACCCATCTCATTTCTATTTCCCAGAGCCCCCCAAAATTCAAAGTTACCCTGCTCACTTTGGGAATAAGATTTTTTTTTTTCTTCAGATTGGAAAGCATTTTAGATTTGTTGCAAAAATGTATCTGCCCACTGGGTATTGTAGCGATATGTCTTTTGACTTTTAGTTTGTTTTATTATGATGCGCATCAACATAGGTCATAATTGACCTACTATATGTCCCCTGGTGTGTTAATAGGGATGTGGTAGGTTCCCCAAAACAGGGTTAGCCCAGGATGCTTTAATATGGCACTGACTGTGCTTTTTGCTCCCTGTCTCCCTCTTGATCTCCTTGACTCCTTGACTCGTTGTGCAAAGCAGCTCCCAGATGTTCAGACCAAGTCTTTGATTTCTCTCTTCCTTCTACAATTTCAAATTCAAGCCACAATTGATTAACTGAAGTTGATTTCTGTGGTGCAGAAGTTCAAATGTTCTTCAAAACATAGGACAACAGATCCAAGCCTGAAAGAACCAGACCAATGTGCTATAACCTTTGAAATCAGTTCCCACTGGAATATTATGACCTTGCCATAACTATAAAGACCTGCTCAAGGACTCACTTTAGATATATATAAATATTAGATGAGAAAACCATCTTTCAGGGCTGAATGTAATTTCTGTACATGTCCTTCTTTGCCACGTTGGGCTTGATGCAAGGGTTGTCAGTCTAGACGACATATACACTTTGCTTGTCTGTGACCTTGAGCAAATCATTCTGCCCTGGTCAGTCTCAGAGGCAATTCATTGGCGTGTAACGTATATACAGGTTTCCACCATTAAAATCACAGCACAGCAGTGCTTTTTCAGCTTAAACGACTGCTAAACTGCAAAATCATTCGCTTTTTTTGACTTACATGTTCTCCTGTGGGTGTACAGTGTGTTGTACTGAATGTTTTTACGATCTCTTTTTGGGATGAGTCATACGACAGCATGGTCCTTTGATATTCTCCTTGCTGGCTGCTTGATGCCGTACACTTGTGATCGCAATCAAAGCAATTCCGCTTTTATTATACAGCATCTTCTCCACGTTGCACATTTGGAGGTTTTCTGCACACGTCAATACTAGGTCCGTAGTTTTTCATGCTTTCTGTAAAGACTTGGCAGATGTGGGTCATGTGCTTGTGTGGGGAGTTACGTTTTTACACTTTTTTTTTAATCTGCGCCTCCAGCAGGACCTCCATTGTCATACTCCATTTGCTCACAAACAGTTTTGTGAAGAAGGGGTTGAGGGAAAAAATACATCCGCACGTACGCGAAATCGCTTCCTGCCTGAATGTATCCCGTTTTCTTTCATAATGCGCTTCTTGCTGGTTCATTTAGCACATGAGGTGAGTCGTTTGGTTTTCATCTCATGTAGAACATGGGATTCTGCATGTAAAGATGGTCTCAGCATTAGGGTATAGGGCCCAATTCTTCACGATTCATTGGCTTCCTCTTTGTCTTAACTTTCCCAGATTCCTCATAGTGCATACACCTTGTAATGGCTTTGTATTGTTTAATAATTCCTCACTCATAGTGCATTAAAACAAGCTGATATATTCTGTTGAAAGTGCAGATGCCTGTTTAACTGATACTACATTTGTGTTTGTAAGTAAAAGGGGATATTTATTTTGGTTTTAATGTAACGAAAAGTTACTCTTGAGTGTGCTTGTTTGTTTTACAGAAGGAAAAAAGCATCCTTTATTTTGTTGTAACTGTTTCACCTTAAAACATACATGAAAACTTGTTACTACAGAATATAAATGTAATTCATTATGTAATCACTATGTAATAATTATGTAATATCATGATTACATGTAATTAATTCTGAATTATAAATTTAACCTACAGATAAATAAAGATAAGATGTCTAGTGATTTACACAAGCACAACGGGAATACATTCAAGTGCTGCCACATCACTGATGCATGAACAAAGTCCCTTCTGTGACCTATGACAATGTAATTAAGCCTTTCTGGGCATGAAATAATGAGATTTCTTCAAACTGTCTGGGTTTAAATTTAGCTTCTTTTGACACAATGAGGAGATTTAAAAGCAAGAATTGATTTCAGAAGTGAGAGCAAAATAATAATAGAAACACACAAAAATGACCCTGTTCTTTCTGGTAATCTGTTAGGTTGGCTTGGATTGGCTGGTCAGGGAAGCTTGTCAGTGAGCTTTTTCTTTTCAGTCCTGGCTTCATGATGAATTTAGAGCAGTATTTTTTTATTAATTCACTTACTGACACTGTATGGCACAAATAAGATTTCTCAGTTGGACCTCTGACAAGTCTACCTGGGACATTTCATGCCTGGTCAGACAGATTCCATGCCAAAGAGTTTGTCACTCTTTTGCTGCAGTAACAGCTTCTACTCTTCTGGGAAGGCTTTACCCTAGATGTTGGAACATTGCTGTGAGGATTTGATTGTATTCAGCCACAAGAGCATTAGTGAGGTCAGGCACTGATGTTGGGTCATTAATTCTGGATCACAAAAACTGCTCCCACTCTTTCCAGCACCATCACTCCTGAAGGACTGCTCCACAGCCCAATGGTGGGGGGCTGTATACTCCTTTAGTCAGACCTTGCCAGTGGGCATAGTGACATTAATCACAATAGCATCTAAATACCATTACAAAGTGACATATTTCTAAGTGTAAGGTTTTGGGCAGAGGTCCCAGGCTGACTGTCCAAGAGAAAAAGAACAATTGATAAAGCATCTATGCAGAAGCTAAAAATAGCTTTGTAGCGGGTCGTTTATCTATAGTGAGTCATTCTGGCCATAAAGTCCTGGGCCTCTGATTCAGCATAAAAATAAAAAAGAAAGAAAAATCACTGGCATTTTGCTGTCTCATTGTGCCATAGCAATAACCTTTACTTATGAGAAAAGGAGGGGTGGGGTAATGAAAAGAAGGAATAAATGCAGAAACGTACAATGAAAAAGCACTCTCCGGCCAGGGTGAGAACGGGCTGGTTGATATGAGGTCTTTAATTTTTCATCAGCCGCACAAGCAGGCTGTGTGATTGGAAGGTTCCTAAGAGAGAGGGAGTGAGTGAGAGAGAGAGAGAGAGAGAGAGAGAGAGAGAAAGAGGGGGAGAGAGGAATAGAGAAAGTACCGTTTGTTTCGACAGGTTGAACTGCGCTCCCTGGGCCCTGTTCACTTGCATCGTGATTGGACTGTTTGGACACTCGCCCGTCCTGTCAGTTTTACGTAGTGTCAATAGCCGTTAAATGGTCGTAATGGGAGTCGGTTTCAAGCACATTTTTTTTTCTGCGTGGGTGTGTTTATTGCCTGTTTGGCAGCAATGCTGAGTTCCAGATTTGAAAACAGCTTTAGGCAATGGGCATATACCAGCCTGTGCCGTCAAAAGTTGGCAGCCTGGTGTCTATTTTTTATTACTTGATTTCGCAACAAGAAAAGAAACAAAGGTCTAAGCTTTTGAGCAAACCTGCAATCATCTTAATCTCATCTTACATTGTTCCTTGAATCCCCATTCCTCATGGTTATGGGGCATCTTTAATGCCAAAAGGCATGACATTGAACTCTAATTCGAATTTGGGTTAAGGCGGTTTTTAATTTTTCACCAAAGTATTACTTTATTCCTTTGAAGCTCTGTTGTTCATGGCAGTGTTTCGGCACCACACCAATCTAGCTTGTTTACTCACTGTAAGTGTTTTACATCTGGATGCTGGCTTCTTTTGGACTGTGAGTAGGGCTGGCCCCTGTGCCAGAAAGCTGTGGAAAGCGCTCTATTCCGCTGATAGGCTGCCATGGAAGCTAATCTTGGTGCTCTGCTCCTTCTTTTTGGACATGTGCCTGAGCTGAGACAGACTTATCCTCTGACACACAGCCACCAAAAAGAATTCATAACCCTTATGCCAGAAAACAAATAAATAAATAAAAGCCTTTCCAGCCTCACGAAGGTAGGAGTGAATTCATGAGGCTTCCACAGCACCACTGTGCATGGGACATGCTAATAGAAGTACAGAGTGGGCCTTGGGAGCCCCATAGAGGCCTGAAATTGATCTTTCGTGCCATGAGCTAGATTCTCTTTGGGATCCTACACTAATTAAAGCATGGAAATTACAAGAAATGCAGTAAAGCATCATCTGGATGTACAGGCTTGGATAAGCAGCCACAATTTTGTTTGTCTTCTACTCAAGCGATGCACTGAATTTACTTTCCGCGTGAAAACATCAACACAATTTTGCCTTTCAGTTTATGTACGCTTTGTTGATGCTGATGGAAATTATTTATGTAGACAAGTGAATTTGATGTATCACCTTTTTCACAGTAGAGGCTTCACAGTAACTAATTGGATACAAGAAATGACCGTATCAAAACCTGTTTAAGAGGTCAAATTATAGAGAAATGAACAATCATTCACAGATTTCAAAGCAAACTAAAAATTCAGAAGTCACGATGAATGTGCTCAAACCAAGAAACTAACATACCACAACACAATCAAGGTGCAAATTTGGGACATACGCTACGCTAAGACATCTAAAAACCAGCGTTCATCAAAGCAAAATCAATCTGTGCTGCCTGAGTGACGGCTCATGCAGAAACAGTCGATTTTACCTTCAAAGTAGCTAGTGAAGATGAAATGCCTCTGAAGCAAAACTAAAATCCAGAAGAGAAAGGATAATTTAAAGGAAAATGGACAAAGAGAAACAAACAGATGAAGAGAAGAGAGAAATCACCGCTCTAGCACTTGCCAGACTCCAATAAGTACCTTCTTTCTTGGGGTGTTGCGGTATGTGCGTCTATGCTGAGAGAAAAGGATATTGAAGGGCTGGTCACAGTTGTCGGTGTTTTTGAGGTGGAAAAAGGAGAAATAGATTAAGAAATGCTGCTGACTGGGCAGTGTTTTTAAAAAGACCTCAACTGATTCAGACAGTCTCTAAAAGAGGATTCTGTCCATTGTAATGAAAGTGTGGACGTGCTGGTCGCTGCTTTAGCATTCACAGAGTGGCTTTCTGTTTGAAAAATTTCCATTTGATTATTTGGGCCAACAGTGATAAACTCAACAGTCGTTTGCTTTTAACCTGCCCCCTGGTGGTGCAGCCATTTCAGCGTTGGCTCTATCATCAAGTAATTGCAAGTTCAGTCCCACAAACTTCCATGCCCTGGGGTCCAAGAGATCATAACTGGACTTACTCTCACTGAGTGGGTAGGATGGTCCTCTATTACCCCCAGTGTCTCAGTGCAATGCTAGCCAACATAACTGAACATCTGAATGTTGCACTCTCTGGATGGGTAAGATGGCCCTACATATCCTCCATCAACTGGCTAAAAAGCAAGCTGCAGTTTGGTAATATGGACGATTTCCTTCTTTCATCAAACTTTTCCACAAAAAAAATGCATTTTTGGTGTATTGCATGCATTATCACTATTGTATATATGGATTTTTGGTAACACTTTCTATGAATACCATGTCTATAAGAATGTAAGAGCTATAGCTACTTAACTATATAGCTATATTTATAGTTATAAATATTTTGCTGCAGGCAGAACAAAACCTTGTCTCCAAAATGATAACTTTACAGGAAAAGGAAAAGTCATGCTTTCAATTTAAGTCAATGGAACCAAACTTTTTTCCAAGTAATTTTGAGCCATTTCTTTTGGTCCATTCATCATGAAATTTACACACAATGTAAAGGGAAACGGGCATTTTTAAATTATTCCAAAAACTGAATAACTAAATGGAAATATGAGGTTTTGTTCCGACAGCAGCAATTTACAAAAATGTATTAAACATTATGGCTATATTAATTATGATTTATGAATTGTATTATAGTATAGTGTACATAACATGCTATATGGTCATTGCAAGGAAACAAAACATGGCATGATTTTAACAATTATAAATGCCTGTTTCTAGAATGGAAATCAGCTATTAGCTATTTCTTTGCAAGTGACAGAATATACTTATTAGTCATTATATTATTATTGATAGGCACATGATATAACAACTCCATTATAAGAAACTGTAAATTGTATATGTGAGCTATAACTACAATGAAAAATATTTTAGAGTAACGGAAAGTTTATTGGTAGAACTGTTATTCATAATGCTGCAAGACAAGCCTTTCAGAAGTTTTGGCACTGAGCATATGCTGCATTATGAAAATAGTTATAATACACAAGATTAACCATTCATAATGCAGAATAAACTTAGCTATAAAGTGGAATGTATTTTGCTGAATAATTACAGCCATGTTCATAATGCCTTATGAATGTGTTATAACATGTTATGAATGTATTCATAGTTTCCTATAGACATGGTCTTCATAGAAACGGTTACAAAGTAATCTTGGTATATTTTTGAATGAAATACAAAAACATTTAAGTTCTCTTTTTTGTTGTTCTAAATTATTCTTCAGGTCCACCAAAAATCTGTCCACAAATGTGTTCAAAGTGGTTTGCTTTGCAAACTGATTGTGTGCCGTTTGAATCGTGAGAGTCTACATGTTGTAGGAGTGAACAATTAGCATGAGAAGAGGCCTGCTGGGAGCCAACCTGCTCAGCCTTCCTCAGAGACCACAGTGCTGCACGCTTTACTGACACCTCTACTGACAAACAGCTTTTAACCCCTCGGTGCTCTGGCAGACAGACTCACACCAACCTTTTTGTATCGTAGTGGTTGCAGGTTGTGTGGTGACTCTGCCAGTTAGTGTGTCTAGCCAATCAGGGTGGTCAGTTGCTGATCTGTTAATTTCTAATAATGTTAATTTCTATAATGGATGAATCTAGCACAGGCTATCAGATGGATTAAACCATTATACCTTCGACTTGTGTCTCCTTGCCTCTGTCACAGTGTCATCAAGTTCTGCCAAAATCTGTGTGATCAACAATTAATGTGAATAATAGACATAATAATGAATTAATTATTTTTTATGGTGCAACAAAACAATAGAAGCCATATCACCATCTATGCTACTTGTTATACAATCTGTCAGAATGATTGCACGTATCATATGAAAATTAACGAGTGCAATGGGGAACACTCAAGGCCTGATTTCCAGGAAGTTACAAATACTCCTCTAATACCTCTCTTTTTAGGTTGTATTTATTTACTAAATTCATCAAACTCATATTTTACTGCAAGTATTGTAATAATATAGCATATAATTGTCTAAAATGTCTTTGGAAGCTGTAGGATTAACATTACCCTTCACTGGAACTAAGGGGCATAAACCCTGCAAAACAGCTCCAGCCCATTATACCTCCTCCACCAAACTTTACTGTTGGCATTATACATTCTGGTAGGTAGCATCCACCAAACCCAGACTTCACAAATTGATTTGTGGCAAAGGTATCATCCTATGACAGTCCCATGTTTAAAGTCACTGAGCTCTTCAGTCTGATCCATTCTACTACCAGTGTTTGTTTCTGAAGATTGCATGGTTATATGCTTGATTGCATACACTTGTTAGCCATTGGTAAATACCTCAGCTCACTAATTAGCATGGATGTCCACATACTTTTGGCCAAACAGTGTATATATGGCATGAACTGAAAGCCTAGCTCTAATAGTCACAGCTCACCACTGGAGTTTGTATACAAATGCTGCTGTGCTGACCAAAAGAACAGCTTTGCTCTCTTTTACTTTTTCTAAGGAAAAGCTGTGCTTTTGTGGAAAAATAGCATTTTTCCTAATAGAGAGGAGACAAATGTCTCCACAGCCACAAAACCCCATCCTGGGGACACCTGGTCCAAACAAAGAGCTGTATTCACTCTCTCTTTCAAAGCACTCACTAAAAGACAGCCTTGCATGCTGTCCTGCTGATGCCTTAACTTCATGCCTGGTTATTGCTCTGCATTCACTGCTGATGGAAATTCTTCGCTCATACTTAATAGATGCATTTTTCATTAGTCATTTTTTAAAAACATTTAATGACCGAAAGCACCACCACAGGCCGCATCGTGTCAGCTCTTAAAAGATGAAAATAAAGTGAGCTGTAAGCTGTTTGTTGATCGTTGCTGCGATCTGAGAATTGGCTGAGAGATGCTGCACATTCGGATGAGTTTCTTCTGTGACTGTAATGGAGTTGGGGAGTGTGTGTGTGAGAGAGAGAGAGAGAGAGAGAGAGAGAGAGAGAGAGAGAGAGAGAGAGAGAGATGGTAGAAGAGAGGCATCTTGACTCACACATAGTGTAATTAAAATGCAGAGAGAGGGCAAGAAAGAGAGAAAGAGAGTGAGAGAGAGAGAGAGAAAAAGAGAGAGATCAGAGGAGGCACTGAATACACTTTAGTCAAGCTTTTATGTATCTGACAGAGACCTTTGCTATACTACTGCACTCATCTTATGCTTCTTTTCTCCTCCCATGTGGCTTTGTCTGCAGCAAACGACTTCTAAACCGAAAATCCGCGCATATCCGGGTGCTAAAAAAGTTTGCCTTTGAGTTTGGATTATTAAAATTGAGTTTACTTGGAAAAAAAGGAGACAGATTCCAGGATATGAGACTGAGTTTATTTTAACAAAGAGAGCCTGTATGAATCCCACATATTGTAGCCGACTATTATAAAGTAAATTATAGTTTTCTGGCCTTTGCCTTGTGGACTCTAAAGCTACGTTCACACTATGTATATAGTTTTGATTAACTGCTTAAAACTCACTTTCTTGTTTAGTTGTTCATATTATCTTTTTATCTTAAAGTCAAAGTCATTCAAAGTGGTATGATATGAAATGTTAAGTTACAGAGACTCTTCCAGAGACATGATTGTTCACAGTGATAGTGATGGGAACCAGATGTCTGGAGAGCTAATGCTAAAAGCTCCATCACAGAAAGTTATTATATCAAATGGTTATGAATATGCTATATATATATATATATATATATATATATATATATATATATATATATTTTTTTTTTTTTCTCTCTTAGGTAAAAAACTGGTGAGCACCAGATACTAAGTGTTGAGCACCTGAAACTATGTGCTGAGCTCCCAATACTATCAAGTGTGCACAAGATACTATGTGGTGAGCACCAGATACTACCAGATTTGCACCTAGGTCCTCATAATTATGTAGGATAATGTGTATCAGGTTTGGAAACATTTTAGTAGTTTTGACCCAAAGTGTTTAAAATGGTCATAATGCCAACTATAGAATGACAACACGACGTCACAACTTAGATATGTGTCTAATTCGAGTATCACATATGAAAATGTCCCAAACCAAAATTGGAAATGCTGAAAGGATCAGTCAACATATCTGTGTCACAAATCAAGCAAAAAAAAATTATTTGGGCCACTCTTACCTGCAGTGTAAATAAAGCCTAAAGCACTTCTATAACAACACAAAGTGTAATGCGCAATTCTGAGCACTACAGGGAAGCATCAGCACCCAGCTGTGAGTGTGTATGTGTGTATATGCACTATGACTGCCTTGGCCAAGCCTCTCTCTCTCTCTCTCTCTCTCTCTCTCTGTCTGATGTGTTATCAAAGGCTTTTGCTCGCCTCCTCTGTAAGCGGGTGCGATATCCCATGAGGCCTGCCTGTCTGCCGTCCACCTGCTGAGTTTAGGAGAAGAGAGAGGGAGAGGTAGCAGGACTGGGGATGAAGGCAGCATTGCTTTTGATGGAGCGAGAAAGGCTATCATGACGCTGGAAGAGAAGGAGACAAGAGCGCCTGCCTTTGCACTTAAAACAATACTACTGTAATACACTCACCGGCCACTTTAATAGAAACCCCTCCCTCCCATCTTGCAGGTGTATAGTTAGAGACTGGGGCCCATCTGTTGATGCACAGTTTGAGTTACGCTGCTCTAGTGTGGTGACGGACGTGAACGCATCCTCCCTCTTCACTTGGCTGCATGTGGATGTTTTGAGGGCATTACCTGCCAAACCCAATGAAAATGCAGCCTTGCTAAGTCAATATTTATGTAAATAATGCTAAGCATAAAATTGGACAGATTAGGATTTAGGTTGATTACCACTCACAGTCAGCATCGGTCAGTTTATTAACCTCCAATCTTTTCCCTCACTCGGATTTTAAATTTTGGAGGTTGAGTTTGAAAACATGAGCCTTGTTGCTGTTCTCCCATGTTGCATGTGAACGTCTGAAAAACAGAATGAATATTTCATACATTGAGTTGCAGACACAAATTATGCAAACCCCATCTGCCACCTGAGCAGGTAGACGCGACATGTTGGCAGGATTCATTTACATAAAGTTCAGCTCCGTTCAACTTTTGGTGTACACACGCTGCAAATCGGACACAACATGCACCACATGGTTTGGTCCACAGTGATTGGGCAGAATCAACACCTCACAAAGTGGATGGGATATGTTGTGATATGGACCAATTTAAATGCAGCATTAGCCATCCTCCAGCACAGTGGTCCTCACATTGCGTTTGCAACTAGCTAGGGTGACCATACACACTTATTTTCCAGCACATGCCTTCTTTTTAGGACCTGAAAACATATCAGGGATTTCTAAACTGCCTGAGGTGTTTGTTATTTGGCTTTGCTTTCACATTCTGCTTTCTACAGTCTGCCCCAAATGTCCTTTTTTGAAAACCAAAATATGTCACCCTACAACAGGACAACCTCAATCCTAATCTGGTGGTTAAATTAACTTTATTGTCTCTAAAATCTCTAAAGTCTTTAAAATCTAGTCTGTTATGTATTAGTTTTATCTGAGATTTTGAACTTCGTTGTGGTTGGCCCAATCACATTAGCTGTCTGCTATTACTTTAGGTTACTGTGGCTAATGGCACTTTTCCACCACATGGTATGGCTCAACTGGACTTGACTCTACTTGACTATACTCGCTTTTCATACAAGCCTCTGTGTTCCATTGCAGATATTCTACCCCCTCAATGTAGCTGGTGCCTTGATGTGAGGGAGACAGATTTTGTTCAGGAGAGGCTACAGCAGCAAGATAAAAGACTGCTAAAAAAGGAGAGTTTGTGAAATACTCCATCAGAGTTCATACGATGAGATAATTCTGGTTGCTCAAAGGTGACGCAAGAGGGTACGCTAACCTGGTAGCTAATGTTAACATGCGTTTAGGGCAGAGGTCAGCAACCCAAATGTTAAGAAGAGCCATTTTGTCCTTTCAACAAAATTGAACCACCTTGGGAACCTCAAAATTTTATAAACAAAACGCAGACTTACTTTGCTCTGCTTTAAGCTTTAGCTCAGCTATAGCTGTTTTCTCACATCTCTGGCAGGAAACTTTTCCTCAAAAGTAAAATAGTTAGGGGCTCCAAAGTGGCGCTACCATCTAAGCGATGGCCCTATCATCAGGAGATTGCGAGTTTGATTCCTGGTGATGCTACACCCATCCATAGCCGGGACTCCAAGAGAGCACAATTGGCCTCACTTTCTGGGTGGGTAGGATGACTCCACCTCTCTCCCATCACTCCGAGCGTGTTCGGCTGTCCAATGATGTTGCGTGAGCGGCAGTTTGAAAAGAAGTGGCGGCTGGCTTCACAGGTCTCGGAGAAAGCCTGTACTAGCCTCGACCTCCTAGCATTGGTAGTATCATTTATTGTTGAGCCTGTGTTAAGCAGCTTAACTAGCCCAGGGCCGCATGCTCTGCATGCTCACTAGAGGTCAAATAAAATGGCTAAATTTGCATTCTAGACATCTTGACCTCTGGTTCCCATCACCACCATTGTAAAGAATATTGAATAGGTATGTTTCTCTACAAATTCACATCAATTCATTCTGAATGACTTCCTTTACATATCAGTGATATAAAATCGCATATAAATATACATTTTGAAAAAAGTGGAATATTGACAAAAATGTAGTTTTTATGAAAGTACTTGCAAACTACTGCTCTAGCCCATCATGAGTGCTCAGTTTCTGACCACAGTGAGTATGTGGACAAGCCCTGTGTTCTATATGTGCCACGGCTAATTTGGGGCTAGACATTTCAGTCTGGAGGAGAATGAGGGTTTTAACCTATCCTATACTGATCCACTGTCATTAAAGCCCATTTACTGTATAGCCCCCTATTTACTCTCCTATTAACAGGACCGGCATTCATCACCCACTCTGCCTGACGCTGAGCCGTCTGTGCATTTGTACGCTATTAGAGTGATGGAGTGTTTATAATATGGGCTCGTATGTCTTGATCAACACTGGTCATCACCAGGGGGCATTATTTAGTGGGACGTTATAGGCTGCTGATTGCCGCTTTAAGAGCATTAACTAAAAATGTGCCGTACAGGCTGCAAAACAGCAGAATATGTGCTGATTAGAGGTGAGTCCTGCGCAGTTATTTTTGCAGCGTATTCTAGATCGCCTACAGACCAAGAGCAGAGAGGGTCTCTCAGGAGGCAATGAGATTTTATTTACCTGTGTGTTGTGTACTAGAGCGTGACCATGAGTGTGTGTGTGTGTTGCGGGGGCTCTTGTGTCCGCTGGTTGCTTTTCCACACATTCTCTGATCCATGAAAAGATTAAGAGCCTTGGGACACCTGAGCTCAAGCACTGCTCACCATAAACATGCTTAACACAGCAGTTACTAGTAAAATCATACACATATGAATGCTATAGTCCATGTATGCACATGCACACATATAGTGCTGTGCATAGATCACCTTTCATTTATGTAATTTCCAGTCAAACCAGCCATGACACACAAGTTATTCACATTCCAGGAGATATTAGAGATATTTAGATATAAGAGGAAGGTCAACGGTAAAAAAAAAAGTGTCCCCACTCAACAGCAGTTAAAGCTTTCATCCTTGAGAGAGAGGAGAAAATCAAGCTGCTTCAGATCTGAAACAATCCACACCCATCCTTCCACTGTGAGGAGACAACTCAGCGCTATGGGTCAGAAAGGATTTGTAACTGTTAAGAAGCTTCACTGAGAAAATGAAGCAGACACATCAAACAAAGAAGCTGCTGGTGTTCTCAGAACAGTGGACTGACCACCCTAGAGTCCAGGGGCTGTATTACAGAAACTTCTTAAGTGTGAAATGTTATCTAGGACTGAATTTAGGACAGGCACTATTACAGAACAACAGTTCTTAAGTTTATAATCGTATCCTAACTCCAGATAAGAAAAGAGTATTACAGAAACATCCTAACTAGACAAGATTTATTAAATTCTGTCCTAAACAACCCCAGAGGCGTCTTAACTTCTGCTTTAACTGTCTGGTTCTATTGTTTTATGCAGTGATGAGCAGCATAGTTCACTATAATTAGGATAATGACGCTACATTTATCTACACTCAAAACTGTGCTTTGACTTGAAGCTAACAGCGTTTAAAAGCCCAAACGTTGCAGACCTGATCTCCACCATCCCCTCTTATTACCTTGGTGCGTTAATGTTGATGAAAACTCAGATAAAATATTAGAGTGATGGTGGTGAATAATGAGGAGACAGAGCTGAACGTGTGTCTGCTCATCAGGAGGAATAACGTTACCATGCTCAGCTAAAGTGTTTGGGAAATGAAACTGAAACTGGAGACGGCGAAGTTAAATATTCTTAACTTTCAGTTAATCATGCTTTAGTTTGTTTGATCTTTTTCAGTAATGGTAGCTAACGTTAGCTGCCTGGCTAACTAACTTTATTTTGATTACGTGTTTATGTTTCAGCTGTATGCATATGGTTGGCTGCTAGGTAACAGACATGACAGTTGATTGTCGACTTCGATTGAGTGAGTTAAGATTTCCTAACTTGAGATAAGATAAGATGCTGTAAGATAAGATTCCTAAATCAAGATAAGATTTGCTTCTATAATATGAATTTGTGAAAAATCTGTCAGATCTTAAGTTCAGACAAAAAGATAGGAAGTTTCTGTAATACGGCCCCATCATCACTGAATTTGTATGGGATTACTTGAATCGTGAGATGCAAAAAGGGCAACCAACATCTAAGACAGAACTCTGGATGTGTGGAAAATATCCTTGTTTTGCTCCAGCCAAAAGTCAGCTCTCCTATTGGTTAGTGCTTCAGGAGACCATGTTTGATCATACTAGATCATATCAGATCATGTTCTTTACATATTGAATAAACAGAACAGCACTGATTAAAAGATTAAATAGCAGAAATAGCCACTTTTTTGTGCCAGCTTTAAAGAGATAAAGACGGATCTAACACATGCGTGTGAACACATGCACACACACACACACATTACCAATGAAATCATACACATCCTAGTACAGCCATATGTACATAAAAGCTGTAACCCCCCTCTCACGTCAATTACCAATGAAATCATACAGACACAAATTCTATAATCCCAACTCTTTCATACACGCAAACACACAATTCTGTGACCAATAAAATCAAACATTCACATAGACTGTACAGTAATCCTCTCATTGCTGTAATCCTCTGTCTCTACCCTTTTCCCACTGTCCATCTCCCTCTCCCTTTTGTCTCTCCCTCTCTCTCCCTTTTCTGTCTCTCTCTCTTTCCCTCTTTTTCACTCTTCCTCACTATCACAGTCCTCTTAGTCATCTTAAATTAAGCTTACAACAATCTCAACAGGAGAAATATTAGATTTATTGACAACATTTAAGATCATTTTACTTGACAAGATACCATTTTTTTGCAGTGTTATTAGTTGGCTAATACCATTGTTCCATACCCAGTCATAAACGAATACGTGGTCATGGTCAACATAAACGCTGGACGCTTACTTTGGCCAGCTGACGATGTAATCAGGAAAGTAAGAAGTGATTGGCTCGTTCGCTCGTGTAGGTCTTTCCCAAGAGCTGTACTTTGGAAGCTTTATCCATGCAGTGGCTTTGTCCAGCTGCTTTGCCAGCATCTGGCTGGGTTTCGCACGCTAGTCCAACAGTATCTGCCCATGTATCAGTCAGGCACAAGCCCAGAGTGAGGGACATCAAAGGACCGGCTCTGGCCAGAGTTTTCGGACGCCGGCAGCTGCGTGTGAGATCTCCCCTGCTGGATGAGGGAAAGTCTGGTAACGTTTTTGGATGGATGGGTGAGAAACAGGAGAAAATGAGCTAAAAAAGGGAGAAAGCTTTCTCCATCCAGCCGAGTTTCTCTTCAGCTCAGTCATAGTGAAGCTCTCTCACCCCAACGTCTCTCCCTTTCATACATTATCTCTCTGTTGTTGTCATCCCCCAGCTTCTCTCTCTCTTTCCCTCTGTCTTCTTTTCTCCACTGTATCACTGAATGTTTTACTTATCACTCCCTCCCTTTCTTTCTTTCTTTCTTTCTTTCTTTCTTTCTTTCTTTCTTTCTTTCTTTCTCATTATCTCTCTCCCTTCCATATCTCTCTCCTTTCTTTCTCTTCTCCTCTTTATATACTTCACTTATAGTCTCTTTCTCCCTTTCCTTTCTTTTCCTCTTTTATCTCTCTCATGTTCTCATCCTCTCTCTCCTCTCACATTCTTTCTTTCTTTCTTTCTTTCTTTCTTTCTTTCTTTCTTTCTTTGTCTTTATCTCAACCCTTCTTTTTTCTTTCACTATTTTTCTCTCACTTCCTTTCTGATATCTGTTACTTTTTTCTCACTTTCTCTCTCTCTACCTCTCTCTCCCTTCTCCCCATCTTTATCTCCCCTTAGTTTACTTCTATTCTCCTTCTTTCTTTCTTTCTTTCTTTCTTTCTTTCTTTCTTTCTTTCTTTCTTTCTTTCTTCCTCCCATCTATCTCTTTCTCTTTCTCCTCTTTATCACTGCTCTCTCTTTTCTCATTGTCTCTTTCTCTCTCCTCTCTTCTTCGCCTTTGTCTCTCTCTATGTCATGTTCTCATTCTCTCTCTCTGTCCTTTTACACTCTTTCTCTTTTTTGTTAATGTATGTCTTTCTTTCTTTGTCTTTATCTCTACCCTTCATTTTCTTTCACTTTCTTAATGATATCTCACAGTCTGACTTGTAACTTTCTCTCTCTTCTAGGTTCTCTTTCTTCCTCTGTCCCTTCTTCCCATCTCTCTCTCCCCTTCATATACTTCTGTCTCTCTCTTCTCTCACTTTCTTTCTCTCTCTGTCCCCCTCTCTCATGTTTTCACTATCTGTCCTGTCACGTTCTTTCTCTTTCTTTCTTTCTTTCTTTCTTTCTTTCTTTCTTTCTTTCTTTCTTTCTTTCTTTCTTTCTTTCTTTTCATCTCTATCCCATATATTTTCCTTTCTTCTCTCTCTTTCTCTATCTCATCTTTACATACTTCTCTCTCTTCTCTCATTGTCTCTCATTCTCACCCCTCTTTTTCTCTTTTGTCTATCTCTCTCTT
This sequence comes from Colossoma macropomum, assembly GCF_904425465.1. Lineage (NCBI taxonomy): Eukaryota > Metazoa > Chordata > Actinopteri > Characiformes > Serrasalmidae > Colossoma > Colossoma macropomum. Next base: position 44,023,086 of record NW_023494791.1, read on the forward strand.
TTATTTTCTCATCCTCTCCCTGTCCTCTAACATTCTCTCTCTTTCTCTCTCTTATTTATGTTCCTGTCTTTCTTTCTCTTACTGTCTATCTCTACACTCATTTTTCTCTCGATCTTATTCTCTCACTTCCTTTCTGATATCTGAGTCTGACTGTCACTTTCTCACTCTGTCACTCTCTCTCTCTTTTTCTCTTTCTCTCTTAATCTCTCTCTCTCTTCTCCCCACCTCTCTCTCCCTTTATATACTTCTATCTCTCTCTTATTGTCATTTTCTTTCTCCATTCCCCTCCCCCATGTTTTCTTTCTTTCTTTCTTTCTTTCTTTCTTTCTTTCTTTCATTCTTTCTTTTTTCTCGTTGTTTCACTTCCATTCTGATACATAAATATATCTGTCACCTTCTCATTTCTCTCTCTCTCTCTCTCTCTCTCTCACTTTCTCTCTCTCTCTTACTCTCCTTTCCCATCTCTCCCCCTCTCTTCTCTGCTCCCTCTTTATCTCTCTCTCTGTCTCTCTCTCCCTGCCTTTCACTCCCTCTTTGCTCTCCTTCTCTCTGTCTGTCCCTTCCTCACATCTCTATTTCTCTCATTCTCTCTGTCTACCTGTCTCTCCACCTCTTTCTCTCCATCTGTCTCTCTCCATTCCTCATGTAAGCGATTTCACGCGATTGCAGCATCCATGTGAGACGTGGCCGCCGGAGCAGAGCGATGTGAGGCACACAGCGCTTTAATCATCATTAACACATTACAGCCATGGACGAGACTATCACAGGTCCTGTCTTTCTCCTGTTCCTCTCGCTCTCCCTCTGCCTGCCTCGCGTCACCATTATGTCATAGTGATTAGAGCCAGATTAAAAAGTCATCAGTGAGAGAATATGAAGGCTGTAATTGTCTCACTTCATCACAGGAAGCACCTCCCTCCTCGCTACCAAAATGGACCTGTGTCCATCTGACCAACGGCCATTTAGGGATTAACATTGCAATTAGCATTCCGGACGCAGGTGCCGTGGAGACAGGCTCTGCAGGACATCCACATGAAAGATTAGTTGGGTTTCTTTTGGTCGACCCTCAAAGTACTCGCACTGACAACTTTATTAGAAACACCAATCTTCCTGATCCACTGGAGAGACTGAGGCCCACCACAGTTTGCTAAACATAACCTCCCGAGTAAACACAACACACAATTTTTTAAATAATTTGTTTTTTAGTGGGGGAAAAATATTCAACTGGCCCTGTGTGAAAAAGTAATTGCCCCTCTTAGTTGCTCAAATTTATTTAATAATATCAATTAAATTGGACACCCTCAGGCTTGATTACTGCTAGATCTGTTGAATATAAACATCAATTAACCCTTGTGTGGTGTTTGGTTCTGTGGGACCCATTTTCAATGTTTACCAAATAAAAAAAATGATGCGACTTATTATTATTTAAACCCGAGGTTCCTTGGCCTTTGCTACTTTTCTGGGAAGAACATATAAAATAACCCATTTTCAGTGTCTTTACACTGTTCACCCCCCACACATTTATAATACACATGTGGTGTTGGGTGAACCCGCGGGGAGTAAAAGTGTGGAGGTGCTGTGTCCTTCACTCTGTTCTCCTCCTACATGGCCTGTTGTTAGTGTGTGTGTGTGTGTGTGTGTGTGTGTGTGTGTGTGTGAAGGTGGACAACATGGACAGGCTGCTGGCTACAGCTGCCCTGAACCCTACGCTGGACATGTGATATTTTAAACATCTGGCATTTTTTACAGAAATTGTTATGGCTGTATTGATTTAAAAAAACAATGATGTGGTGGGTCCACCAGACCACTGAATAACAAACACATCAACACCATAAAAGGGTTAATCAGAATCTTTCCAGCAATGTGAATTAGGCTGAAAGGTCTCAATAAGCAGCACACTATGCCACAATCAAAAAGTATTTCTGGAAAGGGTTACAAAGTCATTTTCAAGAGATCCCCAATAAGAGCCATAATCTCCAAGTCAGGAAAACTTGGAACTGATGGAACATTTGTGAATCTTCCCTGAAATGGCCAGCCTACCAAAACTCACAGTGCACAGCGATGACTCATTCAGGAAGTCATAAAAGAACCCAGAGATCATCTAAGGAACTCCAGGTCTTGCTCGCCTGACATAAGTTCAGCCTTCATCATTCCACCATTAGAAAAAAAAACAGACAAAAATGGTACCCATAGGGAAGCTGCAAGGTGAAAACCACATGGGGAATGGAAGACAGGAAACTAGTTACATCTGGCATAAAACAGAATTTTACAATAAGAACATCATACCAAAAAAACATGGTGGTGGTAGTATGATGGTGTGGGGACGCTTTGCGTCTTCAGGGCCTGGTGACTTGCCATAATAGATGGAACCATGAATTCTGCTATGTACCAGGAGGCTGTCCAATCATCAGCCTGTGATCTGAAGCACAATGGAACAATTGTTTTACAATCATTATATCATCTTCATCAAGATCATCATTTGTTTCTCTTAAAAGTTAATTATTGGAACTTTTGTCTTCTTTAATGCTTTTCAGCCGGTCAGGTGTGTTGTGATTTAGTAGCCCTAGTTGGTCTAAGGGCAATATTTACCATATTATCATTTTGATGTCTTTATTATTTTAAAATGTGGATAATAGTAAAAAGAAAAAGTGTCCAAACTTTCCTGGTGGTGTAGGTGTTTCTAATAAATTTGAAAGTCTGCATAATAAACAAATTGCCTTGATCTAATTCAGACAATATAAATCAAATAAATA
>NW_023494791.1:44028335-44080835 GCF_904425465.1 Colossoma macropomum
GTGTGTGTGTGTGTGTGTGCACCTGTCTGCATGTGTTTTCCTGCAGAGAGCAGCTCCTCCCCTGCGTCAGGCTGCTTTAATTCTCTTCCTGTTGCTCCTAGTTGCGAGTCTCTTGTCAGTGAATCAAGCTCTTGCATTAGCACTGTGTGCTGTTTGTTATTTGTTTTGGTCCAAGCCGACTGTTCTTCATACTTTTCACAGCAAGAAGCTCTCAGAGCAAAAGCTTTTCCTTTTCTTCGGCAATTTTGGCAAAACAGTGTTTGTGTGGGCATGCACGTGGCTGCATTCGGCGGTCAGATTTCCAGGTGGCTCGTTATATTTAATTCAGCATCTCGCTGTGTTAGTTGGCAAATTTGCCTTAAATGGGATTTTAATCTGTGATAAAAAAAACAGGCTTTGTCATTTACAGCAGTTTAAAAAAGTCATTATCCATTCATTGTCATGACTGTAGAAGCTGAATTACGGGTCAGTAATGATGTCCTCTGCCGCGACCAACCGTAATCCACCTTTTCATGCCGATCTCCTATCTCTCCGCAAAAGGCTTCAGTTCTCTCAGTTCGGAGTGACTTAATGTGGAAAGCACGTTCGAGGCCCAGAGCACGCAGCCTAATTTGCGATTCATTTGTACAATTGCTGTAATTGAAAGTTACATCCTTTATTTATTTTTTTCCTGATAATTCTATAATAGACGTAATATAATAGCATCAAATGACTACTATCAAGCATTCTGCACTGTTTTTGGTCTTGTTCTAATCTCTCTCTCTCTCTCGTTCTCTCTTTTTTTCATGCTGCTCCCTCTCTTCACCCCTTCAGGTAAGTCTTTCAGATTTTAATTCAGTCTGTTGTGCTGTGTTCAACTATGGCTTGTGTTTGTACAGACGTTGCTGCCAGCGGTCTGGGGAGTGTGAGCTCCGGCAGTGTGTGTGTGTGAGCTGTGGTCTGTATAAATATGGGCAACTGGAGTGTGTATCTGTTTGGACCATTGCTGTGTGACTTCAACACCACTTCTGAGGAGCTGTGCTTGTATTTCCTCTCTTTCTTCTAAGAGGATGAAGTATGCTAGCGTTTTAATGCCTGGCTGTTTTTAACAACACAACTAAGAATTATACCTGTAACCCCATGCGCGTGCACAGATAGACCCGCCGAGCCCCTGACTGATGGACCCATTATGCCAAGGGTGGCGCCCACCTCCAAAAGTGGTGGGGTAAAACTTATTGTTTCCAAAACAATGGCTAAGTGATGAAATGCGGTTTGTCATCAGCTTTTTAAAAAGATTCTATATAGAACCTTTTACAGCATATTCTCCATTAATCTGAAATACCGTTTTTATGATGCAAAGAACCCTTTAATCATGCAAAGGTGGTTGGTATAGTGTAGTGGGTAACACTTCTGTCTTCTATACTGTAGACTGGTGTTCAATCACCCACCTGGGCAAGCACCCTACACTACCAATAAGAGTCCTTGGACAAGACTCCTAACACTACCTTCACCGACCTGTGTAAAATTATCAAAGTTTAAGTTGCTCTGGATAAGAGCGTCTGCCAAATGGTGTAAAAGCAAAGGGTTCTTTGATTGTTCTATACAGAACCATTTATTTTCCTGAAGAACCATCTTTTTAAGAGTGTACCTTTCATTTCATGCTAATAACAACTCTCCATAAATCTACTGACGAACTGTGTCAGTGTTTGTTTGAGCCTGCACTTCACTGGGGTTCAGCCTTGGATAGCAAACTTTTTGCTTTCTTTTCATACCCAGTTCATTTTCTAAATTAATTTTGCAGGGAAGCAAGTGCTCTGTTACTCTTACATTTGCCCCACAACAACAGGAAAATAGGCCTTATCATCGATGTGTATCATAATCATAGCAACAGAAATATACTGTAAACCTTACTTGATATCTTTTACTTTATGATTGGTTTACCCATTTAACCCTTTAACAAGCCATAGGCCCACCAGCAGGCCCAAAGTGTTATTACACACTTCTATAATTTAAGAAGAGCTCCATTATTTGGCACTGAAGTCCCTGTAGTTAGTGAATAATAAGCTTTAGTATGAAATAAACCTTGAATATTAAGGGTTTCAAATTTAACCAATCAGGTCACTTGTGCTTTGCCAATAATAAGTTCCACATTCAATGTCCCAAAATCAAAAGTACCCTCACTATTATTTTTTTGCTCTTCTTCTCTTTTTAATAGCAAATTGAGCCGCAGGAATGATGTCAAATGTTAAAGAGGCAGACTATACAGGCAGCACGGTGTGAACCTGAATACAAGTAGAGTGTTCACATGCTAAAACAGACAGGACTAAAGAAAAAGTTTAATAGATCCACATCAAACAAGGATGTGTTTATGCCCAAACCTTTGCGTGCAACAATAGTTTAGTCATATTTTCTTTGAATGTTCAGCCTCGACCCGGGAATGGACCTAGTGGGTTGGCTCAGGTTCCACAAGCTTCATCAGTTTTGGGCACCCCCTCTAGTGCAATAGCAGCCAGTCTGATCTGCATGTGTCACCCCAGCACTAGAAATCCCACTGATAAAGCTACAGAAATGTCTCTGTAAGAAAGAAAACCGCATAGAAGACTGTGGTTATTTTGAACAACAACCAAATATAATGTTGGCAGTAAGGAGCACTAACCAAGCTTCTGTTATTCTGTTATTTAAACAGGAATTTTGTCTTTGTAGGCAAGGAGTCATATCAACATTTGTAAAAGTATTTCATATTGTTTAAACGCTGTTGTTATTGTGTGTGTCTGTAAATATATATATAAATATATATATATATTTTTTTTTTACATATCCTTGAAAATGAAACATCACTGACAAAGGTAAAATACAGCAAGAAGCAACACAAAGGCAGCAGAAGAAATCATTAAATGTTCGTGGTAGTTTGCTGATGTGAGTCACATACTGATGGTGTTATTTGAATGGCCACAGAAATGGGTCAAAATGGTGACTCTGTCATTGCGTCAGTGGTCCACTGCAGAGAAGGACAGACTTCACAGTAATGCTCTTGCTACAGTTAGCAAGAAAAGAACAATTTAACAGAACCTTGTAGATTACACAGAAATGTCTTGTTGTTCCACTTAATGACTTCTTTATTAAAAACACCTACCTTGTACTTCCACTCACTGGCCACTTTATTAGAAACACCAACCTTGTACTTCCACTCACTGGCCACTTTATAAGAAACACCTACCTTGTACTTCCACTCACTGGCCACTTTATTAGAAACACCTACCTTGCACTTTCACTCACTGGCCACTTTATTAGAAACACCAACCTTGTACTTCCACTCACTGGCCACTTTATTAGAAACACTTATTTTGCAGATCCAGTACAATTATAGACCATAGCCCAGCTATGCTGCACAATTTTTTGAGCCCCTTCTACCCCTTTCACCATCATCTATTTCTAAAACAAGACCACTGTTGATCAGATGTAAGTTGGGGGGTGGACCAGTCTTAGCACTGACATGATATTTGTTAAAAACATTCCAGCCAAAGAGTGGCTCTATGGTCAGAAACTGACCACTGATCCATTAACGCAAACATTGTAAAACAAATGGGCTGAAGTCTGTAGCTGAACACCAACAAGGTGGAGCTACAAGACATATACACAGTAATCCAGTCAATCTCACAGTCTTGGCATGCTAATTAACATCCTAGCTCATATGCTAGCTGCATAACAATTTTCTATTTGGTATTTTTGCACATACATCTGCACTGACCTCAATGCCCTTACTGTATTGGCGCGAGGCAAGACAGCACTGTATTTGTGGGGACACCAGGAGTCCTTTGGATCACTGAAAAAATGCACCATGGACAATGTTCTCGTTCTTCTGCTGAGCAGGAAGATGTCAGCTTTGCAAATGTCTCCGCTGTTCCCTCCACTTGCGTTGTATTGTCTTTATTCCTGCTTTGTCATCTCCTGCTCTTCTCATCTCTTTTTCTCAGCTCTGAGTATCTCTCTGTCTGTAGGTGCGCTTGAGGTGGAGTGATTGCATATCAGTGTTACACATCTTCTTCTGAGATCTTTTTTTTCAGAAGATAAGCCTCACGCTTCTCTCCCTCGTTCTTCTTTTTAACCAGCAGTGCCTGTAGTTTGAATTTTAAAATCAATCTTAATGCATTCCATTATATTCATTACCCCTTAAAGTTAATCAGTTGCTTATGAAATCTTTTAAGGTCTGTCCTTATCCTATATTTCATCAATCCTTTTTCTTACCCATGGTTTCCTTTCTCCTTCAGAGATATTCCAGGGAAGATGCGGTCATAATAAGGCCTGATTGGTCCAGGTGTCCTTCTTCATGGTGCTACATATGAGTGTAGTGCTCTTTTGTGGTGTCTTAGGGTGTTTTCACATATAGTTCTTTTTAAAAGAACTGAATTTAGTTCTAGTAAAGTGAACCAGTGGCAACTGACAAACTGTGTGTTCTCAGACTTGAAACTTCAAAGAGTTCTCTTTGTGCTCTTTTTTAGCATTGATGAGATCCCAGACCACTCCTTGTTCACACATCAACTCCTTTAGAACTCAGACCCCACCTAATAAACACAGAATTACTGGTGGTGTTCTTCAAGTTCATTGTAAAATGGATCTGATTGGATGAGCTGCTTTCAAGTGAACCAGTGGCAACTCACCTAAACTTTTTTGCATTCTCAACTTTAAAAGGTTCTCTTTCTGGTCCTCTTTAGCCTTGATGAGGTCTAGGACTACTTGTTGTTCACATCTCAATTTCTTTAGAACTCAGACCCAACCTGAAAAACACAGAATTATGGGTAGTGTTGTTCACGTTTATCAGATTAACAGATTTGAACCACATATCCAAGCTGTGGTGAAGTACTCCAGTATTGCCAAGTTATTAAAAATGCTGGTTGTTCATGGAATCAACTTTGAACTACCTCTTTTTTACTGAACGTTGTATTTTTTGCTATATTTTATTGTACTGTATATTGCGTTTTAGATAAAATCAACACATAATTATGGCTTATTATTTTAACCCCTGAACATTCCAGGCTTATTACATACTAAGGCTTATTATTCATTAACTACAGGGACTTCAGTGCAAACTAATAGAGCTTTTCTTGGGTTATGGAAGTAGGTAATAAAACTTTGGGCCTGCTGGTGGGCCCGTGGCTTGGTAAGGAGTTAACCTCTTTGCATAGTAGTCATACACACAATTTTCTTCTATACTGTTGATCTTCTGAGGTTGGCATACAAAAAAAAGTGTTTTTTTTTAATTGAATTTAAGTACTAAAAGGAAAACACCAAGCAGTCCAGGGTTGTTTTGTTTTTACGATGCACAAATCATCAGACCACCAAACAAACCACAAATGCCACGAATGAACTGCACAGACAACATCTCGAGAGGGGGTCGGAGTTCAATTTGTTTTTGAGTCTGTTTAAAGTGGTCTGAGTGCATTTAACACATTCACATATGAATAGAAATCTGTGTTTCAATGGTCTGAGACCACATGAAATGCTGAAAGCTAATGTAAAAATGTCATACAGTAGATGAGGTTTTGACGATATGAATGAAAGAAAAGGGCAACTTAGTATAGCAGACTCTTTTGCCATTAGAGCAAGTATGGGCATTGCGGTCTTGTCTCTCAGATTAGAGGATAGAGAGGCAGAGGCAGGGGCTTTGGATCCTCTTTTGCAGGGATTAGTACAGATTAAGGCACACGCGCTGCATATGCACACAGACAGACTAACGGATGCTTGAACACGGAGTGAAAGCAGTTGAAATTATATCCTGCATGGAGCGTGGTGGCCAGCTACAAGTCCACATTGTTCATCCCAATCAGACCAAAATCAGCAACTCTGTCCTCAAGCAGAAGGGAGAGAGGATGTAAGCTGCTTTAGTTCCTTTATCCCGACTCGCAGTTATCACATATACCTACAGACGAAATCCCCGTCGACCCCCTCGTGGCAGAGGAGGGCAGGAGAGGTGCTGGATGAGAGAGATACACTTTAACACAGAGAGAGAGAGAGAGAGAGAGAGAGAAGAGAGAGAGAGAGAGAGAGAGACAGAGACAGAGACAGTGCCGAATCCTTCCCAAGGCACCCATTGGCTTCCAGAGTTTGCAGCAGAATCCTATGCAAAGCGTAGGCCTGGGAGTGGGTGGGTGGATTTGAAAGGGCTTTGATGAAAGCATATTACAAAGGCTCTAATCCACGGCCAGGTCAAAGACTTACCTTCTGTCTCCACTATCAACCATCATTCGGATGCCGGGGTAATCTCCCGCCTGGGTGGCACAGCACTTTGGCAGCCTGACTGGAGCTGCCACGTCATGCTACAGGGTGGGTTAGCATATCATGATAATGGCTTGCTTACATGCAAACCAATTGGTATTCCATTGTTTTTGATGGAGCAGCGATAGAAAAGTTCCACCAGCGGTCAGCATCAAGAGTTTAATTTCCCCAACTTTTGCCTTTGATGACCGCATTGGAATCTTGCTCTTTTGGAGTCAAGGACACAGAATGTCTCACTGTTGAAGGTCAATTGTATCCAGTATTACATAACAAAACAAGAGTACAGAGTATCCTCCTGAGCTTTTTCACCTGAAATAAACAATCGCTACTACTAAAGATCATCCATTTTCTCTCATAATGCTGTCACCATGACAAAGTTTTTGTGGAATACCATCAACCACATTCCACTATGAGGCATGGAACAACGGGCCTCATTCACCTATATCTTCCTAAGTGATTCCTAAGTTTGTTCCTGAAAAAGGTTCTAAGAAAAAGTCTTCATCAGATTCTTAAAGCACATCATTGTTCGCATCTTTGTACTGTTCTTACCTAAGAACAAATCCCAAAGGAAACTTTGGTGAATGTCAGAATCTTTGTGGAAACTGTTTAAGTGGGTTTTAAGAAGAAATTTCGGTAACACTTTCTATGAATGTCACCTTTGTAAGCATCTATAAACACATTTATGACATGTTATAATGTATTCATAAGGCATTGTAAACATGGTTATAAATATTTATAAAAAACAATTACACTGAATTACACTTTATAGCCATGTTTATTATACATTATGAATTGTTAATATAATGCATTATAAATAATGTTAATAACATGTTATATTGTCAGTGCCAAAGAAGTCAGTCCCAGCTTGGAGAGTATAAAGTAAAGACAAATACCAAGCTAACGGTGGTGTACATTGACTTTCCCACATTGGGTAAAGCACTGATGGCAGCACTAGTTTAAACTCTGACATTTGAAGCCTGTAATGTGCTTTATTATGTATGTTTTAGTGTTGAAGCCTCACTCTTAACACTGGAGGACGCTTTAGTACAGTACGCTTCACTTTACTTAGAGCGGACAAATACAACTTATGAGCTCTTATAATTTGTAATGATCAGTACTTATAATGTATTATGTTAACAATTCATAATGCATAACAAACATGGCTATAATGTATAATGCATTTTTATAAATACTTATAGCTATGTTTATAATGTCTTATGAATGCATTATAACATGTTATGAATGTGTTTATAGATGTTTACAAAGGTGACATTCATAGAAAATGTTACCGAAATTTCTTCTTAAGAACGGTTGGTGAACGAGGCCCAATGTTATTTTCAATGCCAACATGTAAACTAGGGTGACCCTATTTGATTTTCGATAAAGAGGACACCAGGGTCAGGAGGCCACCACGAAAAAGAGGACATGTCTAGGAAAGAAAGAACATATATTCCCCCAATATAAGCACAACATAAAACCTGCCAAGATAGGCTCGGCATCCTGTGGTGAAGCTTTAGCAGGCATCAGCCTGTCAATCAGGTGAAGGACGAAGGGATTTACAGGAGGAAAGGAAGAGAGAACACAGCTAGAAAAAAGATGAAGGGAAAGATGTGTTAGCTTATCACCCTAGCGTGGCCGCGAACCACACATGTGCTTGTTAGCACCATACTTGTAGCATCTCTGTGGTAACAAAAGAGAGATGAGGATTACAAAAATAGGACGGTTCAATGTGTTAAACCTCTGTTATGAAAGGAAAACAGAACAGAAATGAGTTTGAAAACTGTGCACTCCCCAGTTCATACACTGTATAGCTGTAGAAAAAAACAGCCTTGTTTAAATGCACTGTTTATGTGTCACTGCGAAAATAAAGCTTTTTGGCTAATGCAGTCCACGCTCTTAGTTGAAGGAGATAATGGAAGGAGGGGAACTCTGAGGAATTTTGGGCTGGAGTTCTGTACGGTTTCTGCTGGTCACTAGAAGGCCAACTCCCCTGTATATGGAAAAAACCTTGTGCAGATGTGGATTAAGTGGAGGAAAAAGGGGAGGTGGTGTGGTAAGAACCTTTATACGAGAATGGAATTGAGATGGAGGAGTTCCAGGCATGGTCTTTTTCTCAAACTTTAGTTATGCCATAACTCTAATACATATGTCCACCTAATCAACTTACAGAAATTTAGGCCCAATCCCATTTCACCCCTTGCCCCCTCCACTTAATCCTTACAACTCCGTTTTGTGCATTCACGCCTAAGGGTAGGGTGTCCACGATCTTGAGACAGAGGGATAGGGCGAAACGTTAGGGCTACATGGCCCTCCAAACGGAGATATTTCAGAGGCACACTCCAATGATTTTATGAGAAAAAAAGAAAAACTGGCAAGATGGCTGAACAAGAGACCAAAGAAACCCACAAATGTGAGAATTTTTCTCCATTACCATTATGATAATTATTATGTTATCTTAGTTTAATGTTGTTTCAATGTATTAGGGTCCTTTTCTTCATAACAAGCATAAAAAATTGCTAGTAGCATGCTTATGCCTTGGTAAATTTCCCATTCCACAATTCCATTGAACAGCTGACTTCAGCTTCATATCACTGAAGCTTCCTCACTCTTTGAAGGCATATGATGCCCTATATGTAGCTAAAGCCCAGTAGCAAGGCTGCCGAACCTCACCCTCCTCTGCTATCACTGCAGATTGGCAGGGTCGCCTACAGAGCACCACTAGTAGCCTGTTAATGAAGTAATGTTCTTTTTTTATTTAAGGGGTTGTCATATTTCATAGAGGAAGATTTCAACCACATGTAACTCAGTTCCAAGGGGCAAGGCGACACTCGAAAACAAGGGCTAGGGGTAAAAATGAGAAATGGGATTGGACCTATGAGGAATGTTTCAGCCTGGACTGCCTTTTGAAGTAAGAAGCCCAGCACAGGACAGCCAACAAGAAAAGAGGTCATTAACTTATGTCTTAAAGGCAGAATAGGAAGAACAACAGCCTGTTTAATTCAGGAAAATGGTCATGTATAAATGAATTATACAGAAGAAAAAAATATAATAATTAAAAATATAAGATAGAAAAGATTTTCTCCTCCTCTGATGTTGGGAGGGACTTTTGGAGAACTGCATTTGCTTTGGGCTCGATTTTTAGGGGTGGTGGGCTTTTTTTAGCTGGCGGAAACCAACTAGCTAATGTTACCACTAGGACGCCAAATAAATGGACAGTGTAGTAAATGTTTAATGGAGCAAATGGATTCTTCACATGCTACAAATGACTCACCAGAGTGGGGTGGGGGTGGGGGGGGATAACAAGCTATAAGTAAAAGTTATCCACCTGGCTATCTAGATATCTTATGTCTAAAGATAAAACTTGTCTCTTTTGTCCATTTTATGATGAATAAAGATAGAATCACTGCTATTTATAATTTTTTATCAAATTTATGATGTTTATCGAGGTACGAGTTACAGTGACTAGGCTAGCAGTCAAGATTGGTTGACACCACAGGGATTCTGGATGGTTGGATGATGTCTTTGTACATTGCATGCTGGGTGCTGAAGTGAAAGAACATTAATAAATAAAAACATGAAAACGATATAAAGCGAATTCGATCAAAGAGGCTGAAGGAAACAACCTGAGAATACCACATAACATGACACGTAACATAGGCACCGCTAACGCTAATGTGTGGGTATAGCTCTCTTCCTCCTACTCTCTCTTCTCTGCTCCATTTTCATCCCTGTTCTAGCTTTTCATGTGCATGTAAAGATGTCATGAGATGTGTCATGAATCCTAGTCTCAGAAGAGCAGAGAAGATATAAAAAACGCTGTGTAGGCAAGGTAGTGACATACTCTCTCGCTTGCTTTATCCCTCTCTCTCTCTCTCTCAGTCTTCTTTCTCGCAAATGCAGAACAAAGTACAGCCAAGTGGAGCCTGTCAGTTTACACAAACTTTCCAGAAAGTCCTCCATCACCTGTCAGGAGCTGAGGTCTGTTTCTCATACAGAGCAAGAGTTTGTCTTTTTTCCCTTTTTTTATTCACAAGAAAGCAAAAGAAAGGGCAGACGAGTGTGTCAGAAGAGGAGAAATGTCCTATTGATTGCGCCTTCTCATGAAATGCCCACGCCAGAGAGTGCCCAACCTCGAAAACCCCGCATCACGGCTTGCTGATATCATCGAGCTAAGTGGTCCAGGGAAGAGTGGTTTATTTACCAGACAAGAGAGGAAACGAAAACAGACATTAATGGCATGAGATGGTATTTCAGCTAAGTCACTGTCTGCGGGAAAGTCCATAGGGAGATTTACAAGTCAGTAATGGCCACTGTGACCCAGCCAGAGTCTAAGGTTAATGCCCTGGTCAACAAATGCGGTTAGATTTTTTGTAAGATTTTGATAGGAAAGTGTGTTCCAAGTCTTGTTGACACATGTTATTTCAAACTGTTTTTTTCAGTGTCTCTCTACAGGATTTGCCATATAAATCTGATCACTCTGGCATGTATTTGTCAGCCTAGATAGTGATTTAGAAAGGGATAAAGTCCAGTCTCTTGAGCAGCCACTTTCTGCACCATCTTTACTTGCGCTATAACCTTCATCCTTCCTAGCCAGTGGTCAATTATTCTTCATTGCCAAGTGTTTTTCTCTTACTTCCACTTGTTTTGCACACATTGGCACATCTGCAAAAGGTCTGTCTGTTTTTTTTATCACTGTAGAGCAGGGTTTACTAATCTTATCCACAGAGGGCCAGTGTGACTGCAAATTTTCATCCCAACCACCAGGAGAATTCCTTGTACAACTACTCAAGACCATTTAATTAAGCAAGTAAAATCATGTGTTCTTGAACTCAAACCTGCAGCCCCACCAGCACTTTATGGATAAGATTGGTGATGCCCGCTGTAGAGGAAGTTTTGCAAACCAGACTTCTGCCAAGAGTCCGGTGTATTGCCTAGCTTACTGTGGTCAAGAACCACCTACTTTGACAAGAAAGAGTCCTTTAGACTGATATGCAAGATCATCAACCAGAGATCATTGTTTTTGTGTCATCTGCAGGGCAGGACATTTTCCAAATGGTGCTACAAAAAACAGACCTGTCAAAAACAAATTAATATGTGAGTCAGCAAACACACAACAATGAGTGTGTTTACATGTACTCAATAATCCAAATTATAATCAGATTTCAAATGGTCATGTTAACAGCATACTCGATTTCTTAGATCAGAGTATTAGGTCTAGAATTCCGAGTAAGAAATTCAATAAAGAGAGCTGGATTTTAGCTCAGTAATCAGATTTCTCAGTGCTTGTAAACTCTTACTCTGATTCGGATTTTTCAGTCCATGGTACCAGAAATAAGCAAGCAGCGCCCACCGCGAGATGGCAGCAAAATATCTTCTAGATGATGTATGTTCATAGTTTGTGGTAAAGCCGTGCAAAGTTTTTTTTTGAAAACAGTGGCATGATGTTTAAGTTTTACATTACATTTATGTCAGTCTTCTTCTGTGAGTTTATTGGCTGGCTGAAATCCAATTACTGACTGATTCATGTAGACCAGGAGTTTCCCCATTATCTGATTACTCAAGTGCATGTAAACATGTTGATTGGATACTGATTTTCTGAAGTTATTGGAATGTTAATCTTACTAAAAGAGTATCTGAGGCTATGTCTACCATAGAGGTGAAGTGGTGCAGTTTATAAGAAACAAGAAGTTTGCAAGAAGGCTGTTTTCTTTTCAAGAGAAAGAAATGGTAAGTGAGCATCCTAGTAGGTCTTGAAATACAGACAGACAAACATCAAACTTACCAGTCAACAAATTCAGGTTTCAGAAAGTAGAACCTGACCATCAATTTTGCTACCTGTGCCCATCGTCAGTCGAAGACGCCAAACATTTTGATTTTGTTCCTTTTGGTCTTGATTTGCTTGAACAGCTTCTCTCGATGTCTTTCTTCTTCCTGTGTGGCCGATTACACTGTCTATGTACTTTTGTGGGGCGGTTTGGGTTGCCAGGTCCACTGGACCTCGGCAGCTCTTAAGTGTTCTCCGACTCGTCTCACTAGCATTCCTGATGGTACCAATTTCGGGCCACTCGGTGGTTCTGGAGCGTGAAAGTGGTTTTGAGGGTAGGCCGGGTGGTGGAGTGGAGGCCAAGGTGGGGGAGATTGGTGGGGGGCCATGGGCCTGGATGTGTTCTCCTCTCCTGCAGTAATGGGCTCTCCTCTGCTTTGGGTGCCCCATTCACCACCTAATTAATTCTGAGAAAATTCCACGTGGCTCCATGCTGCCAGATCCATACCTTCCAAGAAAGCTTTCAGGGGCTCAGCTATTTGAGTGGGGTTTTGAGAATTCATAATCCTTCAGCAGGCCGATGTGGGTGATGGCTACAGTCATCCAGTCCAGTGCCTAATTGATTTCTGGGAAAATTCTTCCACCCATAGATGCCAGGTCTCGGATTGGAATTTGCCTCCCACGTCTGTGCAGTGGGTTGGGTATGTTCATACACCTTTGAAATGCTGCAAATAAATGCTGTATTGCAATAGCCAGCGTTATTTTTTTACCATATACCATGACATCTGTAGGTGCTATATGACTTCACAACAAGTGAGTCATCATCAGAACCTTACTTAAAGCCTTCTCAGTGGTGGAAACCAGGCGATAGAGGATAAATCAAGCTTTCCGTAGAACATATATGATTCTAGAAGCACACAGCACCTAAAAAACCCCCTACAATAGGGCGGTCTTCAGCTCTCCTATTATCCCTGTTAACAGAACCACTTATTACAGTCAACAAATTCAACAGCTGACTGAATCTCATAATCACGATAAAGAATCATAATTAAATGTCTTTTTCTGGCTCCACCATAAATCACGTTAATGAATGCTGTTGAGATCTGAGTAGTCTCGAAAATAAGGTTGTCAAAGTGATGCAACCGCCACGTCAAAAAGTTTGTTTTTGGCCTTTTGTGTAGAATATCTTTAGCTAAGTTTGTTCTAAGGGGCTGTAGCGGTGACCATGGCTTTCGCAGTCACGTAATGTTGGTAATGCTTGTTCCTGTCCCTGACATCTAAGTTTGAAGTATTAACTCAGTTTTCAGTCCCTTCTATCATTAGTAGCAGTATTACTTATACTTTATTATAAAGGAGATTATTGAAAACACACAGAAAACTACAAAGTTCACTCATGTAATGTACAGTTAGTGGAAATAAGTGCGGAGAGAGGAAATTCAAAAGTAGAAGAATGAAAAGAACACTTTGACTCTCATACACTAGGGAGATCATTTTGCATATTGACCATTCTTCCCCAGTTGCACATTCATGGGCAGTTTGAGGAGGCTACCATTGTTGGGCGTACATCAAAGTCATTACACAATAAGATTTGCTACAGAAATTAAATTAGTCTATTTGTTGAATGAAGACAATAGAGATTCCTGTTGATTTCAGGAGCATGGCAGTCACAATTCTGCTCAATTTGGCAGGAGAATCATTGGCATAGCTTGTGAGTACTGATTTCTGGGAACAACAACTGAGAGCTGAAAAAGAACAGCAACATAGAAGTCATGTAAAGTACCCAAAAAGTTTTGTAACATTTATCAAGTTCCTTGTATGCTATACGCTCGCCGGCCACTTTATGAGACATTCTTACCCTGTTGCTCAGCCTTGCTGGCAGGGCTCAGAAACTGAAAAATCTGAAAAAAAACTCTGTTTTCACCGAGTACGACTAAAATACGGAATGGCTAATCATACCATTACTTCTATCAAAATCAATGAAACATTTTCCAGACAAAAGTGAAACTTACACTGTTAGAAAAAAAGGATCAGTGCAGGTCCATTTTTCATTCATCAAGGTTAAAAAAGGTAAATGTTCCCTCAAAGGTACAACAGTGGTTTTAAGATCCAATTGAATACCTATTCACAACCTAATGTTTTGAAACAGAACAATAAAATAAAAAGCCTGGAGACGAGACGGGGTGTGTGGAGTCAGTGCAACTTAGAAAATATCATTTCAATGGATTATGGAACAAATATGTTCCCTGACTAAAGGTACTGAGATGTACCCTGAGGGTCCCACCCCAGTGAGTAGAGGGGCACTGCCCCAGTGACAGTTTGGTAACTTTATTTCTGAGAGTGTAACTATGCTGTATTTGAGTTCGTTACACATAGAGGATGTGTTAACTTATTATGAATCAACATAGTTGCAGATACAGGCTTGTAAATAAACATGCATGTTTAAAATTTGGTTGGTTTTCTCTACATGCTGTTTGTTTTATCTCTTTTTTTTAATGATCTAATCAAGAAAAGGGCCTGCAAATTAGATTTGGCAGCATTGCATGTGCTGTATTTCTACATCCAGTATAGATAAAAAAACAATGCATGGCCATTACGTAGGAAAGCATGGACATTAGATAATTAAGTTGTGGCCACGACTTAGTAAGGCATGAGATCGAGATACTAATATGTGACCATGACATAGTAAGGTGTGGAAATGACATAATTATGCCTTGACCACAGCTTAATAAGGCATTATCTTGTCCCCACACGTTACTAAGTCGTGGCCACAACTTAATTATCTCATTCCCACGTCTTACTAAGTCATAGCCATGCACTGGGATCTCCTTCCCATACGTCAATACAGTGTAGCCACGCGTTATTTTTATTTGTACTGGATGTCACCAGCAGGGCTCCGTACAGCAATGTTTATCTGCATAATCATTGTCAAATAAATAAAATACATGAATCAATACATAAAATTTGCTGTGAAATTTGATTGCATGTGTTTTGCTCCAAAATGTAGCTGTATCAATAGTTGCAGGGAGATTCACTCGAAAGAGGCCCCGAATAAGCAATCTGAACCAAAAAGTACGCTACATACTTTGATGTATGTGTAATTGATTGCATTACATGCGAAGCTGGAAGTGATCTCCGTTTTCTGCCAGACACATTTCGATGTGGCGCTCCATGTTCCTGAATGTATCGGCAAACATTAGAGAGGTTAAATGTCGCGATGGCGCCTACCTCACTGCTCTGACGCTGGGGCATCCTGGCTTGTTCAAAGCTCCATATACTGAGGAGCACATTGCACATTGTTTCATTCAGATTGCTTCGTCCTAGAGAGAGTTATTACAGAATATTCAGGGCCTCTTTCGAGTGAATCTCCCTGTAATATAGATTAACAAGAGCAGTGAACAACAATCCTCGTCATTCTATGGCTAGTTCTAAGCTTTGTGTTGAGACAATGTTTACAGTAAGCTCAGTTTACCTCATGAACTGTGTAGAGATGGTGGTCAACAAGACTAGAAATGCTAACAGCTACAGCGCCCTGCTTCTATTGACAGTCAGTTTTCAATATGCTACCCAGCACGGGTTGATGCATGATTTGTGTTGGCCATCCTGCAGCCCTTCATCAGTGTTCGGTTTGTTCAATCTGACCACAGAGCTGCTCTTGGTGGAGTGCTCTTAACCTAGAACTACCTAAATAACATCTGGTCAGCAGTGATCCTGTAGTCAGAAACTGACCAATGGTGAATACAGTACAGGGTGCTAGCAGATGGGCTATACTCATATAGTTGGATCTATATGGTAGGTCGAGCTTGTACGTGGGCAGTGGGTGGAAGTTAAAGTTTGATGTTTCTAATAAAGTGGACAGTGAACGTACACTGCCCATATAATGCTATTAATCTGTGTAAGATGGACAGTACCAAATGAGCAAAGCCAAATTACTCAACACATTAAGCACCTCACAGTGCATCAGACTGCAACGTACTCCTTTGAACTTATTTTCTGCATCTCAATAACACCAACACAAAGAAATGATCAACAGATTTGGTGAAATCCCTGCAACAAAAAGTCAGAACATCTCCTTATTATTACGGTGACCTTTTCCTTCGGCTGGAAGATCAGTACCTGCATCTTCCCTTGGGGCGTCGATTTACAAAACTTGTGGAGCTCTGGAGAAAAAAAAAATACTTCTTATCTACATCCATCAGTCTGCTGACAAAGGACTTTCAAATCGATTATGTTAGGGTCTTCTTGCTCAAATTTATTGTCAATGGCTGTATTTCATTCCACGTGTATGAATTATTTATCAGCACGCAGGCAGGGTATGAACTGCTTAAGTCCAATCTCTTTCTGGCCTGTGCTGCCATACGTTCATACATACCCCACTGATTTGAAGATGATTACCTGTCTGTGAGGGACAGTCACATGCAAATGGCATGCTGATATAGGAGCTTAGGTCTTGACGTAGAGGAGGGAAGAAATATGCGGGGAGAGATTGCTTTCTGGAGAGTAAGTGAGACGTTTCACACCGGCCTTCTCCATGATCTTTTGCTCTGTGTGTCATTTGCACTGTGCGGAATGTGACGAGTTTTGTTCATCTCCTTCTTCTCTTCATAGAGCCTTCTTTTCAGCTTGCATTGCTGCTGTCTGCAGAGAGAGAAGAAAGGCTTGCTTTGAAGATGAGGTGTTGCTTTGAAGGTGCACGCTGTGATGGCGCATCGGTCACTCCTGATCAGAAAGATTCAGGAAAAGTGTGCGTGCTTGTGATACATGTTTATCCGCAAAGAATATGTTGTAAAATAAGTAGGGCAATCGAACGATTAAAATAATTAATTACAATCAAAGTATTAGTTTGTGTAGTAATCATGATTAATTGCACTTGTTTTATTTGCTTTAACCCTTGTTTTGACCCTAATTTGACCAGCAAAAAGCCATGTATCCTGTTATCACTATTTAAATGGACAAAATATGAAGTGCATTCAGATGACGCTTATTTTGTCCATTCAAACAAGAGTTCTAACATGCAGCCACTGTAGCGCTCACTGGATGTCAATGATGGAAACTGCAATAATGAACCCTTGAATGGAGGTTGAACATGAGGATAAGGTTGGATGCAGTTTTCATCACTGATGTCCAGTGAAAGTAACAGTGGCTGCATGCTATAACTCTTGTGCTGAAGGGTTGTTGACTTATCCATCATTCTCATGTAAGCACTGTCCAGTGTAGACCACTGAAAGCATCCTCTGGCATGAATATTACTGATATTGGTGTAATCAGTGATGTGTTTCACCAGTAAATGATGTTTCATACTTGACATATTTCATTGATAATCAAATTCACGGCATTGCAGTAGCTGGAACTAACTTGTATGAATAAAGCCATCGATGAAAACTGCTATTTAAAAGCCGTATTTAAATGACAGGGATGCAATTGTACAGTCATAGCAAGCAGCTAGGCTTCAGCCTAGAACTGATTCAAAGGTCAAATTACAACCAAAAATTAACTACTTGGGGAATCATAAGCTGGATCCATGGAGATGCCACAGTCATCCATGGCTGGCAGTCCAAGAAAGTATGATTAGCCTCACTCTGTCTGAGTGTGTTGTATGGTCTTCCTTCTTCCTCATCACATAGCACGATGCTAGCCAATGCAGGAGTCGGTTAGCTGATGTAACAGCAGTTAGAGCTGTATATTGTGCTGCTCAATGAGTTTGAGCAGTTGGAAAAGATATAGTGATGCTTCACGTGTCTCAGAGGAGACACAACTTCCTACCTTAGTAGCATTGAGCGGTGGGGAGATCTAGCTAGCAGGTGGAACTGGCCATGACTAAATTGGGAAGAAACTTGGGTAAAAATACCCCTAAAAAGATCTTTGCCTGGTTTAGGATGATGGGTTTGAGACTATGGCCACTGTGAGAATATTGTGTGAAGCACTTTTACCACCATCTTTTCCAGAGTGTACTGTCATACAAGACTAGGTGTCTATGTCTTTGAATTAGGAGAAACCAGAAACTGAGAGATACGTTATTGTGTCTGAAATACTTTAGAAACAGACAACAATGCCAAATATGTTGTAATGTTTGGATCAGATTATGCACAAAAAAATGTTTTTTGAGATTGTCCTGGCTATTAAGCAACAGAATATTTAATAGCAAGGCTTTTTAGGCTTACCAATAAGGATATTGGCTCGTTTTACTGAAGGGTGAAACTTTCCATAGCGTTGTTGAGTGTGGGAAGCTAACCCATTCATTTTTCAACCAGTGAACTTTCTCCTTCTATAATAATAATGTCTCTGTTGAGTTTACCAAGTTTTAACTGAATGTGTAATGATATATGGAAGTGTCTTCAGCCCTGACAATGTACAAACTGAATACATGTGGATAGAGTTAGCTTGGTATCTGTTTGGTGATTAGCTACCTAAGTGTGTAGTCTATCTAGTGCAGAGTACCTCCAGGGGTTAAATTGTCAATGTCAAGTTCCACCACTCCACAGAGAGAGAGAGAGAGAGAGAGAGAGAGAGAGAGAGAGAGAGAGAGAAAGAGAGAAAGAGAAGAGAAGAGAAAGAGAGAGAGAGAGAGATGAAATTAAATGAGATTAGATTATCAAACCATTTTGAGGTCTATGGAGGAATTAGCTGGTGTTGACTTTGTGCTGGTATGGTCATGGCAGAGATTGTTAATAAGGTCAGTGTCTGATCTGTGTACAGGCTTTTTCCCTAGACCGCTTTCTTCTCTTCTGTAAGTGAGCGTGCTGTTAAATTAGGCTTTATTTCATTTAAGCTGTGAAACACAGACACACACACACACACACACACACACCACACACACACACACACACACACACACACACACAAACAATGTTTGTCCAAAATATTTTCAATTTGGCATTTTACTGTCTTTTTTCATGCTTGGTGCTACCACACTAAACTAATTTGCAAGCTGACAGAAATACAAAATGTTCAGCAATCTTGCTTTTGGCTTGTTGGCAGAGCAAAATCTATTACTAGGAGTTTTCGACTTTGTAGAGTCATTTAGAACAGGCTTGCTGAATGTTGCAGAGCTAGAGTCAGTGCATGGTAGAGTGGAACTCTCTATTACCCAGATTAAGCAAATTGACTACCATTTATAGGCAATTGTGTATGTTAAAGCTGGATTATACTTTCCACACTAAAGATCCAAGAACGTTTGCAAAAGGGGATCACCTTCATTGTTTTATAGGTGGCATGAGGACATTTTCCTCTTAAGTAGAATGCAAAATGTCAATTTGAACTACAAAAGTTGTAGAAGAACATAGGACTGGTTAGCCTATAGCATTTATACTGTAACACGTATTTTGTACTGTATAATACTCAACATTGGTCTACATACAGTATATGACTTAACACTTATAGCAGTGGTATTCCTTGAAGTTTGACTCTCCAAAAAGTACTGCCTCACAAAAAGTACTGCCAGTAGATGTTTATGCTCTGGCACAGCCGCACCTGAGCCTAAGGTCACCATGCCCAATGCCATGCTAGCACCCCAGCTAGCAATGCTTTTGTGTCTGAATGCAATCAAATCCTAACAGCAATGTTCCAACATCTAGTGTAAAGCCTTCTCCGAAGAGATTTGTGTGCACATGTGCACGGGATGGAAGAGCGAATGGAATCATGCTTCCAAATTTGTGTCCCAGCATATGCATTGTGGGAAACAGAGAAGGAGAATGACTGAAAGAACGAGGGTGAGCGAGAAACAGCCAGGGGCCCTCCTGCTGTGCCTCATCTGCACATGAAAGTCTTTTCCTTAGCAGACCGGCCGCTTCCTGGGCCCCTACCTTAAGCAGGGCAGAGGGGAGCACCTCTTTCAGCCCTGTGCATCAGGAAACAGCCTGCAATAGCAGGAACCCAAGCTGGGGCCTGCGAGCCTCTGGGGAGCACCAGCAGAGACTGTGCTGGCTGACTTAGAGCCAGATTTAGAGACTTTGTTTGTCTCCTCGTCTGAGTATAGGATCCCGTATGGGCCGGGCTGTTCTTGAGCTGTCGTTTCTGTCTGAACATGATGGGCAGGATTGCGTCTGGCCTAGTTCTAAAAAAGGCTGCATTCAAGTTGCAAGCCTCATTCTACAGTTTGCTCAGGATCTTTCTGCCTTGACGTTTCACATTCGCGTTTGCACAAATGCACACTCGGCCATCTTTGGTGGCGACAAACACCAGACCCAGCCGTTACACCATCAATGTAGCTTCGCTGTTATGCAGTCAAGGAAATTGTGCTCACTGTGGATTGTACAGCCTGGGCAGCAACTGTCAGTCCTGTTGTATTTCATTAATACGGTTCTCTGGTCAGTCAGACTTTCAGGGTCAAAGCCCACAAGCCTTTGAGAGACTTCACTCATCGATTCCAGAAAAGCAAGGTGACTTTGAAGATGTTTTGCAAGCACTGCTGTATAGCTTTTCTATACACCCAGTGTGAAATAAAGCTTTCAGCACAAGGAGAAATGTAAATAAATTAGTTTTCCTTCTCTTTTATGTGCCGCCTGTTTTCTCCCGCAAAGCAGGGAAGGCAATATCGTCTGAAGCTGGCAATATTATGGCCAGTGCCGCACTCCTCCAAGCTGATATCAGCGTAGAGCTGGGGCTCGTGGGATTAAAGTGAAGAGTATACACTCGGAGATGAGTGTTAATCCATCAGAGTGACACAGGCTTCATATAAAAAGCCTGTCAGTCACTGCTGGAGTTCCTATCGCGCTCCGCAAAACTCTATTCTGCACGGCTCTGTGTAGAATGATATGCATCACTGTATCTTCTAACAGTTATTTAGTGCCTTGACAGGCATATCTGGCAAAGGTCGAGCGCACTTACTTTTCCAAACATGCATTTTAACCCCATCCCTCATTCTGCTCCTGCATCGTAAACTGCTGTCATTCATCTGCGAATTACAATTTCTGCACAGAACGGCTGTCGGTGGTAAAATAAGCAGACTTGAGAACGTTGTTAGCTCTGTAACTCGCTCTTTCATCTGCTCCGAATGATCCGGCAATCCTTGACTGTCAGCAAAAAAAAAGCCTATTTGTTTCTGTCAGCCAGTCATACCAACGAACAGTAGGCAATTGATGGAAAAATGCAGTTTAACAGGCTCGCTCACATAAACAAAACTGCAATGTTCAAGCATATTTTGCAGGACCTATTCCTTGCTTTTTTTTAAAAAAATAACAGAGCTTGATGTGCTCTGTAAACAGTTTTTAAACTCACCATTCACCCCCCTAAATATGGTCTAAATATGGCAACTAAGGTGTGAGAATTGCATGTGTTGAATGCACTGTTTTGTGATAATTCACACAAGCCTATTCAACCTATTGCAGTTTAGCCCCACCCATTCACATTGAAGTTATAAGGGGTGTTTCAAATTGAGCTGATTTTTAACTGAGGTAGAAACACAGAGCAATCAAAAACCATTTACAAACACTGCATGGTCAAAAGTATGTGGACACCAAACATCACATCCATATGTGCTTCGTGATTATTCCAAAACAATGGGCATTAATACAGACCTATGCCACAATGTGTGAAGGGTTTCGACCAAATCCTGGAACATGACTATGGGGATTTGCTTCTATTCAGCCACAAGAAAGTTAGTAGGGTAAGACACCAATGCTTGCAACAAGCCCTGGCTTGCAGTCTGCCTTCCAATTCATCCCAAAGCTGATGGTTGGGGTTGAGGTCAGGGGTCTGTGCAGGTCAGTTCAAGTCAAGTTCCTCCACAGTTAACTTGGCAAACTGTTTCTTTATGGACCTCACTTTGTTCATGGGGGGATTGTCATGCTGAAACAGGAAAGGGCTTTTTCAAAACTGTTGGTACAAAGATAGAAGTATATAACTCTCTAGAATTATGCAGTATGAGGTAGGATTGTGTTTTAATTTCACTTAAACTAAGGGAAAAAAAGGCCCAGACCACTAGTTCTTCTCTAAAACCTTTACAGTTGACACTATGCATTAGGTTCAGCCTAAATTGCCAAATCACATCACTAAATCATAAATACCAGCTGTTTAATTTCAGGTGGTCATTGGAAACTGGTAATTATGAAACAGTGCTTATAATTGCAAAATCTAACTGGCTGAGCTGCATTTTAAGCCCGTTATAAAATACTTAATATACGCACACCTGCGACCACCTCACGGCAACTGAGTTCTGTATTACTGTACCACAAAACAAAAATCCTTGTACTGTTAATACAGGGAGATGCACTTGAAAGAGGCCCCGAATATTCTGTAATGACTATCATTAGGACAAATCAGTCTGAACGAAACAATGTGCAATGTGCTCCTCAGTATATGGAGCTTCGACCAAGCCGGGACTCCCCTGCATCGGAGCGTTTGCAACTTCCGGGTGCATAACCCTGTATTCCTTTATATATGGAGCAATTTATTTCAAATTGCTCCATCATAACAGGAGTTACAACAGAATATTTTGGGTCTCTTTTGAGTGAATCTCCCTGTATAATTATTGACTGTAAAGCTGCCTACATGGACCACTGAGTGCATTGATGAAGTAAGCACCTGTTTCTTCTGAGGGGCTGACAACTTATTTTCTAGAACTAGGCTGGTGAGCTAGCTAACAGTCTAAAAAATAGCAAACATGCTAAACAACTCCGTCATTAATATCACAGGCTTGAATTACAACAGGATTGACTGTTAAACAGTGATGGAAAAGTCTAAAGAATGCCACTTGAATTATACACTTTCGAAATATATGTTTTTCAGTCAGATCTGCCATAAGTAGCATCTAACCCAGGCTGAGTCTCAAACGGGTTCAGCCTCCCGAAATAGTGTGCTATGTAAGTTTTGAAAGTTTAGCTTCTACAGTTAAATAGTACGCTACCTCTGTTGGGGAGCAGGAGCCAGTACTTAAATTCCTACGTAGGGAGCATGGAGCCATTTGAGAATCAGCCCCAGCTTGGGAAGAGACTTTGCATTGTGCCTAAAAAGAGCCTTTCCCCTGATAAAAATGTAGTAACACATGGACTCAAGGGGCTTATCGATTTAATTTATCTCATGGTAAATACCTATATTCACTGTGATGGACCAGTAACAATATTCATTGCTCAAACAATGCATTCATATGGAAAATGGCTGCTATGTTACAACTTGTAAACTCCTGTAGCTTCCTTGTGGAAGGACAATGACTGTCCCAATGCACCTCAGTTTTCTAATTCCTCTGTCTATCCTAGTGTTTATCATTTATTCCTGTGCTTTTTGACCTTCACTGTCCTGATTCTCTGCTTCACTATTGGATATTCCTCAGACCATATGCTCTGCTTGTTCTCCAACCCCAGCCATGGATTGTGATCATCATTTGAGGACATACCCAAGAAATAATGACTTCAGCGCCAGTGTGTTCCAGATGCTAATGACCCTCAAAAAAGTCCCTCGAGCATTTAGCATCAGATGTCCTCTATCGTGTGACTGGACCTGATGCTTCTTTATCAGAATAAATTCTACCTGCACAGCACAAAGATCAGATATGCTCATTAATGCAGAAACTTAGAGACTGGACTGTGTAGATGTGCCAATGCTGTTTTTTAACTGAAATAAACAGCCTTCATCTCTGTCTGCTCGGACTGTGGCAGGGTCAGGCTGCCCCAGCTGTGCCCAAAACATTATGTTGCTTTCTTTTCTCTATTCACTTCCTTTTTGTCCATGGCATTCTCAATGGACACCTACAGACTGTAGTACGTCTGTTTCTCTACATACTTTGTTAGCCCCCTTTAACCCTGTTTTCAGTGGTTAGGACCCCCACGGACCCTCACCTCAGAGCAGGTACTGTTTGGGTGGTGGATCATGGGTGATGGTTTCTAATAGAGTGGACAGTTGAGTGGTCACAGTGTTTAAAAACTCCAGCAACACTGCTGCGTCTGATCCACTCGCACCAGCGCAACACACACTAACACACCACCACCACGTCAGTGTTACTGCAGTGCTGAGAATGATCCAATACACAAATAGTACCTGCTCTGTGAGGGTCCATGGGGGTCCTGACCTATGAAGATCCTGACCACAGAGCAGTCACCATAGTAAGTGGAGCTGATAAAATGTATGTAATATATATAATTGTATTTTAAAAAAATAAAGCATTATTATTATTATTATTATTATTATTATTATTATTATTATGATGATGATGAAAGGACAACCAACATTTTCTTTACCTCCACAACCACATTATTTCTCTCTCTCTCATTCTTTCTCATTCTGTTTGTTCCCAGCCACAGGGAAGCTTATATTACCGTTGAGACACAGAGTTCATCCACAGATTTATCTGCATATGTTTCTGTTTGTATATGTTTTACTGTATGATATCACAGCCTATAGTGCAAAATAACGTGCACTGTCTGGGTAATCCTCGATCATCTTTACTTTTTCAGCATCAGTGATCAGTGAGAAAGGAGAGAGAGAGAGAGGGAGAGACAGAGAGAGAGAGAGAGAGAAAGAAAGCGCGTAATGTCATTCTTAAATCTTCTTACGGCTTAGCATCCAATACAAACATCACTCTCAGCCTGCTTCTGAGAACTGGTGCTTTTTTCAAGTCGAGCTTTGCCTCCTCTTATCTTTTCATCCTGGATGGTGGCTTAAGCCGCGACGACAGAAGCACCGACGCATTCGGGCAGTAATCTAAAGCCACGGGGCAGCGCGACAGCCGCACCGATGGGACTGTGACCACGGCCCAGACTGTTTATCCCCACGCGACCTCTCCCCACACGTCTGCAAGGCTTGCCTTGTTGTGACAGACACGTGACGCAATATCGTCTGCGGCTACACTTACATTAATGAAATGCAGCTAAATTGAAGGAAGATTAGTGAGTAAAAGCGTAATATGACAAAGTTCAGTGATGCCCCCAACATGACGTTCGAGCAAAGGGCGAAACAGACTGCACTGTAGAGCATTTGGCTAAAAGCTGATTGTCAAAACACTTCTGAAAAAGATAACATGCCATCTGCTATGCACTTTATTGATCCTACAAGGGTAATTTGTCATTTTATGGTCTAACTATGCCCAGGGCTGAGCAGCAGTAGTGCTTGGGGCAGTGGGGTGGATGGGTGGGATGGGAGGAGAGCTTTTGCTAGCATGACACATCCATTTGCTAATCATTTGCCAAAAATTGCCAAAAAGTCTTGGGAACACTTACTATCACGGAATAGGGAGAGGCGCATGTACCTGGGTACTTAGTGTTCAATTGCTAAATTTAATGCATTTTCCTTCTCAATACTTGGCAACACTTTATTTTGAGTGGTTCTTTTTAGATGAAACAAACACTAGACAGACTTTCAGTAACACATCAAAAACATATGAGGGTTAGGATTAGGTTTTGGGTTGGGGTTAAGGTTAGGGTTAGGATTAGGGCCAGGGTTAGGGTTAGGCTTTGGGTAAGGTTAGTTTTGCCTAATGGAAGTAACATATTGACAATACATCTACTTAATGTAAGTAATCTATCAACAGAACATCTACAAGATATTTACTTCAGTGTATTCAGATGCTTCACTACTGCTACTTCACTGATATGTTGTTGATGTGTTACTAATTCTACGTTAAGATTTTATTGTTCATCTGCAAAGGACCACTCCAAATAAAGTGTTACCCAGTACTTTTACGTTTTATCCAAGCGTCCTTATGGAAATCACTATATAACATTAGCACCAAGCTAACTGAGGTGTACTTTTATATCTCCACATTGAACATAATACTACTTATGGCAGGTCTACATAATTAAAGACATTTGAACTGGTAAGACATACACATATATGCTTTACTTTGTTTAGCAGTTTTTGATGAATTTTTCAGAAAACTTTTCAAATTCAAGTCTTACTTTCAAAGAGAGTCTCTTAGACGATTAGCTATCTGAGCTAACTGCTGAACTGTTCAGCTGAGAGCTAGTTAAACTAAACCCCATTCTTACACAGGATATTTTTTAGTGTACTTTTAGACCATTTCACTTTATATACATGTAGTTTGTGACTGCAAACATAGTTACATGCCTTTGTGCATACACTGCAGTTCGTGGTTGCATAGTCTGTCCTGTTCAGAAATAACAAGACAATGCACTACACATCTGCCTTTTTCAGATACCTGACATAAGCTGTATGAATATTAAAATGAGTTTGGATAAACATGTATTCAAAGAGTTATACCCATTCATATGAAATAATTGATCAGATAGACTAGAACTCATTGACCATTTTATCAGCTCCACTTACTATATAGGTGCACTTTGTAGTTCTACAATTACAGACTGTAGTCCATCTGTTTCTCTGCATACTTTGTGGACCCCCACAGACCCTCACAGAGCAAGTACTATTTGGGTGGTGGATCATTCTCAGCACTGCAGTAACACTGATGTGGTGGTGGTGTGTCACTGTATGCTGGTATGACTGAATTAGATACAGCAGTGCTGCTGGAGTTTTTAAACACTGTGTCCACTCACTGTCCACTCTATTAGACACTCCTACCTTGTCAGTCCACCTTGTAGATGTAAAGTCAGAGACGATAGCTCATCTGCGGCTGCACAGTTTGTGTTGGTCATCCTCTAGTCCTTCATCAGTGGTCACAGAACGCTGCCCACTATTCTCAGTCCAGCAGTGACACTGAGGTGTTTAAAAACTCCAGCAGCACTGCTGTGTCTGATCCACTCAGACCAGCACAACACACACTAACACACCACCACCACGTCAGTGTTACTGCAGTGCTGAAAATGATCCACCACCCAAATAGTACCTGCTCTGTGAGGGTCCATGGGGGTCCTGACCACTGAAGAACATGGTAAAAGGGGGCTAACAAAGTATGCAGAGAAACAGATGGACTACAGTCTGTAACTGTAGAACTACAAAGTGCACCTATATAGTAAGTGGAGCTGATAAAATGGACAATGAGCATAAAAACAAGGAGGTGGTCATAATGTTATGCCTGATCGGTGTATCAGTCATGAAATATTACTTTTTTGAAAGAGAAATGGTAATAATTTAAACAAGCTTGTTTGTATTAAAATTATTTTGATCTTTTGATTTTGATTAACATTTGATCTGTGTGCTATTATATAATATATAATATATGAGTGGCCTATTAATTATACCAGTGAGGATGCCGGGCCAGATATTACAAACAAGCACATATCCAACTCTGGACTGGCCTTTCTGATGGACTTTTCCGACTGTTATACAGCAATTAACTGGACAGGAAAGTCATTTTGTTATCTCTATAGTTCATTAATGTAGTTCTCTGTTGTATGCTTTGTTTGTGTCCGCGGTGACCCGCTTGCTTCAGATCACTCGCCAAACTGTGGTAGGTAGCGCCTTCAAAACAACAAATACAGCAACCCCAGCAGGTTCATGAATGGTAGGGCCAAATTGCCCCCGGCTGATCTTTGATCACCACTGAGGCAGCATGCATGCATCGTTATTACCAATTCCAGAGCAAACAGAGAGTCAGAGCAATGGCCTTAGATGTTCTTGCTAATTATATTTAAAAGGCATTTTTTTTTTTTTTTGAAGTCATGTCACAGAAGAACCACTTTTTGTTCCCTCAAGAGCTTTCCAATGGTTCTTGAGGCATTGTTCTTCAAAGCAGAGGTTCCCAACCACCAGGTCATGGACAGCAGGGGAAGAATTAGCCTAACTATAAAACTTCTAATTACTTTACCATTTGGAGACAAAACTTTCCTCAACCAAGTCATTACATAAGAAAATCAACTCCAAGCTCCTCTAACAGTCATAGGCTGTTAAAAAGATGTGGAACCTCTGGTTTAAAGAACAATTTTTAATGACTTTTGAACCTTTTAAAAGTTAAAAGAACCATATTATGACTGGATGGTTCTACCATTGTTGTTCCCTTGCTGTTCAAAGTATTAGCCTAGTAGCAAGCCAACTCATTAGCCCAGGGGTGCTCAATCCTGATTTTGGTGATCTACCACCCTGAAGAGTTCAGATCCAACACATTTGGCCCTTCTGAAGGCCTTCATTAGCTAGACCAGGTGTGTTAGATTAGCTTGGTACTGAACTCTGCAGGGTGGTAGATCTTCAAGGCCAGGATTGTGCACCCTTGTATTAGGCTATCACGCTCCCTAGCCTGCCAGCTAATGTTGGCTCAGATAAGCACTGAACTACCTACCTCAGCAAGATTGAGAGCTACAAGCTGCAAACCATCTTCATTGAACTGCATAGTGGAAAAGAAGCAGTTTAAATATTTTCTGTGCATTGAGTATTTGTGCACTGAAATGAGGAGCCATATGATGTTTTACTTCTCTGATAAATAGCATGTTTTAGATGGATTTTTAGAATGGCTCAGCTAACATTAGCTAGCTATGCATGAAACCAATTAAGTGTTTGTTTGGGCTGAAATACCCTACTACTGCTAGAAAATGGTTTAATTGATATAGTCTAGTTAAATCGATTTTTCCGAGGTTTTGCATTCTGAGATTGTTATAAGAATATTGTAAGATTATTTTACTTATTGATGTACTTTCAAAAATAAAGGTACAAATAAGGGTTCTTTATGCAATCCTATAAAAGAATTATTGTTGGTTCGCTAAAGAACCTTTCAGTGGATGGTCCTTTAAAGAAGCATTTTTTGTGTAAATATGATGCCTTGGACCCAGATGGGAAATGGTGTGTAAAAAGTGTGCAATTGCTGAAGTTTCTGCAGTGGTTTTGGAAAGTAGTGATAAGTTTAACATTTATCTGCTATTTTATTCAAACATTCCACCACTTTTGTGAACGTAAGACTTTGGTAAACCCATTTCAAGCACCAAAAGAGTTCATTCACATGAGTAAATCAATGTTTTTAACAAAAGATCTTAAGAATTTTCGCAACAAGACTACAATTTTTCAGCTGTAGGGCCAAATTATATCTTTCCCAGTGCTTCAAGCCAAATGGGGCCTCATGATGGAGAGAGCGGAGATTTTTTTGAATGTTTTGATATATAACATATGGGTATCATATCATTTGCAAGTGCCTTTAAAGGTGCATTTAAGAATTTATGCACTAAATGGAACCAAAAGTAGTTGTTCAATGGCACTGTGTGAAAACTATTCCGTCAAAGGTGACACTGTGGTCGGAATCTGACCACTGATGATGGGACGACACAACTGCAGATTGGCTGCAGCCGCTAACTGTAACCAGCAAAGTGGAGCTACTAGGAGAGTTGCTGGAGAGTTTCTGGAGAGCATGTACCAGTGAAACTGATTTGCTTAGCTCATCTCAATTTAGGAGGCTGAGATTGGCTATGAACATGCGTAGGCCCGGCTCATACTGTCTCTCTTTCCCCAGTGGAGGGTAAGCAGGTAGCAGACTTGGACGAGATCCAGGAAAAGGGCCACGATGCCATCTGTATGCACAGTGTGAGGGGTTCCTGAGAGTGGATCTCAAGAGCTATCCTTCCTTTAGAGAGCAAAATGCTCTTAGCCACCCCTCCACCACTCCCCGCCCCAACACAATAACTCACACCCGCCCCATCAACCCGCCACACACGTTCCCCAGCTAATTGCTTTTGCATCTTGTATCTCTTTTTACTTATTTATTTATTTTTCTCCCCCGTCTGGTTTTACGGCAGATGAATATAGCACAGGGACTAAATGAAAGCTGAATGCTGGTGCCATAGGTTCTGCCTCTAAAACAAACAGCCAGGCGGAAAATGTACAACTCTAGGGCTGCAAGCCCATCCATGCATTATAGAGCCATCTGCCTGATCTGAGCATGGACAGATAGGCCTGCTGCTGCTTTATTGGCCATCCACCCACCCTGTATCATGTGGTTAGAGGTGACCAATACCCCAAATCTGCCCTGGGTGTTTGGATAATATGGACCACTTTAGTTCTTTTCTTATGCGTGCCCTGGATGAAGCTAAGCTGTCACTGCCTTTTTGGTTAGCGTTAGCACTTGCTAGTTTTGAACATAGGTACAGATTGACTTGTCTCATTTCATTTATCTTGCTCTTATCTCTGTCATTCACCCTCTCTGCCTCTCTTCTTGAAATATTTGTGTGAACCTAAACCTCGAATATTTCTTGGTTTTTGGGTCAAGGCCGAATTTGGCCATGAAGTTTTGAATGAAAATATGGTAACACTTTCTATGAATGTCACCTTTGTAAGCATCTATAAACACATTCATAACATGTTATAATGCATTTATAAGGCACTATACACATGGCTAAAAATATTTATAAAAATGCATTACACGTTATAGCCATGCTTATTATGCATTATGAATTGTTAACATAATACATTATAAGTACTGATCATAGCAAATTATAAGAGCTCATAAGTCGTATTTGTCCCCTCTAAGTAAAGTGAAGTGTACTGTACTAAAGCCTCCTCCAGTGTTAAGAGTGAGGCTTCAAGTTGAAGTATTTACTGAAGGATTTACTGAAACACTAAAACATTCACAATAAAGCACATTACAGGCTTCAAATGTCAGAGTTTAAACTAGAGCTGCCATCAGTGTTTTACCCAATGTGGGAAAGTCAATGTTCACCACCGTTAGCTTGGTATTTATCTTTACTTTGCAGTCTCCAAGCTGGGACTGACTTCTTTGGCACTGACAGTATAACATGTTATCAACACTACTTATAATGCATTATATTAACAATTCATAATGTATAATAAACATGGCTATAAAGTGTAATTCATTTTTATAAATGTTTATAATCATGTTTATAATGCCGTATGAAGGCATTATAACACGTTATAAATGTGTTTATAGATGCTTACAAAGGTGACATTCATAGAAAGTGTTACCGAAAATATTTTTATTTAGATGTTATTAGAAAGCATTGACAGCTGAATAAATTAGTGGAATTTAATATCGGTCAGGGTGCAATTAGATTCAGTTAAAATGTTATCAGATTACAGTTAGTTTCAGACAGAATGTTAACAGGTTACAGTCAGATTCAGATGGAATGTTTTCGGGGTACAGTCAGATTCAGACAGAGAATGAATGAGAGTCAGAGGGAATTTGTTTCTTTCTTGGGCTACAATCAGGGTCAGACAGAATTTTTTTCAGGCTACAGTTGGGTTCAGACAGAAATCTTTTGGCTTACGACTGGGATCAGATAGAAATTTGTTGGCTCATGATTGAGATCAGACACAATTTTGTCAAGTTACATTTTGGTTTATAGAGAATTTTGTTGGAATATCAGGGTCATGTTTTTGTTGCAGTACAGTCAGTTTGGGGTAGAATTTTGTCAGGCCAAAGCTGTCAGAATTTTGTCGGGCTACAGTTGGAATTAGGCACAGTCAGGTTGGGACAGAATTTAAATGAGGGCTACAGTTGTCAGAATTAGTCAGGCTGCAGTCGGGATCAGATTATTTTTTTTTAGGCTACGGTCGAGATCAAACTATAAGGGCCAAGCCTGCGCTGCCGGCTGCCAGCAGATAGAGACAGCAGCGAGGTGCCATAACTTCAGGGAACTCCAATTCCCAGAAGCCCTCGGGCTGATTAGGCCCAACCTGACACAACTGTGGACTCCTCTACTTAAGGCTGTGGCAAACAGCGGCCCTTTGTCACACCTTTGTAGAGGGGTGATCGGTACAGCACTTAGCCCAGGTGGGTATTTAAACAAAAAGGAAAGAAAAGAAAAGGCTGAAAAAAGAAACAAAAGAGAGAAATTGCCCCCACTACTTAAAAACCAAAAGAAGGCTTGAGCTAAAAACAGCTCCGAGCCATACTAAAGGTGTTTGCTCCACATAATTACAGAGGAAGTAATTTTAGTTTTCTGATTATATTTTATTTCACGTTTCTAGTTCAGCCTTTGTTTGTTTTCTTTGGGATGTTTTTCCCATTGTCGCCTGTGCTTGCCGGCTCAGCGGTAACTCCACAGACTGCCAATCAGTACATCGGCGGTTTGCGCCTGGCTCTGCATCACCTCAATTCCGACATGCACAATCACCAAATCCACTCTCCATTGCCTTAATAAATTCATTTAAGATCCTTTCTCATGGGCTTTCCTCTCTGTACTCGGGTCCGCCTCCCTGCCGTCCCGTAACAAACAGAACTGTGTCAGGCTACAGTCAGGGCCAGATAAAGTTTTGTTGGGCTACAGTCAGATTCAGAGAGAATTATTTTGGCTACAGTGGGTTTTTGACATAATTTTATCAGGTTATAGTTGGGATTATACTGAATTTTCAGAAATGATTTTCAGAAATTAGTCAGACTACAGTTAGGATCAGACAGAATTTTTGTCTTGCTTCAATTGCATTTAGACAGAATATAAAGGGGCTACGGTCAGGACCAAACAAAAATTTTGTCAGACTACAGACTGGTTTAGACAGAATTCTGTCAGGTTACAGTCAAGATCTCAATTTCTTCAGGCTACAGTTGGGGTCAAGTACTATTCTGTCAGGAATCAGACGAGTTTGGATTCTATCCTTGTTGCTGTAGGTCAAGTCAGTTTGGACTCGAACAGACATTCCTCTGGCTATATTTGATTTGTATCCAAATCTCAGGCCTGGGTTGATGCAAAGGCCTGCAGCTTTTTATTTGGCTCTCTACCCAGCTCACATCATGTGCATAGAGATGGACCATGTGTAATCTGAAGTAGCACACATCTTTTTTTGGACCACTTAATTTCCTGTCTCATCACTATGTTGAATGTAGCTGAGCTGTTACAGCAGAGTTGGTTAGTGCTACAGCCTCGGTTTGAACTCAGTTAGAGACTAACATGTCCCATTCGATCCATCTCGCTCTCTCTCTTACTCTCTCTCTCATTCTCTCTCTCTCATTCTCTTGCAGCCTCTTATCCCACAAGGAGCTGATGTCTTGTTTACGGTCAAATTCAAGCCATTGTCAAGCCACTGTTTGATGTGTCCTTTTAGTGACCGTAAACTGACCTATGTTTCTTGCTAGGTTCTTTCTTTCTGCCTCTCTTTCTCTCCTTCATTTTAATCCCTTTACTGGCTATACCCCTGCCTGCCCTCTTTGGATTTTGTCCTCTACGCTTGTGTTTACTCAGTTTTTAGCTTGGTGGAATGAATCAGTGGCTCTAGAGCAGGGTTGAAGGGGTCACAGGAGCTGTCCACATAAGTGATGCTGAAATTGTGCTGCCTGCCCAAGTAGCATAAACATTGAGAGTCGAAAGAAAAGAAATGCTGTATCTCTATCACTCCCCGGCCATTCACTTCAAAGGCAGATTATGACTTCTTATCTCAGAGAAACGCCATTGACGTCAAAACAGGGCCTTCTATTCAAGCCTCGGAGACAATGTCTGGCCTAGCTTTGAAAAAAATAAAAAAATAGAAAAAGCTCTTGAACTCAAGTGGTTTTCAAATCAGCAAAATCAGACATATGGGCTGGATTTCAATCACAACTTCGAGCAGCCAAATCATTCATTTCTAAAGGAACTTGGTGAAAATGGTCATGAATACATAAAGAAAGAGGCATAAATCAAATCTCTTTACAGCTACACACAAAAGTTGGTGCTTTTTCAATCACTGCAGGTCTAAGTATGCAGGAGACGGCCGTTATCTTTGAGATGCAGATTACAGAGTCACTGCAAAACACCGTTAACTGTTCCCACTACACTGGAAATGGTTCCGAGCGTGCGTTTGGATTGTGCTGTCCTATGGGTACAGTCTTCACTTCCCACGCTACTCATTTTCAAACAGCAACAAAAGACAGCTGATGAGTCTGATGATGAAATTGTATGCAATGGAAGCCCTTTAATGAAGCAATAACAGCCAAACCTGGCTGGGGGTTGTGGAGCAGGTACCATGATCAGGGCAAACTTTCTTTTTGCTTGTTGGAAGTGATATAGAGTATGGGCATTTATGCATACTCAGAGGTATCCTTGTGTTTTGCATGATGTTACGCTGCATAGTTGCAGCCCTTCTGAGGACGGAATAAGGAATTGACCGTGCTAAGATAACAAGATGCCTCTTTGTTTGCTGAGCCACGGAATAAACAAAACGTTCTCTCTTGTATTCAACTTCAGAGTGTATTCAGAATCAGTCTAGCTAATTCTAAGGTTGGTCAGAACATGTGGGATGACCAGGTCTCTGTTCCCTTTTGCTTGATCAAATCTAGCCAATTTGGTCGCTAAACTATGTAAAGCAAATTAATGGATTTTGTCTTCTTATTGTCATCAACATAATCATATGGTGGTGGCACCATGCTGCATGCTTATCCACAGAATGGTCTTGCCCATAAGTCACTATTGTACTCATTAGTAGTATTATACATACATACATCATCTAAACCGCTTATCCTTCTGGGTCGCGGTGGGGTGCTGGAGCCTATCCCAGCTGTCATTGGGCGGAAGGCAGGATACACCCTGGACAGGTCGCCAGTCCATCGCAGGGCAGGCAGACATACACAGTCACACACACTCACACCTAGGGGCAATTCAGCATGTCCAATCAGCCTGACTGCATGTATTTGGACTGTGGGAGGAAACCCACGCAGACACATGGAGAACAGGCAAACTCCTCACAGAAATGACCCTGGTTGCCCCACCAGGAATCAAACCCAGGCCATTTTTGCTGTGAGGCGACAGTGCTACCCACTGCGCCACTGTGCTGCCCCATAGTAGTATTATCAGTCACGTAAAAACTAGTGATGCACCGAAATGAAAATTCTTGAAACTGAAACTCGACACACTCGCCTGAAAACTGAAGTTTTGAATAACAAAGCCTCAAAGGCAACAATCACCATTTTGAGAAAACTAAGAGAACTAGAGGACTCGTTTTAAACAGATTGCTCAGTTATATTAAATATTTTAAAAATTGTAAGAATATATTAAAATGTTGCTTCTTAGTTTCTCAATGGCATTTAAAGTCAGCTATAATAATGAAAACAACTCTTTAATCCTGTCTAGCAGTCTAAAGTTTTTCCATCAGGGGGAGCTATTAGCACACAGGTCATGCAATTTGCTTTAGTGTTAGTCATTTAGAGAAGAAACAGCTATAAACATCGGCCGAATGTAAAGAATGCATGTGTTTGCAATCACAAATTTCAAAACCCAGTCAATATGTCCATTACCACATCGACTTACTCAGTATTATACATGTGACATTCATTGATGAATTTCATTAACGCTTAAAATCCCAGGCTTATTACATACTAAGGCTTATTATGCACTAAATACAGGGACTTCAATGCAGACTGACTGAGTTATTCTTAGATTAAAGTGTGTAATGAAGCTTTGGGCCTGTCGGTGGACCCTGGCCATTTAAGGGTTAGATCAGTTAATGTTATGAAGCATGCAAGCTAAAGGTCCGTATAGGGTGCAACTGTAGGGGATCCTGTTTCACTGTTTATCTACTGCTGCTCAAATTGTTTGAACACATCGGCGCTGCCCAGCACAGGAGATCAAAGCTATCAAACAGAGTGTGTTAGATTATTCTGCCTTTTTACATCTTTGGGTCAAAATGTCAGAGCATCCCTAACGATGCAGAACACTGTTACCTTCCAGAAAAGGACCACGGCTTATTTTTTTTCTCATTTTATTCATCTTTCAAATCAAGTTGTATTTGCATTGAGTAACGTAGCCAGAAAAAACACTAAGTGAAACACTGTTTATTTATGGTGCTTGGGTGTGTCAATGTATCTGTGCATATGTGTGGGCATTGAAGTATTGGGGGTATGCATGTGGGGGGGCTCAGTTTTATGCTCCAGTTATTGCAGTTGGTGACTGTGTGTTTGTGTCTGTGTGTTTATATGAGCTTACAGTGCCTGTGCTGTGTGTCACCTGCATTGCAGCAGGAGCTAAAATTAGTTCTGTCTGAGAGCTCTCATCCTTCACATCTGCCCAGCCTGATAACTCCATCTACACACTGCAGAAAACAACAACCACACACATACACCGAACACAGCAGGCATACTGAAGCAAGTACCTGGAGACATACACTAACACAGATAGAGCAGAGAGGAAGAATGAAGAGAGGAAGAGATTAAGAGATGAAAAATTTACAAGGAAAATACCCTGAGACATTAATGAAGTTCAGGATAGAAGTTCAGGACAGACCATTCATATATTTAACTCACAGTGAGAAAAGACATTAAGTGCAAGTTTTTAATTTCTCCAAAGATGTTTCTGAGGAGATTAGATATAAGATAACATACTTTTATAAAGGAAAGTGAAAGTCAAATTAAAAATAAGTGATAAAAACAGGAGTGTCCAAAATTGTAATTCAAAAAATGGCTACCAGCTGCAATGACTGGTGGTAGACCACCAAAACTGTCTCAAAGAAGCAGCAGGTCTTCTAAGAACAATGGATGTATGTGTATATATATATATATTGAATTCACTGTTTTGTGATGTCGAAGAAGTCAATGCATCTACCTATATCAACAAATTTAACCTACAGAGATAAGCTCTTCCCATTTGCATTAAAGCTTTATTTCAGCCCAACCGGCTTTTTGAATGAGGCACAATACATGGCAGCTAATTAGAACAGAGCTCATTTACATAAATCAGTTTTAAAGGCACAGTAACTAAAGTCTGTTTAATTATAATGTTGGAAAATGGGCATTAAAAAATAAATGATGAGTGTATTTTATACATAAACCCACACAAGCACCATAATTGGAAATCCACAAAAAAAGTATGTACCGTATTTACTTGCCAATAAAAGCTATAATATATATATATATAATATATATATAATATATATATATAATATATATATATATATAAAGAGAGAGAGAGAGAGAGAGAGAGAGAGAGAGAGAGAGAGAGAAGAGAGAGAGAGAGAGAGAGAGAGATTTTATGTCTACCTTAGACATAAGTTTGTGGACATCCAGCATTTCTTCATAAATTTTCTAAGTCAGGCTCATGAAGGTGTGTCTGGATACTTTTGCCATAAATCATAAATTGGTATAAATCTGGCTTCAGCACTGAAGTGACTGAAGCTGGTCGTAGTGCTTTGATAAGAGTTGATTATATTGGCAGCTGTATTAACTTTACACAAAGTATGAGAGTCCACGAGCGCATCTTCCACTACATTAATCCCACAGGTAATGATGCTCATAGCCGTTTCTCCATCCAAGTTTGGCACTGTACATGAGAAGATGATTTACTGAGGGAGGCTTCAGTCTAAAGCCAGCTGGCTCCTGTTTTCTCACTCACTCAACGATGTCAAACTCTCATTCTCTCAGGCTAGGTTTCCAATGACTTTGTGCACATTTTGCAAGGGATAAAATGAAAAATGCTTTAAATATGTTTGTTTATTTCACTACTAGCAGCTAAATTTCATCAGACTTATAGTGATAAAAATGGTTTGCACGATGACCTCGCAAGAACACCGTCTCTTTTGCCTGCGTTTTATAGAATGAAAATGTTCTAAATTGAGTTCACAAAAGATTAACGTTTCAATTATGCCCCATTCAGTTCCCAAGCAGTGAAGTCCATATACAAACTAAGCACCAAAAACAGTGGAATTTATTTTCTTTGTTGTTGTTTTTTTTTGTGAATTCAAACCAATTCACATACATGTATCAGCATATTCAGCCTGCAGAGTTAAGCTCCGCCCATTTGTATTGAAGCTATAAGAAGTATTTCAGCCCAAACAGCTTTTTTGTATAAGATACAATACAGGGCAGCCAATCAGAACGGAGCTCATTGACATATAGTCTTAAAGGCACAGTAACGAAAATGTATATTTGATTGGAATTGGAAGATGATTGTTCAAAAATTAATTATGACTGTTTTTATTTTTTTATAGATAAACCCACAAAAGCATTAATACTGCAGGGGAAAAAGTCAAACATATTAAAATCAGAGTTTAAACTAGAATTTTTTGGTGACAAATGTAAACATTGCACAAAACTTACCTGTGTGATATCACATAATGTGATAGATCAAATGTTTAGCATGATATCAAAGGTATTGTATATTCTCCAACAGATTTCCTAATAAAAACTTTGTTCATATATGGCTAACAACATTTTATTTTCTGTGCATTTGTGGCTGTTGTGCAGCTGGTTCATCAAGGCAGTGAGTATTTGAGACATGGCCAGTGAAGTGATACCAACTAGCTGGCTAACGCCATCATGCTAACACATGCTAAGGTTAACCGCTAACGGTCACACCAGACGACCAGATGGGCCACGACTCTTTACTACCTTCGCAACAATCAGTGTGACAGAAACATAAGACAGAAACCGACTCAATTTATGAATGTGATTACTCTATACATTAAACAAATTCTGACATCCAAATCAACTTACTTTACTCATGCCCATCGCTAACTACTAGCTATTTATCTACAAGAGCTAGTTTGTGATTTGCAAACAATAAAAACGGTGCAAGCGTATACATTAGCTGATCAACCTGCAGTGCACTGCAAATAATGGTTTATTGGCAAGTAGAATAGTTTTAAATCTAGCCGACATATCTAATATTCCTCATTTTAAGAATGGAAGCTTATAATAAGATTATTTAATGTATTTCCTGATTATTTAGTGTATTTCTTATTCTTCACTTATTTTGAGTAATTTAATTAAGCAAAATCATCTCACCGTATTGGTAGATAATTTTGCTTATTGTAAGAAATAAACCTGAAACCATCAAAATTATGTCAATGTACTGAAAATTTTACTTACAAACATTATTTTAAACAAGTAACAAATGTCTAAAAGTAAGTTTTAGAATCGTGTAAGATTCGTACAACCATCTCAAAATTAGAAATATTAGATATTTTAGATTTTAGGCTCATTTCTCCTGTAAAGATATCATTTCTTGCAGTGTGTAAGACTTGTCGTCACTTGCTATTGTCAAAGTTTAATGTTCCGCTCATCTTGCACTCATTTATATGCAAAATTTGAACTGCAGTACCCATTTTAAACACTTGCTGTGAGTATAACATGTTGTTCCTTTAAGTTTGTGCTTTAGGTCTGTAGTCTTCACTAAATGTAATTCAGTAAATCAAGTTGCAGGACTAATCAGAAGAAAGGCTCTTAAACTGTAGCTAACTTTATTAAAACATTGCAGTACATTACATTGCAATTTTATTTACTGCCACCATCAGGTGAAAGGAAAAACAGACACTAAAGGAAAAACACTCTAAAGCAGAAGCCACAGGCCAGTTAAAATCTGTCCGTGGGCCGCATTTAGCCCTGGGGCTGAATACGGGACTTCGGACACCCCTGAGCTAACCGAAACCTGAATAAATTATGAAGCTTATGGTTCTTTTAAATCCCATAAAACATCCCTCAGATGCATGTTTTATTCAAAAACTCGCAAGGCTTTTTCTCATTATAACAACCCTCTGTCTCAGTGTTGATTAACCTGTTATAGTACGAGTGGAAAACACTGGAACACCTGCAGCTTTGCAGTGGTTACTGCGGAGAAGCAGCCCTTGTGATTAGATACCCTGCAGGTGCTATTGTTAAGCAAGGAAACGCAAATTCCTGAAAGCTTTGAAGCTCCAGCCTTCTTCCATCAGCCATTTTCCTTGCTCTAGCAAAGTATAATTCTGTTCTTAATTAATTGCCCCCTCCATTTTCCGTTTGAAGTCTTCCATTCAAAGGTTCCAGGTGGTCTACTCTGGACACAATGTTTTTTAAGACTGTGGTGGCTGCATTTATTTATTTGTTTCCTGCTTGTTTACAACAGCCTGTTTTCAGGAACCATGACAAAAAGTAATTATAAATCTCTCATTTTTTTCCTTCACCCCCCTTGTCTCCTCTCCGCGATGCAATTTGGGGAGTGATACTTGTGTAAATTCTCTCTCCAGATGACACTCGTTCGCCAGATGAATCGAGGATGAGCGAGGGAGGCGGCGTGTGCATGTCTGTGGGGACGGCTCGTTTATGCCACCGGAATGCGAAATTAGCATAAAAAACACACATTTGCAGCACCGGCTAGCGGCGCTGCGCTCATCCATCAGAGGGCACAATTAGAGCAGGGCTGTAATTTCTAGCTAAATACATACACAGAAGTTAGATTCATTATTTAGTAAGACCCAGATTTGGGGGATGTTCATCTGATTTGGTGCAAATGAATAATCTCTCCTTGAATACTAAAGGCTCCAGGAATAAAGGTGTTATTTTCTAGCCCATCTTCTCCTTCCCTTTGGTCAGTAATTTAGGCCAGGATGACTTTTTTGCCTTTGTCTGGC
The DNA here is from genome assembly GCF_904425465.1 of Colossoma macropomum. Taxonomy (NCBI): domain Eukaryota; kingdom Metazoa; phylum Chordata; class Actinopteri; order Characiformes; family Serrasalmidae; genus Colossoma; species Colossoma macropomum. The sequence goes on from NW_023494791.1 coordinate 44,068,411, forward strand.
ATGCATGGTTTAATCTGATCCAGACTACAGCTATTTTTCTTCGGTTCAATGCCTCTTTTGTTCCTATTTAAGCATTTATTTTCACTGTCATGGCTCAGAACCTTAATGACTGAGCAGAACAGTGAGCACCGGTGATAGTTAACTCTGTCTCATGGTTACTGTTTTGCTGATGAGCCTTTGTTTTTGTACGCTTTAACTCTTTAAAGTCTGCCTCAGAGCAGCTGATTAAATTTGTGCATGTCCACTTTGGTAGGTCAGCCTGTGGAATTGCTTTCTGTGTGCTGTTATGTTTTCTATCCCCATATAAAAGAAGCTCCATACTGCCTTTATTGTTGGACACACTGCAGTAGTTTCTGAGCTGTTATAGAATTTGTCAGTTAATTAAGGAATTTTGTATGCTAGTGTTATACAACTATGCTCATAAGGGCTTTTTCACACACATTAGCCACAAGTTACGTTACATACACATTTACATACATACACAAGTATGCATCATATAAAGAGAAGAAACAGCTATGAACCCACACCAGCAGGAGCTCACAGAGGCATGTGTTTGCAGTAACAACTTTCAAAACAAGAGTGAAATTTGTTTATTACAAAAAGGTCTTGAATTATTAATAATCCCAAATATAAAAAAAAAAAAAAAAAACAACAAAAAAAACACGGTCCTTCAATAGTCAGGACCCCTGCAGGACCACCACAGACCAGGTACTATTTGGGTGGTGGATCATTCTCAACACTGCAGTAACACTGACGTGGTGGTGGTGTGTTAGTGTGTGTTGTGCTGGAATGAGTGGACACAGCAGACACAGCAGTGCTGCTGGAGTCTTTAAACACTGTCCACTCACTGTCCACTCTATTAGACACTCCTACCTTGTTGGTCCATGTTGTAGATGTAAAGTCAGACAATATGGCTCTTTTGTTGCTGCACAGTTTGTGTTGGTCATCCTCTAGTCCTTCATCAGTGGTCACAGGACCATTCTCAGTCCAGCAGTGACAGGTGTTTAAAAACTCCTGTAGCACTTCTGTGTCTGAAACACTTGTACCAGTGCAACATACACTAACATGCCACTGCAGTGCTGATCCACCACCCAAATAATACCTGCTCTGTGGTGGTCCTGTGGGGGTCCTGACCATTGAAACACAAGGTGAAAGGATGTAGAGAAACAGATGTACAACAGTGTGTAATTGTAGAACTACAAAGTGCAGCTATATAGTAAGTAGCGCTGATAAAATAGACCAAGAATGAGATGTTATCTTATTATTTTTAGATATTGCTTATTCCTATATTGTATATCACTTTCAAAACCTGTCACATTTGACATGATATGCTAGGGTACATTACCTTACATTGTTCATTACCTTTTGCATTGCACTGTCGGAGTGAAAGAGCACTGGGTTTTCTCCACTATGTTTTCTAACAGCACAATGTAGATTCCTAAAATAGTGCCCTATATAGTGAATAGGGAGCAGTTTGGGACATAGCCTTATTTATTAGTATATACCACCATCAAATAATGATTCACTATAAGAACAATGCCACTGTGGGTAATTAGCCCCACAGCTGTGACATGGTGTACTATAAATGTCTTTTAACCTGCATTAGCTCTGAAGCTAATGGACCCACATATATACAGCCTCTTGATGAAAACCCCCTAGTAATGCTGCCCACGCAGTAAACTCCCCAGTGTTGAATTGACTCCTAACGGTCATTTGTGCTTAGCTAATTCATCTTATGCAGTGCTCATTGTGTAACACTGTGGGTGTTAATTCAATGTAGTGTGAAAGAGGATTGTGCAAGTGTTGCATGTATTAAGTAAAATGACTACATTATAGAGCCATAATTTGACTTATAATTTTGAATATTTGGCCATTCATGCAGTGGTCAAACAGAACAGAAAAGAACACTGCACTGGGGAAAAACATTGACGTTACAGTGTGCACAATGGCTACTGAGTGCACCTTAAATGTTTCTGAACAATGAACATAATTACTGCTCTGACAATTAGCTGCCATGACTGTTATCGTTAAAAACAACTCAGGAGTCCAAACTATGCATCCTTTAGTGGACTGAGGTTTGGTGGGATGAATGCATGGAGAACAATAGGCAAGGGCAGCCAGGGCAAAACTTAATTTAGTAATTTAGTTGGGAGCTCTGCGGTGTTGTCTCATGGCATCTAGCTGCAGCCCTTCTGCCCTATAATGAGAGACAATAAGAGTAATAATGAGGAGAGGTTATTTAAAATGGGGAGGAGACAGCAGGGGAGGGGGATTGGGGAGAAATTGGACAGAGCAGGTGCTAGCTATAGCTTATATAAAGAAAAAATATGTCTGTAAATGGAAGGTGCTGAATAGCGTTTTAGGCTTGGTCTTTCTCTTGAACTTTAGTCTTTTTTTATATTTTTATACATTTATGTTCAGTCTGAATAAGCTGGTATTGTTTCTGACAATTTCTGTCTGCCGTAACTTGGACAGTGACAATATGAAACCCATATTCATAAGCCATTATAAATTTGCTTTGTAAACATGTTTTTACATAATATAGTTCTTTGGGGAGTTATAAACATGTTGTAACACAAATGTCACTATTCATTGTAATGGCTTTTTTAAAGGATAATGTGCATATCAACAATTTATACAGTGAATAGTGACACACACACACACACACACACACACACACACACACACATATATATATATATATGTATATATATATATATATATATGTCACCTTTGTAAGCGTCTATAAACACATTCATAACGTGTTATAATGCATTCATAAGGCATTATAAACATGGCTATAAATATTTATAAAAATGCATTACATGTTATAGCCATGCTTATTATGCATTATGAATTGTTAACATAATACGGTGGCTGCAGGTTTTCATTCTAACTATGCAAGAAAACTCTACTTGTTTAATCAAGAGGTGTAGTCTTCAAACAATCAGTAAATCCTGATAGGAATAAAAACCAGGTGCTGGTCCCTTGTGAATAAGATTGCACACCACTGCTCAATGGGAAACACCATCCTCATTCAGGTCAAGACTGGACAGTTGAGTTAATATATAAGTTGGACAAGTTCAGGAAGAGTAGGCAGAAGTACTCAGGTCGTAGAGAGGAAAGATCTGTCAAATTAACCACTGACCAACGTTGAAAGTCATGCAGGACCTAATTGTACACAATGTTAGATATGAGAAAGTCAGTAAGAAGATCAGTGTGATCATTACAGGTTTACAGCCTCAAAAAACAGGTTCATGCAGACCTCATAAAATCCCTGTTTGGAGTGAAGTTAGAGTGGCCAGCCAGCAAGAAATTCTGCCTGAAGAGGACAGCATTGTGGGTTAGTGTGTATTTGGAGAGCAGGTCAGTGGCACTGACTCCCTCATCTCTGAAACATTGGGCCAGCATGAGATTAATGGCTCCCTGGTGCCGGGCAGACAAGAACTCCTCTCTCTCTCTCTAATCAAACGTCCCTGCCACAACACTGTCCCACGACACACACACCCACACTGCCCTGCTGAGGGCAGGCTGGCTACAGCTTGGATGCCCAGCTTTTGGCTACTGAACCTTGACCCCTAGCAAGTCAGCGACTTTCAACAACTTGGTAAAAAAGTGACATCTCATTTGAAGCTCTGCAGAAAGTCCCTGCACTCCCTGGTCCTTGTTCATCTTTTCCCTGTCGAAGTCTATAAAACGTAAGTGCAGGGATCTGGTAAATGCCATGCTTGTGAAGCGTCCTCGGCGTGGGCTTTGAGCAAGGATGAAAAGAGACGCCTGATGGGAGATATGAAAGCAACCGAGAAGAGACAACACAAATTTATTAGAAAGCCAGAGGTGTTTGTCTGGTAGTAATAAGAAGGTATGACATTTACCTCATTGTTTGCTCTCACTATTTTAAAAACAATAAGACAGACCCAGAGAAGAGAGAGAGAACAACAGGAAAAAAAGGGGTCCAAGCACTGAAGAGCACCTCAGTGATCTGACTGGGATTTGAACGAAAGAACTGTCATGCCTCCTTGTCGCAAAATGGTGACATTGTGACTTCCTTAATATTGTAATTTATTGGCTTGCCTTCAGCCAGAACAGCTGCCCTTCTCCTGCCGTTGCCATGGCACAAGAGAATGCCACGAGTAGGATAAGTGAGGAAACACAGGTGAATGTCTTGTCTTTATAGCGCTTAAAAAATTTCCCACTTATTTGAGGAGCACCAACATAGAGACTTTAAACATGCATAAGCACTGACTTATGTATTGATCAAGCAATATTCGAGTATTTATGAAAAGATTATGCAGTTAATCACATAAGGCCGAGATGCTTTACAAAGTAAATTACATTGTATTGACAAAAAGGGCCTTAGGCCAAAGTAGCAGACTTTTGTTTTATTTAGATTTTGACATTTTTTAGCACTGTGATAAAGTCATTCAGAGGCCTAGTTATCTACTATATACAGTTCTAAGGAAGAATGTGAGTTATTAATTTGCGGTGTTCTTTACTTGGTCTCAAACTTAAGTAATACATTTATGCATATTTTCCCGCATATGCAAATATACATAAAACATAATTAAATTGATTGCTTTAATAAAAGTACTACTTTGCTGTCTGTGTTTCTGCAAAGTTACTTAGTTTTAAATGTATGTAAATATCAAAAATAAATATCCCTCGAGTTACAAAGTAGGTGTTACTTTATTTTGATGAACAAGTTCTACTAAGGAGATCTATCTGGCTGTAGATGTGAAAAATAGGCCTCCTTAATAGAAATTAGGTTTTTGTATTGTAACTGGTGGAGAATTATAGAAATGGTATATTATGATATATATTCTTAACTTTGTCTCTGCATAAGTTACATTACTTTTGAATGATGCTTCATAACAGTGTTATAGATGGAGTAAATGTCACTTTAGTTTAATTCCCCTTTTGTCAATATAATGCCATTTATTTCACAAACATCTTATGTCATCTTGAGATTCCTGACACAAATACTGTGTTTATTATTTGTCATTCAATGCTTATAAAATACCTAGGAAGATAGCCTTTAAATAGTGTTTTAACCAAGATGTTTTATCGAGAGATATTTTTCCGTTTCATAGGGGTGGCAGGACAAAAGTTTTTTTGGGGGTGGTGGGGGGCGGGGGGCAAAAACAAAACAAAACCAAAAATAAACAAATAAAAAACAAAAACAAAAGTACATATGCATACATAATGTCAATGCCATAATATAACAACATGTCCAGATATTACAAAGTCTTCACATTACAAAGGAGGAGGAGACAATTCACTGGTTGAAAATGAATGAGAATTTATGACTAATGGTAAAATGACACTTATATTACTGCCATGACAACCCATGACAGCTTATGAATATGTTTAAGGCATGGTTAGGTCAGTTCGATCAAGCTGGATTCAAGAAAAGCATTCCCAAAAATGAATAGCTGCGCAGTCCGTAATACACAGTGAGAGAGGATAGGTGTTCACTAAGAGGGAGAACGAGCTCACAGAATGACCTTTGTTCATTTGTATAGGACTCAGCCTTCCCACTGTGTGGATTCTTGTTGCCCCTCATGTCTGTATATCTAGAATAAAAGCACAAAAGTCTCAAGAGAGACGTGGAACTACAATAATTAGTTAACCTTTGTATGTTCTTTGACTCTCATAGGGGTGTGAATGACTCAGCATGGGAGACTGACCTTTTCTTAGAGAGAACTGCCCTCCCTCTATTTCCAAACACCAACCACTGCTTTTCACCCAGCAGCTTCCAGAATCAATCCCAAAAAACAAAGCAGATTTTTAAAGTTACACCAACAAGCTCATTAGTGCCAAGAATATAGGACAGCTATATGCATTGCAGATCAAGATTAAGACTAGACATGTCTGTTTAAACCTTACCCACACACTGCTTATCATACTAGGCCACCTTCTTTGCTCTTTACCGTACAAACTACTGTACTGTTCCAATTGTTTTTATATGAAGTACATCATGACTCACAAACTGCTTTGGATGCTACCTGTTTTCATGACATGGCACTATGCCATCCTTTGTTTGCTTGAATTTTGCAGAGTCAAAATTCAGCTGAACAGGCAAGCAGGATGGGTCACGGGGGACTTTCGTTGTGATGTTTGATGTTTGTGGCACTTTCAAGCACGAACACTTTTGATTTTGTCCACCCTCAGTATTTAGCATTTCTGCTGAACTAGTCCCATGAGGATTCTCCTGAGCTTTCCAGGATGTTCAGACATTTTTTTCTGCAATGTCTGCCTCTTTTAGCAACTTAATACCAATACAGATCATCTGGTTCTGTCTGGAAATGTCTGGCCCCACCCTGTCCTAAACATGAAAGGCTTTTTGGTACATATAGGGCAATGATAGAAAATTCTAGGACTGTGTCTGAGATGGATCCCTATTAGCGTTTTAGGATGCTATTACATAGATTGACCATTTTTCTCTGAGTGAAATGTAATTCTAGAGTGCTTCTGAGTGCACTACAGTCTCCCATAATGCATGCATAAATGCTAGTGAATGCTGTAGATGACTGCATTGGCTGAATGTATACCAAAGTGCATTGCAAATCCCTTGCTACTAAGTAACAGGGACAGAGGGATGTTGGCGAACATTAACAGTGGCCACTTAGCCATTGAAAATTAAACTCCCAGTGCAGCTCATCGAATAGCAAAAACACTGTATAGTAACAAAATGTGGGCCAAGAATTAAATGTGTAGCCTAGTCAGGTTTTATACTTTTTCCCTGGTCTGAGACCCCTGCATTTTTAAAATCCATATCTTTTTAAAATGAACAACAAGAAGCCAAAGCCCAAATGTGGTCAATCCGTTAAAAATCTTTTTGCTTCTTTAGATTGTGTACTGGAGCTATGAAGCTGATGTAGCTAGCAATTATTGGAAGATTATAGGACAGTAATGGGCATTGTGCAAATTATATGTCTAAATTATCACATATTTGCCTCAAACCATAAGTAATCTTAATTTTGTATGTGATTTACTATAATGCATATTGTTGCTGGCAGAACAAGACCTTGATCCTCCATTTTTGTTCATGATTTGAAAGCAGTTGGCCTTTGCGTTGTGCCAAATTTCATAATAACTGGACCAATGGACATTGCACAAAATGACCTAAAATGAAATCTTGTTCCATTTGCATGCATTAAAAGTTAAGGAAGTTTTTTCCTTCTCCTGTAAAGTTACTTATTTGGAGAAACTACGTTTTGTTTTGGCAGCAATGATATAAAAACATAAAAAGTACAATCCTTAGCTATGAGAAACAGTTGCATCCAACTTGATGTCTAAAAGATATAGATAACAATATGTTCGCCTGTTAGCTGACCCACAAGTTCTCCATGAATGATCTATGAGGCTGCACCTGAGGTCATTTCCAACTGCCGTTCAATGTGTCAACATTAGCAGTGGTTCTCTTGAAGAATCTGTGTAACCTCTTGCCCCACCTCCATGACCCTCTTCATCAACTTACCCATCCATTTCTGTGTGTGGAGTTTGTTTGTCTGGATCCCACACACCCCAAGGAAAATGATTCCAATCCACCTCTACTGCATTCTCTAGATACCCATTCATATGCACATCCATAACAGCTAAACGAAGATGCCAAACGGTTCTTAGGAACAATGCCATAAAAGAACCATGTTTGGTTTCCCAAAGAACCTTTCAATGAGTGGTGTTTTTTTTTCAACCTAATCTCTAAAAGCATTTTAAACCTAATCTCTATGTGCAAGGGAACAACGAGTGGTTCCTCTATGGCATCGCTCCAAAGAACCCTTTTGGCACCTTTGTTTTTGAGCATGTACAGTTCTGAGCAGTGTGGATAAATGGATGCATTATGAGAATGAGGCCTCTTATGCTACTCTTCATATCAGAGGGGTGTTCCAATTATGATACTTGTGTCTGTGCGAGGGTCAGAGACACAGATGCTTCAGCTGGAATAAGTAGAACTTCAGCTGCCGGGTCACTTCCTGTAATGCATTACCACTGAATCACTCCCTGCACAATGCACAGCGTATCAGAACAACACTCCATAGTTTAGCGCATGTTACTGAGTGTAAAAAATTGGTACTTCACACAGATTCAACGCAGTCCATAAGTAAATGGTCAGTGACACAGTTTTTGTTTTGTCTCTGCATTCCAGCACACTGGACTTGAAATGAAGCGATGACTATGAGGATAAAGTGCAGCTAGAAACCAAGTCAACCAAGGACCAGCTAATCTGTGACAACTTAGCTTGAGAAAAAATCTGCTGTATCACTTTACTTGAACCCTGCTACATAACACTGACATAACCATGGCATAAACATATCATACCATATATCATATGCTGTCATGTCAGATTTTGTTCAGCCATATAACAATATCATGTTACCATTACTGGTAATTGTCATGACAAATTCCATAATGTTGATGTCATGACTGCTTATGTCACATGCTAATTTTTGCTAAATATGCCCTAGTCATCCATCATGACATCATACAGTATGACATCTTTTCATAATTACTAGTAATGGTAACATATGAATGATACTACTGAACAAAATTATGGCAACTCATGACAGCATATGACATCTGCCATGACATATTAATGGCATGGTTATGTCAATGCTGTGTAGCAGGGCTCAGTAAATCTGCTTTATTTTTGAGAGTAGTTAAATGTGTATTGGAGGATCTATATTATATGACTATATTATACATAGTACTGGTATTTTAGAGGACCAAATTTGGACAAACCCATTTAATCCTGGACATTTCTCAGCTATATGAGTACACAAACATAAAGTATATGCCTTTTCATAGAATATTCTGGAAAAATTAAAATATAGGCCTTATTCTTGGTCAAAGTTATGATCAAGAATAAGGCCTATATTTTCATTTTTCCAGAATGTGGAAATGTTGCCTGTATTGGGCCATTGTGATGTAATATGTCTAAAACTTCAGACAAAGTCAAGTATATCAATGTAACAGTTATCAATATTTAAGTCACAATTCTGACCGATCACATGTTTACATCTTCTGTGAGTGTGATATAAATGTGAAATATCAATTATAGACCCTTTCAGCTGAAAATATTGTAGTAATACTCTTATTTCATTGTTTTGGTTGGAAACAAAGGGTTAAAATCTTGAAATGCCCAATGGAAAATCAGGAAAACTTTCCAGAAGTTCTAGATATATCACTGAATGAATAAAAGCCACAGTCGAATTTCAGAAGACTCTTCAATGATAGATTCACTGTAAAACAGCTACAAGGAAAATATATGCTGTACGTGTACATATATGGTGTTGCACGCTTCAAATGAAGTATATGAAATGTCTGGACAAGCTATATCTGAGTTTAGTCTGGAATGGCCAAAACAGTTCATGAGCACCTGTGTTAGCTTAGTGCGAACATATCGTTAGAAATCATGTGAGGCATTTTGATATTTAAGGCTTGAACTGAAGGCCTAGCTGTAATAGTAATGGGTCCAATGCAAAATCTTTGCATCCATAATTAACGATACTTTGGTCATCATGTTAATGCTGTATGTAGAATCTTCAGCAGGCTTTTTGTTCTTGTGCATGGACTAAAGATGCAATGGCACCAGCTGGCAAAGAAGCAGCAGGCAAACGTTTAAATACTCATAGTATCCTGGAATGAGGGGCTTTGTGGTAACAGGACATTCTATACCTTTAACTCTAGTCTTTGTTTCATTGTAAATCACATTCAACATAAAACTGAGCATGCTAACTTTGTAGTCTGTGAAATAAGTCCCGCTGTGCACACCCACATCTTTGCAGCTTTGGCTTCTTGAATTGTTTTGTGCACGTTTTTGCGAGATGGCTTTTATTCCTCTTGGTTTCGCTGTTTCTCACAGGTCTAAAAGAGTGTGAGATGAAGTAAATCCTCAAACAGGGGTGAAATATGAAACCAGGGCAAAGCAAAAGGCCAGTCATTGCAGTCTGGCTTCAGGAACAAATAACTTGGCAGGTCTGTGTGTTTGTTTGATACAAAGCTACAGAGAAATAAGAGGATGCCTATAGGATTTACCCCTCCGAGTGCACTGGGTCAAAGCGGTGTCCAGAGTTGCCATTGTCTCCAATTTAGCCAGTGCATTTCCACTTCGAAACACTTTTTGTTGCTGCCTTTTTTTTTTTTCGTTTACCCAATTTGTTCCGCCAATTCCACTTCCTAGCTAGGTCTTCTCCATCACACAATGCTGCGAAGCTGGGAGGGTGAGGGGTAGCATGTTCTTCCTCACAGATATGTGAAGCTCCACTACATCTTCTGAAACTTCATCATTAGACAGCTCAACATGCTTGGATGAGCGCCTTACTGCCAATCCTGTTACATCAGGTGATGCCATTGGCTAGCATCACTCTTAGTGACTAGCGGGGTGGAGGATCCACCCAACCCACTCAGACAGAGCCAGGCCAGTCATGCTCTCTTAAAGTGGCATCACCTTGGAAGGTTAGATGTTGGATGAGATGTAATTCTAACTATAATCACTTGTAAATAATCTCGACCAACACAGTGCACACTTTGAGGGGGGATCTACAAAACTCATATTTATTTCTCAGTTTGCTGTGTTTGCTTATTGAATTTTGCATCCAAGCAGAAGAAGACAATACAAAGAAGGCTGCTTTGATGATAATTCTGGATTTGTAGCCCTCACTGGATACTGACTTAGAGTGCCTTTTAGCAGAATCAGATAGTATGAGATCAATGATGACAGCTCAGAAAAATGTTTAAAAATATATTATTAGGTATAGTAGGCCTTCAAAGGGCCAGATGTTTTCACCTAGTCCATGCAGTCATGTGAAACAGTTTGAATACCTCAAATTGTTTAATAATAATAATAATAATAATAATAATAATAATAATAATAATAATAATAGTATTATTATTATTATTATTAAACAGACTATTCTGGTTCTACAACATAATTGGTTGAGCCACATTTAAAGCTTTGACCATTTTGTTGCAACTATAACCTACTGTCAATAAACATGTTTATTATAATTGCTATGAAAAATAAACTGGTTTATTTATTGAACAATGCCCTTGTCCATGCTAAAATCACTGTAATGCATAGATTGGCTTATTGCTTTATGAACACAGTAACTGTTAGAAGCAGTCAAAAGTGTAAAACGTAATGGCAGGAGCTCTGATGTTGCCCCTAAGTGAAAAGCTGAATGGCTTGATTGACAGGTCCCCTGTAGGGAGCTGATGATTGAAGGGATAGTGTTCTTGACATCAGTGAAAAACTGCAGAACGAATCAGATTACATAATCATTTTTAATCCTTTGCTTTTGAGGACCTTCTGGCAGAAATGATCTCTATTGCAGTAGTTCTATTATAAGGTAGTGCGATAATGTTCATTTGGTCTTAATTGTGTATTGATTTTGTAGTAGTTACTTAATAATTCATAGTAGTTAATGAATAATAAGTCTTAGAATGAGCAGCATCTCAGTGAACCAGCAAGGATTAGTTAAGGATAAGATTGCACTTATGGTGTCTCTTATAATAAATGGAGCCTAATGGACATATCATCTGTAAATCTATTTTTGTCATTTTAAAGGCTTTCTGGTTTATTGTTTTCCTCCAAAGTATTTTGGAATCTTTAAAGGGTAATGGATGGTGTGCAAATGTTCAGTTCAGTACAGTTTGGCCTCTGGTTACTTGATTAATCATCATAATCAATAGATTACTCAGTTAATAATATAAATGAGAGAAAAACTCCAAACATTTGAGTTTGGATCCCCTTGGTAACCCCACAGAAATGTCTGTGGAAGATGACAATGTTGGAATTACTTTCTTCCTCCTGTTTGGATGATTTTTCTTTTCACCAGTTACTTTCCCTGTTGATAGATAGGGCTTTTTTCACCACTCCTGCCAGGGTTTTCCTGCTAGCAATGTTGGCACCGGTAAAAGCCTCCTGCATTACGAGATCTGTCTTCTAGAGCAATGGGTTTGCTTCTCGGAAGCCGTCCTATTGGGAAATGCTACTCTTTGTTTTATTTTCTGAAAACAGGCTCAAGAAATTTGTAGCTCATTCCTAGTTGTGGGTGTATTGCTTCACAGGATCTAACCTTACCTTGCAAGTTTTGTCAATTACTATGTGAATATTTCTTTTCTGGAAGAATTGGTTGATATGACCAGGGGTGAGATGACCTGATCAAAGAAGTATTGACAGCTCTCACTGCCCACTCTAAGGCTAACTGTGAAAGATGTGGCTAAAATTGATATGATTCCTAACGGGCACCAAAGTAACAAGACCACGCGGCCAGAAAATTATGACCGAATCAACCCCTAACCAAAGCAATCCCAGCAGTAACCTTAGGTTCTGGCCAGGCATCAGTTCAAACAGCCCCATGACAGATATTCAACATTGCTTGCCAGTGCATAAAGAGTCTTTTATAACTGGATTACAGGTC
>NW_023494791.1:44083335-44213335 GCF_904425465.1 Colossoma macropomum
ATTAAGTGCTTTTGAGTCATTCAGCGAAGTGTAATTTCAGTCAGGAAAGTGCAATCATTATGATGCACTCTATTAAATTTATTACTGTTCTCTAGTGGTATTATTTCCTTTATGTTCATCCATATAGGTTTTTTTTGCAGAAAACTCAGACAGATGTACATACGAGTGAAGGCAGTGTGAAAAATGTGTCTTTATGCGACAACAATATGCACTCAACAATACGCACAATGTGTCTGAAATTAACATTCCGTTTAATAAGGCTGTGCAGAGCACTGCAAACTGCCCATGGAACCAACTACCGCTGGGTTTAACAGGCACAGCGAAATGGTGGAGCTGTCAACAAGCCCAGAACAAAAAAGAAAATAAAAGTTCAGTGGCAAAGAGATAATAGTGTTAATAAATACCAGAGATTAATTCACCTCAAGCTAAAAAAAGTTTGGCCTACAGCTGGTTTAGCCAATGAAAGCTGTACAGCAGGGTCCGCCCACCTAGTCTCCATGATAATGCATTCTGCAGCAGTCTGTCCAAAACTTAATGTTCAATAATAAGAAACTCCACAATATTTTGGCTTTCCCAATCCTAAGTGGTTTCTAGTCTTTTCTACACTGGTTCTTCAAGGGTTCTTTAATAAAGTGGTTCTATATAGAACAATGAACACTCAAAGAGCCTTTTGTATGATTAAAGAGTTCTTTGCATCATGAAAGGGTTCTTCAGATTGATGGAGAATATGCTGTAGATGGTTCCATATAGAACCTCAAAAAGGTGTCATGAGGTGTGGTCAAAAAGAAGCAGGACTCACTGCTTATGAAAAGGTTAACACAATTGTTTTACATGTAGGAAGTGATGGAAGTGGTGTCTTTTCAGGGTTTTTTTTTTTGTATCAAAATATTGTACATCCTTAAAAATTATGGCTCTTCAAGGGTTCTTTACTAAAGAAAATGGTTCTATATAGACCCATGAACACTCAAAGAAACATTTGTATGATTAAAAGGGTTCTAAAAGATATCAAGCAAGTATTTCAGGGAAAGGCAACAATTATAATTGATAGAGAATGTGATCTAGATGGCTCTATATAGAACCATTTTCTTTAGTAAAGAACCCTTGAAGAGTCATTTTTAAGGATGTACATAATTAATATTTTGATACAAAAAAAACCCCCTGAAAAGACACCACTTCCATCACTTCCTACATGTAAAACAATTGTGTTAACCTTTTCATAAGCAGTGAGTCCTGCTTCTTTTTGACCACACCTCATGATGAAGAAGGCGTCTCCATTTAGCCACATTTTTTTTTCCACAAGATTATGGGAATACGAGTATTCTATTACCGGTGCAGGCCTACTCGGACCATGGACTGTTATTTAGGCTTGCTCTTCAGTTTTGTATGTGAGGTACAAACAGAGTGCATCTGATTTGTACCTGAAACTGGTGCAAAAGCTTAATACATTTATCCCTCAGTTTATACAAAATTAACACATTTTTCTCTTTATCTTTTTTGTATCTGTCTGCCAATCTGTATTCAGGTCAAAGTACCATGTCAATAAGTCAGTATTCCAGTAAGGGAAAAATGACTTAATCTGTATTAATTGCATTATACGCTGCCTTGATCATTCAACTTTGTAATCTGGAACCAACATTAAAAATGCAAAAAGGACATCAATATTGAATTTTTCTTCCCAGTGTAGCTCAGTGCGAGTCAGGTAACTGGTTTACAGGGCAACCAAATTTAGACTGATATTTATATTTCATAGCTGTTATTTGATCTTTTTTTTTATTTAAATCCTAACATAACTGCACCCTGTTCACCAGTAAATCCCCACAATCGTATTAGCACTGTTTGGCAGTGAATCTTTAAGATCATTGTTATCTTTGAAAGGTTTCTCATTAATGATGAGATTAGCTGGCATGAATTTAGACACGATTGTTTGTCTTGATTTAGTCTGTCTTAATTAAATTCAGTAAAATAGTTGTGAGATGGGATATTTAAGAGGGAGGCTGGATAAGAAGAAGTGCTTTCAATGCCAAAGCGATAATAAGAGTAAAACAGGCCTACTTAACCCTATCATATCTAAATAGACTGGTGAAGCCTTGCATCCTCCAAAGGCCTGATGATTTCTGTGCATTAAAAAATACAGCTGTAAATTTTAGTTTGTTTTCTGTTATATAATCATCTTGCTTGTTGTATTTAAAGTCTGCAAGTATTGTAGTTATACACTTGGAAACAATATGGTTGAATTCTTGAAATGGCCAGTGGAAAATGATCTAATTAGGATTTTTTTCTATGTGGTAGTCAGTGTGGGCAAAGTTGCTCTCCCATTGGTTAGATCTTCAGGAGAAGGTAACCATGAGCATAATCAGAAAGTCACAGTGGAATCAACCAATCATGTTTTGATTTACAGTGGGTGGGACCCATTTTATGAGAAAGTAAGTCCTAGATACATCACTGACTGAACATAAGCCATAAACTGAGCATGTCTTTGTCATTAAAACAAATGGAAAAAAAGCAGCAGGTCTCTTTACTGGAGGAGTCACTGGGACACTGCTAAAAGGGGAAAACATGATAATGTGTTTGTTACACACTTCAAATAAAACATGGAGTGTCTTTTACAAGCTTTTGATGTCTGCATTTAATCTAGAACAGACATAAAATGTTCATAGGAATCACAGTCAGCTTAACATACTACTAGAAATCCATAGGGCTTCTTGATATTTGACATTTAAGGCCCAAACTGAAGACCTAGATTTAATAGCACTGCAGATATTTACATTTACAGGATTGAGTAGAAGACGTATCCAGAGAGACAAACAAAGGTGCTTACTGCAAGACAGGATCAGTGTTGATACCTTGATGCAAACATCCTCAATGGTGCCTAGATATAAACTTACGTGCAAGATTAGTGCTGACATGATAACGACATTGGCCAAACTTTCTGAGACTTGGTCTTTGTCCCTTTTAACTCCTTAAAATCTGCCTCCAGAGTAGTTGGTGAGCGTGTATGTGGTTGTAGTAAGATGCATCAGCATTAGGAGGTGGAGCTTCCTGAGAGCTACCACGTTTCCTATCACTGTATAAATGAGCATCTCTATAGAAATGTTTATAATTGATCTGATTTGTTTCGTCAGAGTGACATTAAAAGCAACTGAGGTATGCAGTATATTATTGCTGTCGGAACAAAACCTTGTATTTCTATTTTTGTCATTTTTTGATATCATTTAATAAAGGCAGTTGCTCTTTATGTTGTATCAAAATGTCATGATGCACAGACCAACAGCAGTGGTCCAGAATTTCTTGAAAAAACAAAAAAAAAGTCAATTTTCTTCCGTTAAAAGTTAAGAACCATTTTTCTTCCTCCTGTAAAGGAGATATGAGTTTTTCTGACAGCAGCAATATTTTTCATTATGTTTTCTTGCTCATAATGATAGTTTGTGACACAAACATAATAATCTATGTATGTTCAGCTTTTTATATTCTTTATATTGCTGTAAATGTGATAACAGTTTTGAAATATGGCATTGTTAAAAATAGTGGTTTAGATTAGGCTACATTTGAAGGCATGTTGCTACAGATGTTCAAATTGTTATCTAACTATCTGGAGAAACTCGTAGGGTTAGAATCAATGTTAGGTTTAGGATTAGGATTTGGGATTTAAGATTAAGGGTATGGGATAAGGTAAGGGAGAATTAAGGTGAATTTGATGGATAGTTATGAATGTGAGTTAAAGCGTCATTAATGCGCTATTCAAATACAGTGTTAACAATCATTTTTTGCAGTTTCAGATCACGAGGTTTGATAGCTGATATTTTCATTCTGTTTCTGTTAAAACAGTGGGTTGTACAAAGATTCAATGCCACTACTTTGACATGCACAGTGAAATTGGACAGATTCACTGCAGAAACCCCAATCAATTCTTCCAGCAGTAAATGCCTTGGGAGGTCACAGGTATTGGAATTCATTCAGCGTTATAATTACATAAAATCCCATGAGATCAACTTACCTGTAAGCTTCTGTGTCTTTTTTCCTTCCCATATAGTGCTAAAAGTGAAGAATGCAGTGTGTGTGAGTCTGTGTGTGCATATGTGTGTGAATGCTTATATGTGTTATGTGTTTTTAAAAAAAAACATCCCGACTTTGTAATTAAACCAAAACAGGGCTAACGTACAATGTAAGTACAAACCTAAAAGAAGCAAAACCAAGAAAAACCAGGTTAATCTACCAGGTAAGACCCCAACAAAAATGTCTGGCTAACCTACAAAGTGGGACCTCACAAAAACTCTCCTGACTTTGTAGTAAAACGGGGAAAAACAGGGCTAACCTACAATGTAAGGCTCAAGAAAGACATCCAGATATTGCAGTGTGTGTATATATGTATGTATATATGTATATATATATATATATATATATATATATATATATATATATATATACATCAATCAGGCATAACATTATGACCACCTCCTTGTTTCTACACTCATTGTACATTTTATCAGCTCCACTTACTATATAGGTGCACTTTGTAGTTCTACAGTTACAGACTGTAGTCCATCTGTTTCTCTGCATACTTTGTTAGCCCCCTTTTACCCTGTTCTTCAGTGGTCAGGACCCCCATGGACCTTCACAGAGCAGGTACTATTTGCGTGGTGGATCATTCTCAGCACTGCAGTAACATTGATGTGGTGGTGGTGTGTTAGTGTATGTTGTGCTGGTCTGAGTGGATCAGGTACAGCAGTGCTGCTGGAGCTTTTAAACACTGTGTCCACTCACTGTCCACTCTATTAGACACTCCTACCTTGTCAGTCCACCTTGTAGATGTAAAGTCAGAAACGATAGCTCATCTGCTGCTGCACAGTTTGTGTTGGTCTTCCTCTAGTCCTTCATCAGTGGTCACAGGACGCTGCCTGCAGGACGCTGTTGGCTGGATATTTTTGGTTGGTGGACTATTCTCAGTCCAGCAGAGACACTGAGGTGTTTAAAAACTCCAGCAGCACTGCTGTGTCTGATCCACTTTTCTCCAACAGATAAATATATATATTTATCTGTGTGTGTGTGTGTGTGTGTGTGTGTGTGTGTGTGTGTGTGTGTGTATGTTTGTGTGTGTGTGTGTGTGTGTCTATTTAGTAATCAGCACAGTGTCACACTGTACATCCTCCAGCGGGGTGTGTAGCTCTAGGCTATGGCAGTGGAAAACTAATATTAATGATTTATAGGCAATTACAGACACGTCAACAACCAGGACCAGCAGTCCAAGACAGAAAAAAAGAATTGAATCTGCCTCTCCTTCTCTTCTTTTTCCTGTCTATACTTCTTATTGCATCTGAAGCCTTCTCAGTGTTTTTATCATTTACGTCCTTCTATTTAATTTTTCTACCAACTTTATTTTTAATGGTCAATTTTCATAATGTTTTCTCCATTCTCCTCCATTTCTCCTCTATTTTCTTTCTCTATTACCATCCTTATCCCTTTAGCCCCCAGTATGACACCCTAACTCTCCTCATCTGCCCAAGGTGTATACACCTTATGTGTTATGTATGTCTTAGAAGTTGTAGTTGTTTTTCTGTACCCTTTAAATTAATGAAATACATTGTTACACTGTTAAATTTACATTCTGTATTGACAGGTTTCAATTTGCGCTTCAGGCTATTTTTGATTTGTTTTGAATTCAATTCCTAAAAAATGGTCAATATGAAGAGGACAGTTGTTTGTATTTTTTATTTTTGTATTTGCAAAATGACTGTACATACAATAACTTTAAAAAAAATAATAATAAAAGTTATAAAATATCAGCCTCATTTTATTTGGATAGTACATGGTTTGAGGTTAGGATTTGGACCAGAGTTAGAGTTTAGACTCTTAGACAAGTTGGGATTAGTTTTCAGTTTTGGGTTAAGGTTAAAGTAAGGCTTAGTTCAAGGTTATGACAAATTTGGGTGAATTGAATAGATATTTAGTAAGTTACACATCTACAAAGCATCTAAAGTGTGCTATTCCAAAAAAAGTCTCAGCTCTTCTCACTTCTACTACTGTCTACCAAAACAAACAAAAGTGCACTTTTGGCACTATTTATTAACTTGTTTCAATGAGCTATGAGCAAGAAATGGTTGTACTAAATTACAACTAACACTAAAATGCTTTTGCCATTCTGGTACAACTGCAGATTCAAATTTTTCGATCTACATGACATTTGCGTTTGTAAGCTGAAGAGGAGATATTTTATTATGATTTGAAGCTGTTATTCATACAGCCTTGTTTTGCAAAGAGACAATCAGTTGACATGTCTGGCATGTTTTGTTAGTGTTTTATGTTCAAACTAAGTGATACAAGTCTAAAAAGCAGACTCGAATGTGTCAAAACACGATGTAAATCATAAATACAAGTAATTAATATGTAACAACTATGTAATGACTATGTAAATACATAGAAATAGTTACAGAAATTGACTGTACAGTGAAATGACAATAATATATCGACTTCTAAAGCAGTGAAATGTCATGTCTGTCCTAAAAGCTTCTCTGGCTAGGAAGAATGGAGGTAGAGATGTTTTATCTTGGGCTTT
This sequence comes from Colossoma macropomum, assembly GCF_904425465.1. NCBI lineage: Eukaryota > Metazoa > Chordata > Actinopteri > Characiformes > Serrasalmidae > Colossoma > Colossoma macropomum. The sequence continues at coordinate 44,089,886 of NW_023494791.1, forward strand.
GGTCTTGGGAGTGGCCGAGATAAACACTCGCAGGAGAACAAATGAATCTGCCTGGGCAATAAAATCTGTTTATATCGCCAACTGTTTATACTGCGGAGTGCTTGATCTTGATTGTATTCCCCGCTTCTGCTCTTATTCTCTCTCCCTCTCTGTAAATATCATTTATAAATGAAATTGAGAGAAAGGACAAGATTGAATTATGCATAATGGGAAGGTCATCAGCAGAGCATTTGTGTTGATTAATGAATAATAAAGCAAATGGGTGAAAAACGCTTCCAAACTGCAGGCTCGATTGGAGTGAGCGGCACACAAAAGCAAGCTTACAGCCCCCAAAAATAAATAAATAAATAAAAAAAAAGGCGTCTCTTTTCCAAGCCCAGTGCCAACAGCATATATAAATTATGGCAGGGAATATCTCATCACTGTGCAAATTTCTACTCCTGGCTTGCTTCCAAGTCCTCAATTAGTCTGCATTTTCCCGCAGCTCGCAGCCCCGCCATACTTATTCATTGATCAGTGGTTGGATAGATGCCTGCTCTGGTGCCTGCTGGAAAAGCCCAGAGTGGAGCACGGCCGGATGACTTCCTGCCTCTTGATGTCCACGCCAATTATGGAATGACAGAGAGTCAGCAGGGGATAGCTCAGGCGGACGCTTTGAAGTGTCATTCCGAAACCCTTCCATCAAAGTCTCTCCCAGGTGGAATTCAAATAAGCATGCGAGTGTGATCTAAGCAGTCCAAACATGTGAGATTATAGGCCTTCACATTCGCTGTCAAAAGCATGGATGTTTACATTGGCTCAAGTGTTTATGTAAACATGTCCCATGTCACCTACCTTATAGGTCCACTTTATAGATGTACAATTACACAGTACCACTTCTTTCATAATTGCAATCATAGTTTTGCAACTTCCATTAGTTTTTAGCTTCATTTATTTACTTATTTATTTTCTTTATTTCAGCTGATTTAATAATATAAACTACAATCATATCAAAGTGAGATTTATTATTTCAAATCACAACTCTTCAGTACGCAGAGACACCAAAAAGTTTATGTAAATTTTGCTCGTAATTTTAGGCTTACTGAAAGATTTGTGATTAAAACGCTTCATTTATTACATAATACTGAAAGACTGGTTTTAGATACAGTACCTGCAGCAATGCATCTTCCATATGATCACCCTTCCAGTGGTCTCCACTGTGTTAACATTCAGTGGTTTAGCCTCTTCATGGTGTATAAGAAGAACTAGACTTTTGTGTCTAATTCAAAAGAAAGTGGCACCAAAAAAACATCAAATATGGAAAAAAGAGAAGAACTATAACTAAAACAGAACATTCCCCCGTTTTGCAGAGATAAAACTGGATTATTATAATATACTGGAGCTGTAAATTGAAAGGAAGCTTATCATTATTGTCGTTTAAAAGCCCTCCTTGTATCTAATACTAGTCATTTTTGGTATGATTTAAAAAGTCCAGTTGCTATTTGCCTCGTGTTACAATTGTATCTTGAAATAACCAATAGAAATAGTACAACATTACAAAAAATGGTGACACTTTGATTTGAGTGGTTCTTTTTAGATGAAACAAACACTCAACTGACTCTCAGTACTATGTCAAAAACATATGAGGGTTAGGATTAGGTTTTGGGATGGGGTTAAGGTTAGGGTTAGGATTAGGGTCAGAGTGAGGGTTAGGTTTTGGGTAAGGTTGGTAAGGTTAGTTTTGCCTAATGGAAGTAACATATTAACATCTACTTAATGTAAGTAATGTATCAACAGAACATCTACAAGGTAGTTACTTCAATGTATTCAGTTGCTTCACTACTGATATTCACTGATCTGCTGTTGATGTGTTACTGATAATCTTTTATTAATCATCTACAAAAGTGTTACCAAACCAAATATGATTACATTATCTTCAATTACAAGTTAGGGACTTTTTTCATCTCTTATAGTTACCATTTTGGAGATACAAGGTTTTTTTTTTTTTTTTGTTATGCTGTAGTAACTGCTGTTGTCAAATGGAAATGATGTGATAGAGCTGTCCGCATGTCCTACTGAAAATATACAGTTTTTCACTCATAAATCCATATATCCTCTGTGTTTGTGTTGAAATATAGTTGACTGCATTGTGTGCATTGTCTGTAGCTTGTGTACTATTTGACTGCTTATTGTCATTATTATTTTGGGATCCAAGCTGGAAAATAAATTTCCCATACTAATGTTTGTGTAGAAAGTGGTCTGGTGTTTGCTAAGTATGCTAAGGACACTCTGTAGTCTCCCATTTTGTCATTCAGCCTGGGTGAAGTCGAAGCTAAAATGAGTAAATAAGGGGTAAGGCAAGGTGCCCAAGCGTGAAATTTTCACTGAAAGCTGTAAGCTGGTTTGCAGGGCCATGCTATGCAAGAAGCCAGGGACACGGGAAGATGTTTTAAGTTGGGGGGTGTTGAAATTTTAAGAGGCATAAATGTTATCTGAACAATGATGTCTTGCAAATAATTTGCTTTTTCCAATTGATTTTATTTTATTTTATTTTTTTGTTTGATATTGTAGATCATTTCATGACAGTAAATGTCATACTGCATTATAATGAGGCAAGAGACAACAACATGCACATATAGCTGACACATCAGACTGCTGATGCACATCCTTTCTTTCCCCTCTCATTCTGGGCAGATCCAAGAAACAACCAATCAGATTGATAAATTGTGCGGTAACTGATTTAGCCATGTCCACAGTCACACAGTGAAATTTAACAGTGGAAAGCAAACTAAGCAAGAGATAGGGTTGATAAAATATTATTATTATGTTAGATGATTTTAGTATTTAAAAATAGTATTTAGCTACTTTTGGGTTTAGAACTGGCCTCTATAGCATTGGGTACATAACATGACTTTTAGAGTCTTCACAGATTATAAAAAGACTGGGCATCTCACACAATCAGACTGGTTGTTGCAGATTTCTTTTTTTTTTGGATGACTGAAATATTGGGGATCACACACTTTTCTTTTTTTTTTTAGAGTTTTTAATGTACACAAACTTGAACCTTAAACTCAGCTTATTAAAAAAACTTCACTCCTGACATCAGTGACTTTTCACCATTTTTCTTTGTTTACAGGCTGTATTTTCTTCTTTCATGCTCTGTTTTCATTGGCAGTTGCAGGAGTTGGTTCAAATTGAGTCGTTGACAGTTTACACTTGATTATGCTTAGAGTTGGGTCGAAAAAATCAAACGTTTGATAAACTGCTCTAAACGCGATCAGGAGGCCAACAATCTGAGTCCGTGCCCCTCACACATGACTCGATTCTCTCTCCAACTGTAGAGTCTGACGGACTCAAAAATCTGCAGACTAAAGCCAACTAGCACAGACTCAGCCAGACTGAGAATCAGGGCTAAAATCGTGGCAAAAGTTGTGTAGTGTAACCCCAGCTTACCTTGGGATACAACTTCAACCTGTGCATGTTTTAGTGGTGCACCCCAAGAGACTGCATTGTGAGTGTGGCTCCCTGTCCACTGAATTTAATGAAAATCAAGTCATTGATTGAGTGTCCTGGAGTTTTACACGGCCACTCTTGTCATAGCACGCTTAGCCTGATCTCCTTTTATCTTTGTTGAGAAACCAACTCATTCTCATACTAATCCTAAACTGGCCCATTGTTCAAGGGAGGTTTATATGTATTTTATAATGTATTTTGCACTTCTGGTTAGATGGTAACTGCATTTCATTGACTCTGTACCTGTACTCTGTGCAATGACAATAAAGTTGAATCTAATCTAATCTTACTCTTTAGTGATGCTAAATTAGCAAAATTATAGACCCTGCTTGGCTTAACAACATAGCCAGATGGGATCCACTTTTAAACTATCGTTTATATTCAATACCTTATACCTTAATAACTTAAAACTATTTAATACCTTATTAAAATTATGCTATCAAATGAATGTTGATTCATGCTTTGAAAGCAACCAGCAGATAGTGTAGGTCTGCACTAGTCCACCCTGTAACTGCAACTGCTAAGGGTTATAAGTCAATGTCTGGCCCTCAGAGGTGATGCACGAACTGTCAACGTCTGAATGACACTGCAATGGAGTAATATCGTGTTTCACTATGTAATATCAATTTCACACTAGTGTCCTGCTAACAAATGTCCTCCTTGTTTCTATGGCAACACACCAGACACAGTTACATGTTGTTAGCCAGCACTTTTATGTTTCCAAGCATTCATCAGCCTAGTCGTCACCTAAATCCAGCCTACCTGCCTTTGCGAGCAGGGTTTTTAAATATTTATGCTGAGGCGTTTCTTTTCATTTGAGTAATTCTCACAAATGGCACTTTTTAAGAGATGTCATTGTGTGGGTTATGTTAAAAAAGCCTTTCAATAATTCAGGGCTGCATTTCTAACTGATCTTTTTCTCTTTCTCCTTTGCTCTCTCGGCCTACTGGACGATGGGGAACCGCTTATTTTTTTAAAACATCCACTCACCACTCAATTGACACATGCAGGTAAGTAAAAGCTCTATAAATACTGAACATTTGTTCTCAATTGACGAAGCATTTTTCAATGTTCATGCCATATGTTGGTGATCTAGCCTGGCTGCTTTCACGAACTGTTGCAAAGTGTGGCATCTGTCACTGCTGGTTACATATTTGCATTGTAACTATCTATTTACATATATCATATATTATGTAAAAGTTGCAGTTCTTCATATCTTTGCCTCACTTTGAGACGTTAGCAAAGTCTTTCTAAATCAATTCTGCCTTGGAGATCTGATTTTGTGGGTTCGTTCACAGAGAACATCGTCTTAACATGAGTTGACAGCAATCTGTTGAGGCCTATAGCTTAATAATAAAGCTTGACTCAGCCTTTGCCAGCAATTAGGATATACCACTAGCATCTGCTTTCACACTGGCAGCCAGTTATATTTGACATGTCAGAGGTGAGTGTGGTATTTTTGCGGCTGAATATCTAGCAGGAAATCAGCCTGATGCATTGACCTGACCTTTCTGCCTCAAAAACTCAAGTTTTCGCTGTATATCCTTCTTCTGCCCAACACGGACGAACAAAGTCTTTGCTTTGAGTGGAAACCAGTGGCAGGTATTTGGAGCTGACCAATGGCTTTCAACTTGTTTTCACACATCACAGGGAAGACAAATGCTACCTTCTTGTATTTTGGCCGTGCTTGATAAAGGACACTCTGCTGGCGGCCTGTGTGGGCATGCCACGGAACAGTTTAAGAAATGATGCGACAGCTGTTGGGACATTTGGAGACTTCAAAAGACTCTGACTACACTTTAAAAGATAAAGGTGGCAAAAAGAGTTCTTTGGAGGGGTGACACTGAAAAAACACCTTCTTTTCAAACCTCAATTGAAACCACTCAATCAAAAGGTTCTTTAGTGAACCCAGTATGTACTTCTATGGCATCACTCCAAAGTGGTACCTTTATTTCTAAGAATGTAGGTGTAACTTGCAGCAAACTTGGCATTAAAGCTATTCTACATGCCTGAAACTCTCTGGAGCTGTGGCAACTCTGCCATAAATAGTGCTCTTCCATTTTTACAGTATTGCACAGCTAATAATTTGAGCTTTAATTCAACTGATAACACTGCCTATTACAGACTGTAGCCCATCTGTTGTTATGCACAATTTGACACCCACTTTCTACCCCATTCATCATTGAATATCGAAAATATCCAGAGAAGAGCAGCTCTGTAGTCAGAAACTGACCATCATTTAAAGGCTAGAGTTTCCAGTCTGGGATTTGTGATCAATGGTTGGTGAGAGGCTGCATGGCAAGTCAGTCACATAAACAGTTCAGTTACCAGAGTTTGCAACATACAGGACCAGAAACTGGATGCTCTGGGTATCAACAGACAGGCTACAGTCTCCTAACTGTACACCAGCAAACCTAGTCTCTAATAAAGTGGCCAGTGAGTGTTAGGCTGTAGTGCTCATGTTGTATAGTCCAGCATTCAGCAAAGGAGTCGGTGGTACATCATTTGTAAGTGTGGCATAGTACCAGAACCTTTGGCACCCAAAAACTGGAACGTTGCTTTTTCTATTGACAATAAGTCCAGTCTGGAAGGTTCTAGTGTTATGGTTGTAGGTACCTGTTCAAGACTGGGACCAATAGCATCTAGTAGTACTCAAATGTGTTCTCCTCTGAAGCCAATAACAACTTAAATAAAGTTACCAAGTATCATTACCAGGCCAATAAGTGCACCAGGATGTAAACTAGCGTAGTACGTTAATGTGCTGATTGTAATTTTTAGAATTATTGCTGTGGAACTGGTTTGCTAAGGCAACATAAGCTAGTTAGGAATTTAAAACTGTTAGTATTTATGCTAGCCTCCACAAAAAGGGTGATTTTGCTCATATTTTTACCCTCCAAGGAGAAAAATTTATAAGCAATAATATTATATTCTTTCAACTTGAAAACAAGGCAGCTAATTAGCCAAATTAAATGCATTAGTGGGAAAAAAATGACCAAAATGATGATAAAGTAATTAATCATGTTTATTATCATGTTGCCAAATGTCTCAAGCAGGTGGAAAATGGACTAGAACTTCAACCACATGTTCTATTGGTTCCCATTTCAGTGTTGTTAATGAAGGTGCAGTGGAAAAATGGCCTAGCTGTGAACCAGCAAGCTGGATCTTTAAGGTGGGGTAGGGCTGCTGTTGGTCGATGCACATACCTATAAAAGATAGTGAGATAAAAAGAAAGAATGAGCAAGGTTGCTCACTGTAGCATTGACTGAGCACACTGTGCTAAGCTGTGCTACTGAATCCACCTTAGTGGGTGGACAGACTGTTGTACGGGTGAAGAGCAGGCAGGAGCCTTACCTAATGGCCTATCATTGCACCTCTCCCACTGTGCCATCTTATTGATGGACTCCATTTGCCCTTAAATGATGATGCCAGCCCTTTCGCCTCTGCACGACCAGAGAGAGAGGGAGAGAGAGAGAGATGAAGAGGTAGATAAAGATGGAGATGAACTAAGAGGAGGAGACTCGGACTATTCAAGTGTGCCTGGACCTGACGGATCTCATTGCCCTCCTTCAGTATCTCCCTCTCTTTTCCCTCTCTCACACATGAAGGAACACACCCTCTCGCTGCATTCCATCACTCACTCTCTCGCAAACGTCAGATACTTTTATTACATTCAATCTTTTTCTGTCTCTTGCTTGCCCTTCTCTTCTCTTCCCTCTCCCTCTCCCTCTCCTTCTATCATTCCACCCTGCTGTCACTTGGGAGTTGCCAGTTGCCAGGGTGGTAAAATTAATTTGAAGCCTTCCTGGTGGTTTTACTTGGGGGAATTACCAAGTCGCCCTCTAATTAATCCAAAACAATGCTGGGTTAGTGAGCCGTGTGTGTTGACAGCCTCCAAAATCTAAATGAGACCAGCAAAGGCTAACGAGCTGCTAACTCGTTAACGTAAACCACAGTAATCAGAGGTGACCAATGAGAGCCTTCTTTTCACATAACTTAATGTTAGCACTTTCAGGCAAACTTCCATTAAATAAATGAACAATTTATTTAATAAAATGGACCAAGAAAAGCACAGTGCTAAAAAAATGCCATCATGCTAAAATGTTAGCTTTGGTGGAGCTGTAACCAAACCTCAAATTTTGGCCCTGAATACAGCCTGGCAATTTTCTGTCCAAGCCTGACCCGACCTAAACTACAAAGTTCGAGTCTGAACCCAAACAGAGCAAAACAAAATTTTGTTCAAACTCGATTGACCCACATCGTTTTGAGGCTAAAACAGACCTAAATGTGAAAAAGGTTTATCTGAACCTGACCTGACCCATATTATCAAGCTTAGAATCTGAACCCAAAACAAGCGAACAAATATTTGAACCCACCCAGCTCATCCCATATAATCAAGTCTAGAGTCTAAACTTGAGCGTGCCAAACTTATATCTGAACCTGACTGACCCACATAATCAAGTTTAGTGTGTGAACGTGACCTGATTATTACAAAATTGTATCCAAACTCAACCCACCCCACATCAAGTTTAGAGTCTGAAATTGATCTGAGTATGAAAAAAATTTTGCCTGAATCCGACCTGACCAACATCATCAATCTTAGAGTCTGGACTTGACCTAAGTGTCCAAACTTTATCCAAACCTGACTTGACCCACTTCATCGAGTTTAAGTTCTTTAAATTCTGTCCTAGCATGATAAAATTTTATCTGAACCTGATCAGACCAAAATCATCAAGTGTAGAGTCTGAACCTGACATGAGTGCTACAAAATTTCATCTGAACCCAACATGACCCACATCAAGTGTGGAGTCAAAACCCAACCTGAGTATGAATAAATTTTATCTAAAACCAACCGGACTCACATCATCAGATTTAGAGTCAGAACCCAACATGAGTATGAACAAATTTGATCTCAACCTGATCCGACCCACATCATCAAGCTTAGAGTCTGAACTCAACCTAAGTGTGACAAAACTTTATCCAAACCAGACCTGACACACATCATCAAGCTTAGAGTCTGAACCTGATCTGAGCATAACATTTCATCAAGTTTCATCGAGTCTTAACACAATCTTTTTTTGTAACCTTTCTCAAGAACATACTTAAGAAAACACTTAGGAAGATATTGGTGAAGGAGGCCCAATGTGAGCAGGTTCCAACAGGTTCAGACAAATATTTCAAGCTGTAGTGGTGGCCAGTCTGAATTTAGGGAACACCAAAATTCAGTGCCAAAAGACCTTATAGTATGTCCAGAGTAGTAAAAGTGAAGACACTTATGATTAATATGGGCCGCTAGATCATATAAATGCTTTCATGTTGAAGGAGGAGTTTGAACTGGAGAAGTAGCAAGTATAACTACAAAAGAATTGAGGTGATGAATTGTAACAACTGTTGCTGTTGGACTGAAAGCTTGAATCTCCAAAACAGTAAATTTACAAGACAATGGAAACAACATTCTAAACATTGAATGGAAGTTAATGGAACCATTTTTTAAAAGTAACTTTTTAGCATTTCTGTTGCTCCATTCTTCACAAAACACATCGTAAAGAAGAGTAAATACATATTCTGTAAAAAATGAAAAGGGACAAAAGTTTTGCTCTGACAGCAAGAATATGCTGAAGAGAACATATGGTTTAGAAGGAACGCCGATGAAGAGAGGACAATATGAAAGCAAGGAGTTTCAGAATCCTTCTTGTTCAGCATGAGAAATCATCTAACACACAAGCATAGGGATTAGCCAAGCAGCTGTCTAGCCTGTCTGGGCTGCCTTTCCTTGTTTGACCTTGTTTGTGCATTGTTTAGTCTTCAGACAGGTGTGAAAGATCTAAGGCCTAACAGATCTGGATAGCTTTATCCAGATCTAACAACCTCTCACCACAGAAAAGAAGAAAAGTAAAACATTCTCAAGCTCTCTGGCCTCTTAGCCTGTGGTTCTGCTAGGCTAACTCTTTAGCATGCATCTCACATTTTAATTACAATCTATTTTTCAGGCTGACCACATGCTACTGGTCATGAAAGTTAAACTAGAGGAGAAGGAGATGATTTGGAGCAGGCAGGGAAGGCCGAAGGAGAAAACTAAACAGAATTATGCTGTCCAAGCAAGTGTGAGAAATGGCGATGGAGAAAATAGAAAAGAAGCAAGAAATGGCAGAGAGGGAGAGGAGCTAGCAGAGGAAGGAATCACATTGTTTGAAATATTCCTACAAAATACGCAAGGGGGTGATAAAAAATACAGATAAAAGCAGTGAGAAAGTGGGTGAGGGAGTCAGAGAGAAGGGGAAGGGATGAAGGGACCCGGGAGGCAGGGCCTAATCTGATGTGGGGCCGGTAGGGGCCCCCGTGGGATGGAGGTAGCCCTCAGGCTTCGGCACGCCAAGATGTGATTAGTTCTCCTGAGGGAAGGCCTCTCACGTATGTTCCTCCCGCTTTTTCCACCCCTTCACCGGAGACGGATAGATTGAAATGCTTCTACACACCCAGTCCCTCCTCAGCCTGACTGTGGCATTAATCTTCACTCCTCCAGCTGAAGGTTTCTTGCTCACTCTTTCTCTTCTCCTTTGCTTCTTTTCTTTCTCACTCAATGTCTTTTTTTTCTTTTTCTGCACCTTGCTTTCCCTCTTTTCTCAGAAAGTTGTCACGATGGCACAGATTGACGATGAAGAGTTAGTGCTGTTAGCCAGTGACTAGATGAGACCATTAGCTGTTACTAGACCTTCAGTTTGGGCCAGAAATGTCAAATCTCGATCAAAAAACCCTAGAAAAAAACACCTCTATGATAAAGCTCATTTCTGTTACCACCCATATGGGATTTAATATATTATGTTAGCACTAAGGCAATTTTTTAACAGGCTCCTAAAAATAGCAACTTAATCATTATCTGAAGGTTTGTTAATGATACTTAATAATTATATAATTTGGACTTAACAAGTGGATTATTAATCATTTACTTCATGACATACAAATAAATAAGGAACGTTGAATGCTTTTTTTAAATGTTTCATATTTAAGTGTAATAAGTAATACCAAATGTCCTTATAAGTACAAGTTGCAACTCTATCATAGGGGTCCAATTAATGATAATCAATAAAAAGATATATATTACCACTTAATAATGATTAGCTTATCATTAATGGAAAGTTTATGCATTGCAAAATGGCAACATTGTAAATATCTATGCACTTAAATCAGGACATTTCAGTGCTGTAAATGCTAAAATTATAAGAATAAAATAACTAAATCATTACTAACAAGCTATAATTCTGATTACATTTCTGCCGTTCAAAATAATTTTTAAAAAAAATATTATTCAAAATCGTTATTCATATATCACTTAGTAAATCATTAATAATTCAAAATGTTACCATTTGTTAATGTTTACATAACTACAAAATAATTATTAACAGTTGTTAACAGACTATTAGACAATTATTAGAGCCTGTTATTATAAAGTGTTAACCAATTTTTGGCTGTTCAAGATTAAACATGACATTTGAAACTCATCAAAGACATTTCATGCTTTATTTGAAGCTTATTTGAAGCTTGAAATTACAAAATCTGTTTTACGCATTGTAAATAAAAACGGGATTATTTGACTCTGTCACATCCTAAGTATGCTGGTAGTTAATCTAACATGTAAGGCCTTCAGTTCAGCTCCTAAAGTCCTAACCAATGGGAAAGCCAGCTTGGCTCTGTCTACCTTAAGAACATGGTATAATTACATTTTCCATAGACTGTGTCAATTTTCGCCCTGCGATGGACTGGCGACCTGTCCAGGGTGTATCCTGTCTTCTGCCCAATGACAGCTGGGATAGGCTCCAGCACCCCACCGTGACCCAGAAGGATAAGCGGTTTAGATGATGGATGGATGGATGTGTCAGTTTTCAAATCAGAGTACTGCTATAGTACATTCAAAATTTTGATGAAACTAGCATGAAAATACTAATTTTAACAATAAAGTGTTCTTTTTTTAAATTCCCAGAAATTATTATGCCTTCTCTGAAGGCCTAGAAGGCCCTGAGGGTTCCCTAGTGCTTGTAGCATTATACACTGCTATGAGTTAGCACTAACAGATTGGATGGATTGATTGAAATGCTTCTGCACATTTAGCCTAACTGTAGCATTTATCTTCAGTATTCTAGTAAAACTCTCTTGTAAAACTATATTTTCTCCTCTTTTGCTGCTTGATTTTCCCAGGCCTACTTTCTCAATCACATTCACTATTTTTCTTTTATTTTGATCTTTTCATAATTACACAGACTGATTACTGTGAGAAGTGAGCAGTTTTAGCATTGTGCAGAGCTAATTAGCAATGTTAAATTAGAGTTGACAACCCTTAACTATGACATCTCGGGTAACTATGATACAGCAAAGAGGGAGCTGATTCATTTAACTGAACAGGGTGTAAGAAAGACAAAAGTTTGGGCATGCATGGTCAAATTATATGTTTTGTACATGATTTTCTAAGAAAAAAGTTAATAATTCCTCACAGAGAACACATTTTTGCATATTTTAAAATTTATTTGCTGAATTTAACAAATTGTGGCCTGTGCAAACATTACGGCAGATTATTCATATGTCTTCATGCTTATTTACTCAGTAAATAAATAGATGTTGTGGGCAGAAAATGGCAAATTTAAGTTTGCAATATGTGATTTAAAGTATTTTCACTTAGCAAGTCAGCAAAACATAAATTTTGACCAAGGTTGTTCAAACCTTTGCATACAATAGCAAAAGGAAGAAAAATGTCTAGAAAAATCAGGCAACGGTGTCTATAGCTCTGACCTGCCTTGCTAGCTTGTACGATATAATGTTTAACCCCCCCCCCTCAGGCTAGCAAGTTGACTTTACAGAAAATTCACATTCTTAGATATGATGCATATGTTTAGTGCTGCTTGAAAGTTTGTAAACACTTCATCATTTGGTGAATTTCTACATAAATGTGACCTAAAATAAGGTCAGATTTTCATTTAACTCATAACAATATATAAAAAGAATGCAATAAAGCATAGTAGTAGTAAAAAAAGTAGTAGTATTTAATTTATTTGTTGACCTAAGTTATCTAACATTAAATTTCTGTGTTGGCAAAAGTATGTAAACCTCTGCTTTCAGGAACTGTTGTGACCCCCTTGAGCAGCAATGACTTCAAACAAATTGCTCATATAACTGTTGATCAGCCCTGCAGATTGACTCTTTACAGAACTGCTTCAACTTTGTTACATTGGTGGGCCTTCTTGCATGAACGCCACACTTTAGGTAGCGCCTCAATATTTCTATTGAATTGAGGTCTGGATTTTGACTAAACCATTCCAAAGTGCAACATGTCTACTGCTTTCACCATCCTTTGTAGACTAACTGGTATTTTAGGGTTACTGTATTTCTGCAGTTCCAACCTTCTGTTGAGTTTCACATTCTCCTGTAGAGTTTCTTGAAACAATCCAGAATTCTTTGGTCCATCAAATAATGACAAGTTGTCCTGGTCCAATATCAGCAAAACAAACAAAAAAAAACCCTTAATTGATGATACTGCCTCCACCATGTTTCCGTTGGGATATATAACATAGTAACATTAGCCACATTTAGTCTGACTAAACCATTCCAAAGTGCATCATTGTTTGAGTTAGTTTTTTGGGTTCTCTTTATCTATTATCATGACCTAAATGAAGATATGATCATATTTTAGGTCACAATTATGTACAAAAGGATAAAAGGTTCACAAACCTTTAGGCAGCACTGTATAACTGCAATAAATATCTTTTTTGCAATAAATATCTAAATATATTTAAGTGAGTAATGTGAGAACAACAATCCTTCCTTATTGTAGCAAATCATTTATTGCTGTGCTCAGTGTTGAAATATGAATTCACTTGCAGCTGTGGCAGCCACAGCTAACACGGAGTCATTGAATCAGTAAGCGTGTCAGTTAAGGACATCGACTATTCTTGGCTGCCTGCTGATCAGCCAGGCAAAAAGAAAGAAATATGTAAATCTGGCTAAATAAGGCCACAGGCTAAATATAACATAATAACATTAGCCATGTTTAGTCTGTGGCCATGGATTTGCTAGCATAGCGAACAACTCTGCTGAGAATTTGCTCAAATAGGGATTTCGAGTGGTAAAAATGGCTGAGGGCCCAACTGACCCCAACTGTGGCAAAACACGCATATAAATACATACAGACGGGTGCATCTATTAAGCTGTTTTCCTATTCCGGGGGGCCAGTAGAAGAATTCAAAGTCAAATTCTCACCATGCAGATTGTCAATTAATCACTGCCCATTCATCAAGAAAGTCATTTCTTCTAAATTCAATAATTTAACAGAGTAATCATGACAGGCTTAAAATAAATGAATAAATAAAAAGGGGAGTTCCATTCCATCTACATCAATCATCACGCTGTCATGCTCTCATCTAAACTCTTATCAGCCCAGGCTGCTTGAATAGATAGCATGCAGCTGCAGTAGCATCATAATCAATACAACACCTACGATTTATGATCCCCAACCAGTGATTACAAAACAAAAAATCTTATCTCAGTCTCCTTGTACTGCTGTACAATACTGTGCAAAAGCCAGAGACCACATTTCATTAAGTTCACTCAGTAATTACATGTCAAAACAGACATTAAGTACAAGTTATTCATCTTCCAGGAAAAAGAAAAGCAGAAAACGTGTATTTAACGGAAGATTATACAGAAGTCCCAACAACTAAACATAACAGCTACATTTTCTTTCAATATCCCTTTCCCTTCTGGACACTTGCTTCCATGTTTTTAATAAAATCTGAAGGAATATATCCACACCCACAAAGTTCAGTCTTAGACGTTGCTTGCATTTTCTGCTTCTCATGGTCCAAGTAATCCCCTCATTCAATGATGTTAAGGTCTGGACTCTGTGGTGGCCAGTCCATTGTTCTGAGAACACCAGCAGCTTCTTTGTTTGATGTATCTGTTTCCTTTTCTCAGTGAGGCTTCTTGACAGCTACACATCCTTTCAGACCCATAGTGTTGTCTTCTCACAGTGCAAGGATGGAGGTAGATTGTTTCAGATCTGAAGCATGAGTGGAGCTTGATTTTCTTCCTTTCTCTCAAAGATATAAGCTTTAAAATGCTGCTTATCTGCTTGGTGGTTTACCAAGTCTTGTATGGTTGTTAGGAGCCCCCTAGTCCCAGTTTTTTTTTGCTCCTTTATGTAAATGAAGAGTGATCTCTGACTTCTTAACAGTACTGTAAGAGTAGTATATGTTTGTGTGGAGGTTAAACAGAACTGAGTGTGTGTGCATAAGTGATGCTGGCATTTCTCAAGCCCCAAGAGCATGCTGTCAAACACACATCTGTATGCTGTCTGCAGCTGTGCTCTTGCAGGTGATGTGATTTGCATGTGCTGAGGAGTGTGTGAATATGAATGTGAACGAATGTGTTTTCATACTAAGTGACAGTATGTTGCTGCGGAGTCCTTTGTCCCAGAGAGGCCTACTATGGCTTAGCTTGCAGAATGATAGCATTGTTTAATGCTCAGGTTTGATCTGCCAGCAAAGGTTGATGAGATCATATATATTTACTGGTCATTTTATTAGAAAGCCCTCCCTTGTTGCTCCACCTTGCTGGTGTAAACTTAGACATTGTAACCCATTTGTTGATACGTAGTTTGTGTTTAGCCATCCTCTAGTCCTTCATCAATGGTCAGTTTCTGACCAAAGAGACACTCTTGGCTGAATATTTTTGGATGGTGGACCACCCTCAGCATAGCAGTAACACTGATGTATATAAAGCCCAACAACAATTGTACAAGATTACCGTAGCACTACCAAGTCAGTAGATTTTTTGGGTTTTTAATAAAGTGGCCAGTGAGTGGAAGAATGGAATGATGTAGGTGTTTCTTATGGAATGGCCAGTGATTGGAAGGGTGTGGTAGGTGTTACTAATGAACTGGTCAGTGAGTGGAAGGATGAGGTAGGTGTTTCCAATAAAGTGGTCAGTGAGTGGAAAGATGAGGTAGGTGTTTCCAATAAAGTGGTCAGTGAGTTGAAAGATAAGGTTAGTGTTTCTAATGAAGTGGTCAGTGAGTGGAAGGATGAGGTAGGTGTTTCCAATGAAGTGGTCAGTTGGTGGAAAGATGAGGTAGGTGTTTCCAATAAAGTGGTCAGTGAGTTGAAAGATAAGGTTAGTGTTTCTAATGAAGTGGTCAGTGAGTGGAAGGATGAGGTAGGTGTTTCTAATAAAGTGGTCAGTGAGTTGAAAGATAACAGTGTTTCTAATCAAATGGTCAGTGAGTGGAAAGATGAGGTAGGTGTGTCTAATGAAGTGGTCAGTGAGTGAAAGGATGAGGTAGGTGTTTCTAATAAAGTGGCCAGTTCATGGAAGAGTTGGGTAGGTCTAAATATAATGGCCAGTTTGTATTCATTCTTGGCAACTGATGAAGTGGTCAGTGAGTGGAAAAATGAGGTAGGTGTTTCTAATGAAGTGGTCAGTGAGTGGAAGGATGAGGTAGGTGTTTCTAATAAAGTGGTCAGTGAGTTGAAAGATAACAGTGTTTCTAATGAAATGGTCAGTGAGTGGAAAGATGAGGTAGGTGTTTCCAATGAAGTGGTCAGTGAGTGGAAGGATGAAGTAGGTGTTTCTAATAAAGTGGCCAGTTAGTGGAAGAGTTAGGTAGGTCTAAATATAATAGCCAGTTTGTATTCATTCTTGGCAACTGTGGCCAAAATTATATGAAATTCTGTTTTTAGCAAAGAATGATAACTGATGTGAAGCAATGCACTGGAAAATAATGCATTGACTTGACTTGATTCAAATGTGTACATAACATCCACATGAATAAAATATATTACATCAACAGACTGTTGTCTTTCAGTTTACTTGCTTTTGGCAATAATATGTTTTATTCATATTGAAATGATGCATCACTTTTTTCCAAATAAACTTTTTAGAGTACAGTAAAAACAGAAAAAGTTGCCTCAAGTAGATAAACAGTTTCTTTAATTTAATACACCAAACTGAGACACTTTTTAAGTATAAATCAGTCAGCTGGATGGAACCTCATAACCACTGTATTGATTCTTCCACTGAATTCTTAAGAAAAAAAGATTCTCTCAGATTGCCTATGCCTCATAACAGGGTTTTATAACCATCCTGCTTGGCTTTATTGCGCAACAACGACTCCCTCAATGTACATAATCCCTTACAGAAGTTAAACTGAATGCAGGAGTTTGACGGTTCTAAAAGCCTGATTGCTTTGCTCTGCCTTGCCGCTTTGGGGAATTGTGATCATTGACTCATATGCTGCTTTAAAGAAGTGATGAATCAGTTCAGCCTGACAGCTACTTTTTTCTTCATTTCTCAATGCAGCCTTTCATATCTCCCTTAGTCTCCCAGTCCTCCCATTCCCTTTCCTTTCTCACCTTCGTATGACGTCATGTGCTGGAGTCATGCGTAGGTCTAAACAGAATTCATAAGAGTCTTAAAATGTATTCCTTTCTGGTGTTTACTCTGTGTAGTTGCATAAACACTGTAATATCAATCGATAGGAAGACATTCAAACAGAATGTTACATTTCTGTATGAATTTTGATGCTTTAGTCCACTGGAGGAAGGCAGATATTTCACCACAACCTTGACCATTCTTAACCCTTCAATTTGTGGAGTTATTATTGTCTTTGCTTTACAATTGAACTGTAATTACCTAATTACACAAGTTGTTACATAGTTATAAAATGAATTACATTTGAATCTGATTTATTTTATTTCCTTTTTTGGTATGAAATAGAACTAAATTAGAATTTTCAGTAGCCCTTTTTATGCTCTTTGTAACTTGGTAGCAATGCTTTTTAAGCATATTTATAAACTCTGATAACACTTTGTAAACCTCTATTAATGGATTATAATCATGCTTTGGTAACTTAGTATGACTGTACAAACACAAGTGTCACCATTCATTATAATACATTTTAAACAGAAAATAACCTGTATATAATTATAAAGCACCTATAATACATGTGAACAATAATAAAAATATTCTAAACATTAAAGATGCCAGCAATAGCATTATTACCAAGTAACAAAGAGTTATAAGTGCATTTATAATGGCTTATGTATATTGAGTTCATTGAAACTATGCAAATATATTTGAATGTTTAAATACTAAGTAGAATACATGCAGTTAATGCTATATCAAGTAAATATGAAGTGTCCTCAAAAACTTATGCTGTTATAAACTAGTGATTCTCTGCCTGGAAGTCAAAAAATGTTCGTTGTAACATATTCATGAAAATCTCCCACACCAGTGAGATCCTGTTGTTGTAAGAAAACCTCTGTAACTGGTTCTAGAGTAGCTGTGTAGCAGCACTTAGCCAAGCAGCTAAACTAGCTGCTCATTTCACTACCTCATAAATGTTGTGATAATCAGCCAATAGATATTTCCAAAAGTGGTATCTTTGCTACAAGGCCAAACATATCCAATACTGGAACAAACATTATTCTGAAGAAGTCTACCACCTGATGCACATTACACAGTTACCTCATAAATATTTCTGCCTATTCGCCTTATTGAGCTCAGAAAGCAGACACATGCCATGTCCTGTAGAATGGATAAGTTGATAGAGAGCCATTATGTTTCTGCAAATATTGTTAAATATTTCAAAATTCTAATCAGTAGGGGACAAAGCACATAAATCCAGTTCTTCAGTGAAAGTAGAGATGCCCTTGGTAAACTATTACTAAAGTGAATTTAAGTGCTTTTTTAATTCTTGCTTGAGTTGAAGTACAAAAGAACCTGTTTTTAAATGTACTCAAGTACTGCAAGATACTCCTATGATATCAGGTATCTGAATTAGAATCATCTCACAACACGTTACAGTGTTTTCTTTAATTTGGAAAGCTTGTCAGAGGTGCCTGGGTCTACTTAGTGATAGTAAGCTATGAATTGTCATTCCATTTTTATGGTAGGGATTTAAAGTGTGCTATGATTAATTTCATAATTTTCTTTCAGAAATGATGAAAAATCTGTTTTTTAAATTCACAGCGTCTTGCAAGAAGTATTGGAGAAAAAACATTTAAAAAATGTAAATACTTTAATAAAGATACTTGAAAAAAGTGCTGAAGTAGAGTAATGCAGTATGTGGAATGTCCACCGCTCATGAATTAAAACCAAAACAAATTGAAATTACAGTTTTGCTTCATTTAGTTATGGTCTGTACTGCCATGATCCACCATGTGTTTGTCATAGGCTAATGTCACATAACTCATGGCCAGGATTATACTGGGTGCATTCAATCGGACATATACATCCAAATATGCATTTATTCATTAAATGTCAAAAATATTCCAGTTTTCAATTTATTTTTGACAGCCCTATTAACTAGTACATCAACATATCTCTTCCTTTTTCATTAGGAATGATTCATGGTCTCCCACCTTCACTCAAAGTCTACACTATTCTCATCTCCGGCTACAGAATGTGCATCATCTTTTCTCCTGCAGGGTCCGACTTACAGTTTCAACCTACATCAGGCCCATCCGGCTCCACTACCTGTTACGATTGAACAGTGAGAGAGAGAGAGAGAGAGAGAGAGAGAGAGAGAGAGAGAGAGAGAGAGAGAGAGAGAGAGAGAGAGACAGAGACATGGAGAGAGAGAGAGAGAGAGAGAGAGAGAGAGAGAGAGAGAGAGAGAGACAGAGAGGGTTCACAAAGATCCAATTAGGGGCAGTCACTGAGCCTGGTTATTATAATCTTCTCCCTTCATTAAAGTCATTAGGGCAGTTAGTTTTACCCTCCTATATGTAAAGAGTAAGAGAGAGAGAGAGAGAGAGAGAGAGAGAGAGAGAGAGAGTGGGCCCTGTTGCCCTTCTGTCTCTCTCTATTTAAAGAATGCAGGGCTGACCCATGAACCCACTCATTAGGACTGTCAAACCCAAGACAACCCATCCAAACAACTGCCACCACGACGGTTTGTGTAAACAGCTGTCCGCCCAAAGTTTGCCAACTGGTGTGTTCTAGGATGGTACGCATGCATCAGATACATGTTTGCATAAAAACATGGAGATGAACGTGAATACATATATACATATATACATATATACATATACAGAATTTTCAGTAATTATTCTGAAAAACTGAGAAACATATCAGCGTGGCTTTTATTTAGAGTGGTGGAGATGGGAAGCAGGCGTCATAATGTCTGTAGCTATTTCATTCACTATCTGAAATGATCAGTGAACCTACACAAATCTTAATGTACTGTTGACAGTCAGCAAAGTTGGCACCTTGTATCTCCATTTTTTTCCTACATAACATGAAAATGCCAGCTCAGATTTCCAAAATATTTAATAAATGGTAAAGTTAACATCAGGGTTTTTGAAGTGACTGTGTAGTACAAACGATGATTATCAATGACTGCCAGTTCTAGCGCTCTTGTGGTATTTCTAATAGTATTTTTGCACTAAGCTAATGCTGATGCACGTTTACTTTTTTGGCTATTCTAGATTTAAACCGATGCAATCTTGTAAAATGCATTCCATAATTTTTAATTTGAGGCAGTTTGACGTATTATAGCTTGCATGTCACAGGTTTACAGTGACCTCTGGCACAGAGCTGCTGTTGTTTCTGTTTATAAGAACTCATTAACATGAAACCTGGCTTGTACTCACAGTCAGTGACCCATCTAGAACTTCAAGAGGCCCTAAAGTGATGTTCTTTCTTACTCTTAAATTAGTTCCATTGTAAATCAATACATGATTGCTTAATTCCACAGCCACTCCCTAAAGACACTGATTGTTAATCTATGATGTAAGGCCTTAAGTCCAGCTCCTCAAATGTTAACCAATAGGACAAGCTCACTTGGCTATACCTAGAGAAAAAAAAAAATCTGATTGGACATTTTCAGACATTTTAGGACTTTAACCCTTCTGTTTCCAACCAAACCATAACATACAACATGTTACAATACTTTGAGTTAACATACAACATGTATCAAGTTTCTATTAAATAAGAATTATCTTAAAATTACAGACACTTCTCAGAAATCATTCACTCTTCTCTGAAGGCCTAGAAGGCCTTGAATTTCCCCACAGGTAATTAAGGGTGAGCGATGCTGCAATAAGTGGTTGTCTTTATATTGTACAATACACATCACAGTCTTTTCTGAGGTGAATTGGAGCCAAAAATACACTAGTAAAACAGTTGCTTATTAAAAATGTATATATTATGAAATAACATGTTAACACTCGATTCCTAATGCCTGTTTACTTTAAATTTGACAATGTAACGGCTCTCTGCAATTGGTCTAATCCCTTTTTTTATCGAGCATGCAATTGGTCAGTATTCTAGAAATATTGACAACACCCATAATCTGCAACTGTATGGTGGCATAAATTATCACAACAATGACAGCATTCTGTCATAACGCCAATCCATGTGTGGAAGGACTTTCGGCCTTCTGCCAAGTCATGTTGGATGGATAACATCACAATATCTCTATCATTTTCATAACATTGTTCATCTCCAGACATCCTTTAGTTTAGCAGTTGTAGAAATACTCATACATGCTTTTGTGACATCCTGGCCTCCCTGTCCAAGCCTTCAATAGGTTATGCTGCTAGGATCCTCACCTATTCCGTGAAGACTCACCATATCACCCCTATGCTTCAGAGTTTTCACTGGTTATCTACTGCATTCTGCATTCAGTACAATATTCTTCTGATTACATATAAAGCTCTGTAAGGCCTGGCTCCATCTGGTTGAGCGCCTTCAATTATATGTCCCAACTCGTAACTTACGATTGAGTAATTTAGGGCTTCTTCATATTCCAAGGTTTAAATTGGCCTCTACGGGTGGTTGATCATTTAATGTAGTAGCTCCCAAATTATGGAATACTCTCCCGATATCTGCTCTGGATGCCTCCTTTCTAAATTCATTTACATCTCTGTTAAAGACGTACTTGTTTTCATTATGCTGTCGATGGATGTTGTGCCTGTACTGTCTTTTTGTTATTAGTTATGTACGTCTTGTTTAATGTGTTCATGTTCTTTGATTGGAAAGCTTCCTTGAGCATGGGAAAGGCATTATATAAATAAAAATGATGATAATGATAATGATTATCTTGGATACTGGAGATGAGCAACTATAATGAAGTCCTGCACCCAAGAAAAGCTGATGTAATTTTGTAATTAAATGTAATTTTATCTCTGTGCTAGGCCAAAATCTCATTGTGAAGGATGGGGTTCATCCGTCCTTGTGTAAAAAGTGAGCTATTGCATGACAAGGACTTAAAGACATTTAGACGTCTCCAGGATTATACAGTCTACATAGTTATCAGCTCATTTTACCTCATCTGTCAGTGAAGTGGAAGTGATTGACATGGGCATGCACACCAATAAGAGGAGAAGGAGATGGGAAGAAAGACCTGTGACAAATCCATGGAACTCTGAGAAGCTCTGACATGCTGAAATCCGCTTCAACCCTCATGATACTCATTCAAAATGACCATTACTTCCCTTCCTATAGGGCACCGTAGCCACAATGTCATGACATATAGCCCCATGCCAAGCATTTTAATGCTCACCCACTTCATGAGAACATGCCAAAGGGGGGCATTTCAACCTCCATTAGCATCAGCAAAGTCATCATTAGTGATAATGAACTGTGATTGCATGGACAGAAGCTACCTCACCCTGGAAAAAAACTGTGTTCTCGTCACCTTACACTGACAATATTAGAAGAAAATGTAAGTAAATTTAGTCTGAGGAACCAAAAAAATAGCAAAAAGTATTTTTTTTAACAAAACCATGTGTCACAATTATTGGCACCACTGTACCTAGTATTTTATGCAAGCTCTGTTTGCAAAGAGTCTTTTTCTAAAATGCTTGAAGTTATTAAAGAATACAGAGCAAGGAATCTGAGCCCACTCCTCAACACAGAATCTCCCCAGATCCTGAGATCCTCTTTTGGACTCTGTAGCTCAGCCCAGAGTGTTTCAATGGGGTTTAGATCATGGGACTGACATGGCCATCCCAAAAGCTTGACTTTGTAATGTGTTTTGATGATTGTGCTGTCGAAAAGACCCAGTAAAAGCTTGTTCTTGGCAGAAGCAGCCAGATTTCTATTTAAAACCTCCTAGTTCTTTATGGTCTCCATGTATCCTAACTATATTCCCAAGGCCCCAAAACATCACGGGTGCTATGTTAG
Source organism: Colossoma macropomum (assembly GCF_904425465.1). Classification (NCBI taxonomy): domain Eukaryota; kingdom Metazoa; phylum Chordata; class Actinopteri; order Characiformes; family Serrasalmidae; genus Colossoma; species Colossoma macropomum. Next base: position 44,112,548 of record NW_023494791.1, read on the forward strand.
ATGAGACAAAAACCCTATTGTCTCATCTTCCATAGAGCATGGCTCCAGTCAAAGTTCCAGAAATGTCTATCAAACTTCAAGCACATTTATGTGGTTAAATGAACAAAAAGGCTTTCTTCTGGCACACCTTCTAATACTTTTTTGACACGGAGGTGGTCTAGAGACTAGGTGATCTCTTAATGCTGCCATCATCTGCAAATCTACAGTCATGCTTCTTGGAGAAAGTTTTGCCTCTCTAATCATTCTCCTTACTGTGTATGAGGGTAAAATAAATATGCATCTTTTTCTAGGCAGGTTCACAACAGCTCTGGTTGTTTAAAACCTTCTGAATTATTGCCCTATCATGTGTGTAGCTGTTTTTTTTTACAGCCATTGCATGATTTATGAAGGTCAACATGCTTTTGTCTCTTTTAATTTGTGTATACATTTCTAATCTTTCCCACGTTGATAAATGAATATGGGAATTTGGCCTTTGTGTCGCCTCATATTTATGCCACAGTAAAACGGAAGTTTTGATTTAAGTGTTCCTTAACTCTGAGAAGGCGTTTAAAAAATGTGCAGTATAATTAGGAACATTTAGTATGTCGGTAACGTAACAGTGTCTTATTGCCGTTGCCGGTAATTAGCATGACAAATGACCAGTTGTTTGATTTTGTAATTGCTATGGCACATACTGATTTTTGGTAAGTCTGTGGTGCTTCACAGTCATGACATCAAACTTTGTGGCATTCATCATGACAATTACAGACAGTATTTATAACACAACACTTTAACATCACTGGACTAAATCTGTATAGCATCTGCCATGACTTGTTTATGGCATTGTTCTGTCAATATCATGTAGCATGGTTCATGTAAAGTTTTACTAATGTTTTTTATGAACTTTTTTTTTTGCAAATATTTCCTGAGTTCCAATATGAAGCTGACTGTATCGTAATCTCCTATGCTATTTTCTGTCATGCTTTAAAACTACATTATTGATCAGCGATGGAGAATAGATTAGATTTTAATTTTCGAAATTCCATTTTAGTTGCTGAGTGCAGCTTAATTAAACCCAGTAACAAATTGACAGTATGATGCTGTGATTGTATCACTCTTTTTTTCTTTTCTAAGTGCATGGTGTTGGGAGCTGGCAAAAAAAGCAAAAAAAAAACAAATCTAGTTAAAAGCCTTTGGAGAAAATGAACAGACTTATATCTGTTGAAACTCTGTGGGGGTTTTATAGTGCTTATCTCCTTTAGGCAGCTAGTGCTGTTAGCCTCTCAGAAAACACTCTTCAGAGTATTGAACAAAACGACCCCAAAACCTTATCAAATTGTCCGTTAAATCTTACCAAACGCTTTGCACTGTACAAAACAGATCTTGTGGAGCCAAATAATCATGTAATACTATAAGAAGCATACATTTTCCAGTTTTAGTTAGCATGTGCAAACACAAAAATGCGTCCTTAGCTCTTGTGTTGGTTCCAAGTGGAGCATGTGGTACAGAAATCTCTCTCTTTGCTATAAACCAACAGAAGAGCTACACAAATGTTTGCTTTCTGTTGAGTTTTATTCTTGCTCCTCAATTTTCTTTTTGAGAAGGCTAACTTTTAGTCATAGCACTAACGCTAGCTGCCTGAAGAAGATAAGGGCTAAAAAGCCCTCGGTAGGGTGTACAGACACCAGAGAGAGAGCAAAGATGACCTTAATTCTCCGCAAAGTGAAGAATTCCTTCAAGGCAATGGACTGGAGCTGTCCTCAGAGTTATCTCGGACCAGGCTGGGGGATGCCATCTTGTCTTCTTTCACACATGGCTGCTCGGCCTCTCTCTCATGCTCAAATATGACTCAAGGCTGGCGCTAAGCTTTCAGAAAGGATTCTCTCCTTACGTAACCCAACGGCAAGCAAACGCGAATGAAAACGAGTGAAGTCTCGAATGCTTTTGGTTGACTGTTGATCGAAAACAGGTGTCCATTATGAAACGCCAGCTGATACAACACGATCAAAAACTCAAAAATCACATTACCACTGCCACCGTTTTCGAAACACATCTGTTTGACTGTGTGGGAGTTCTTTGATCTGCGGTTTTGTTCCGGTGGTTGGCTTTAAGCACGTACTGTTAAATATGCCCCTGGAGTCTAACTGCTCACAAAGCTTAACAAATACTGATAACACATACAGACTATCTGGTGCTAACGGTCCTCTCTCTCTCTCTCTCTCTCTCTCTCTCTCTCTCTCTCTCTCTCTCTCTCTCTCTCTCTGTCTCTCTCTCTGTCTCTCTCTCTTCCAGTTGTGGTCATGTCTTTAGTCATGTATTAGACTATATGTGGTACAAGCAGAGAGGATAGTTCATTAGTGTCTTGTTCATCAGATAACCAGGCATGTTGTGCATTTTTATTCCAAGCTAATGTTAGGGTCTGTACCAGTGGTCCGCAAGTACACACACATGGGTATTAAGATGCCTGTGGCGTATGTTTGTCATGCTCATGAAATCTGAGCAAATATAACTTAATTCACCTTTATTATATTCCAATTTTTTTAAATAAAAATTAACAAATATTCAGCCAATATTTCAACCCCTTAAGGCTGACACAAAAAAGTAGCTATTTCTTTGGTTCAATCTGCTCATCTCCATGTCTTCATGTCTCAGTGTTGCTATTGTGCTTACTTTGATATGTAAAGAGCCAAAACTAATAAAGCCAAAAATCCACATTTGTGTCAAACCCAGTTTATCCAAAATTAAATGTAGCCTTGTGCATCTTGTATACAGTAATAGAAAACATGACAACACAGAAAGTTTCTGTTCTAAATACTGAACCTGATAAAATGATGTTAGTGTGGCCAACAAGGATGTGTACATTTATGTAAGCAATTTATTTATTTATTTATTTTTTTTTGGTTGGCTTAATGGCATTAAATATCACCAAACTTAAGAAACTGAAACTGACATAAGTTGTCATTGATGCTGAGGCTGAAGCTTTAGTATTAGCTAGAAAACAGTCGCTAAGTTAGTCTTGCAAGTTCTCCTAGCCTAGTGGGCACTCCAGCCAAACACAAGCATGTAATGATTGCATTGCATTGCTTTTCCTCAGCTGGACACAATTCACAATTTTATTTCTCATTTTAAACAGCCCATCCTCAAAGAGCAGTTGCAGACTTCCTAAAGTCCCTCCCACCTTCAGAATACATCAGCAGATGGGTTTTCCTAGTGTTTAAATGGGAGAAGCTCACTCTAGATCACCTACTAGGAGGCAACAAGACATGTTCACATTAGGTAGTGATGGTCACATTAATTTTAGCCTGTCGGGTAAATACTCACCAATAAATCACTGCTGTCTGAACAAAAATCTCGCATCTCTATTTTTGTCATTTTTCAGTTTATTACATACTTTGAAAATGTCTGTTGCTCTTAAAATTTTGAGTATATTTCATGATGAATGAACCAAAAGAAATGGAACAAAATGACTTGGAAAAAAGGCTGGTGCCATTGACTTACATTAAACGTAAAGAAGGTTTTTTTCTTTTCCTGTAAAGTTATCATTTTGGCGATACAAGGTTTTGTTCTGACAACAGCGACATACTGATAGCAATTAGTTGTAAAAAGGTCTTTGTCCACCAGAGAAAGCTAGGATTGTGCTCATTGTAAAGTATATTGTGCAGGCCACTGTTTTGGGGAATGTTTTTACACATAGACATTTGCTTGTTCTCGCTGGAAAAGCGTCCCATGAGAGAACACAAGAGCCACACTGGTGCTAAATCCACTAATCCGGGGCACAGGATAAATACCCAGGATAAATAAAAGATTTGTTTTCATCAGGAAGCATGAATAATACACACCAGCACACATGTTACAGACAACAATGCAAGCTCTAGCCCGAGGGCCTGGGAGGGGTGGGGGGGCTCATCTTGCAGAATGACTTATAATTATTAATAACTGCTGCATAGAAAAACTGAGGCTAAGTGGGTTGGTATTGTGCTCTGTAGTATTTACAGACAAGCAGGGGTGAGTCAACTCTGTTGCATTTTAAACAGCAATGTTTACACTTCATTGTTACTATGTTTGACATTAGAGCTTAAAGATGAACACACAGCATAAACTGGAACAACATGAAAGCTTTTTGAGCTGGTTAAAAACACAACACGTTTGTTTCAGCTCTGCGTCTAACAGATGTGGAGAAGAGCCCATTGGCTACAGCAACTGTTTGCATGTATTGTAGTGTTTTTTAAGGATGGTGAAATGCTGTCTTGCCAGGCTAAGATGGCCGAGTCTGCTAGTCGGTCAGGATTAGGTAAGACGGCTATTCTTTGACCCCCACTCATATGCACCTAGCTCCCGCAGAGTCAGTGGACTGATCCAGGCCATAGTGGAGTGGAATCAGAAACAAAGTGATACAAAAAGTATTTAGTGTTCACTATTGTTTCTCCTGGCATACAAACATACATGCAATCATTCATGCATATATATATATACATACATGCATAAAGACAGACATACATAACACAACATACATGCATTCATAAATACATAAATGCATACATACATACATACATACATACATACATAAACACATACAAAATAATTTTTTATGTTTTTTTTTATACTGCTTATGATTTGAGCAGTGTGTGAAAATTTTATGATGAGTGGACAAATAGAAATGTTCCAGAATCCCTTACAACAAAATTATTTTACAGTAACTTATATTAAAATTAAAGAAAGTTGTGTACTTTTAACAGCAACAATTTATAGAACTGTGCAAATTTCCAGAAAAAGTCCACCTTTTTTATTTATTAACCCTTACAGGTTGACAATGTCATATGCAACATCAAAGGATGTCATAAATAAAAGACTAAATATCTCAGGAACATTGCATGCTAGAGATTTACTTTTATTTTGCCCAGAAGGGTAGTGTTGTGCCATCAGCATATCAGGAACATTGCCTCTGATTGGTCAACAAGTCTGGAACACAGCCTCTGATTGGTTAACACAGCCTCTGATTGGTTGACAAGTCAGGAACACAGTCTCTGATTGGTTGACAAGTCAGGAACACAGGCTCTGATCGATCAACAAGTCTGGAACACAGCCTTTGATTGGTTAATACAGCCTCTGATTGGTTGATAAGTCAGGAACACAGTCTCTGATAGGTCGACAAGTCTGGAACACAGCCTCTGATTGGTTATTACAGCCTCTGATTGCTCGACAAGTCAGGAACACAGTCTCTGATTGGTCGACAAGTCAGGAACCAGGTCTCTGATTGGTTGACAAGTCTGGAACAGAGCCTCTGATTAGTCAACAAGTCTGGAACACAGTTTCTGATTGGTTGTCAAGCCATGAACACAGCCTCTGTTCGGTCAACAAGTCTGGAACACAGCCTCTGGTTAGTTGACAAGTCAGGAATACAGTAACTGATTGCTCAACAGACTCAACCCAAGGCATCAGTGGATGGCGAACAGCCATGCTAACAACAAAAACAACTATTTTCAACATGGAGATATGGATAAATAATCAGAGAAGACATTCAGTGTTGGGTTTGTCATTATGGATTTATTTTACAAAGTCTCCAAAAAGAGAGTGCAGTTCAAGGCTGGATTACAAAGCTTCTGAAAAGAATACAAATACACTGGAGCCCTCACTGGAACAGCACAATGCTACCCTGCCAGCAAAAAATTGAAGATTTATTCTTTCATGTACAATGTCCTTTGATGTTGTATACAATATCGTCAATCTGTAAGTGTTAATTTCCAGCTCCAATGGCCAAGTTGTTTGTAGTAACAACTTGTTTGTTTTTCCGTGAAAAAAAGGAAAATGAAACTGTCTTCTGTGCTGCTGTAACACCGCACATTTCCCCGTTGTGGGATTAATAAAGGATTATCTTATCTTATCTTATCTTAAGAAGCTCAAAAATACACACAAAACTCGACAACTAAATGTAATATCACATTATTCAGTATTTAGCATGTCTACACTTTACCTTAATTACAGCTTCCTGTTTAGGAGAATCACTTTCAGTGTAATATTTTTCCGCTTCTCCAAAGTCCAGTCTTAGAAATCTGTTGCATTTTCTGCTTCTCACAATCCAAGTAATCCTAATTACAAATCCTTTTAAACTCATATCATGGACTTCTCACAGCAAACAGATGGACAGAAACACCTGTGGATTTTTCAGATCTTAACCTCTCTCAAAAATGAAAATTTTAAGTACAGTTTGTCTGATGGGAACAGTTTTGGGGGTCTATCAGGTCTTGCACAGTCGTGGAGTCTCAGTTTTTCTTGAAATCATGTTTTTTTTTCCAGTTTTGGAAACTCTTGTTTTTTCACCTAATTTACTTTGACTTTCCCTTTCTTTATGCAAATGTCTTATATATAATCTAAATCTATAATCTTATATGTAATCTCTTCAGAAATGTCTCCTTCTAAAATGTGAGTAATACATTTGTGGGCTAAGGTGAGTTGTGGGTAGCTGCTTAAATGAATGTTAGTGTCTTTTTGAAGGAGAACATGTCATTGATTCCTTTGGGAGCAGTTTTGGTTGGGAGGACATGGCTGTAACTGCTTGCTTTTAAAACTGGAAGGTTGAAAAGTGGTGGTAGGTGCACAAAAGTAAACAGTGGACAAATTAAATGCTGATACATTTGATATGCAGTTGGGGGCTTTTGTGCAATGGTCTGTTAAACGAGCACATATCATGACTCTGAGACATAAAAACCTTGTGCTTAATATTTTGACTAGAAGGGATGGTCTCTAGCTTTTACACAGTAGTGCAACGTGATGTCTTTGAGCAAACTCACGGATGTTGAGACGCATCTTTTGGTACATCAGACAGCAGATGACTCAAAATTAGCATGTTAGCTTCTGTTTGTTCATCCCCAAATGGTCGTTCTGCCCACACAGACAAAGTCGCAGGTCAGTTAGCAGAAGGACGGTCATTCCAGAGACCTCTCTGCACAAGCTGACCACACTAATGACGCTGTAGGATGTGGTCGCTTCAAATATCCGTCTTGTGGAAACAAATCTAGCAGCTAATGCTAATACTTTGAGTCATTCCAAACAACTGCTTTCAGTGCAAATAAACCGCGCTAACGATGGCCTTCTCTGGCCTTTGTCACCCTCGCTTACCCCCGAAGCGAAATGAACGATGCCTTAACAGGGTGCTGGACACTGTAATAATCAGAACAAACGGGTAGCGGCAATTACAATCAATTAAATCATGTAGATGTGCAGACGCTATAGGAGCCATCTGACCAGCGAACCATGCCTCCATCTCAATTTGCTTGATCTGTTTGATCTCAGCCAGTGGAGAGGAGTGTTTTGCTTCTGTTGCTGTTGTCGCTGAAAGTGATATGCTGCTGAGTGTAATTCTCAGCAGGGGTGGAGAAAGCTCAAGCCTACCTTCACGCTACGATGGCCAAGGATCTACTGCCAGCGTGTTTATATTAGTCATTGTCTATATTTGAGCGGCTGCTTTCTCAGAGGTGGGTGAATATATACGCCCTTCACAGCCTGTTTCTTACATCCTAATGCTCTGACAGGGCCTCATTGCTGCGTTTGAACGCGCAGCTGAAGCTACTCAAACAGGGCAGGGGTTCTGAAGGTGATTCTTTCCTCCAGCATTACAATACGAATAACAAGCAATAGCTCTGCCATTCAGTACGTAACCAACTGTATAAACTGCTTAGTGCAAGCTACACTGTTCGGAGGTCTAGGCTGAGCACGGGGACTGAATATAAAGTAAACGGGGCTGAAAAGTTTCTCAGTAGCATCGCCTCCAGCTTAAACAATACAATTAAAGCCCTGCAGGCCTTTTCAGGTGGAGCCTCTGAAACACACGACCCTGAGATTCTTGCCAACCATGTAGAAATGAATGTCGTAATTAATGTTTGAGTGACTACACCTGCCAATGCTCCCAGAGATTTTTAAACAGGCAAACATGCAATTAAGCTCATTTGATGTAACATATCCCAAATTGCCCTGCAAATCCAGTCATAGCACATGCAAACTGTAATGTAGTATGATAAGGTTACTTTTACTATGAAGGGCAGTGCTTGATGGCATCTTTTCCACCAGTTTCTGTTCATCTCCTTCAAGCATTAGAGTTATATTTATCACCTGTAAAAGCAAAAGCACAGTTTAATTTTATGTGGATAATTTCTTGCTGATAGCTCATGGAAACACGCAGAGAACTTCTGTCAAATTGTGGATTCCAATCTTTCCCCATTTTTGTTTCAAAGTCAAAAGAGGAGATATTATCATTGAGTTTTTTTGGAAAGTTATTGTGTAAAAAGAGTCTCATTGGACAAAAAAGTAGGTCCGATTTTAAGCAACCATTTTAAATCGTTACAAAAATAAATTTGAAATATTTATTTAAACATAATACACAGTCGCCTAAGTTATATGTAACTGCCTAACTAATGTAACAAATTACAGCACAGCTTTTAGGTGAATGTGTTGACTGGGAATATAAATTTAATGTGAATTTAAATGGATTCAATATGCTACTAGTGATGCAATAATGAAGTTACACAGTGGCATTCAAATAGTTTAGCAAAAGGTAGTGCTTGGAGTTTATCTCACAGAGTTGTGGGAGTTGTCTATTACACAGAGGCCAACATAGTGGTCTTACTGTATCACCATAGTGGTCTTATTGTAGCCAGGGGTGGGTTTAGTTATTCTGGGGCTCTAGGCAAGACAGGAATGCATTTTGTTTTACATTAGTTGAGGATCTGGGCTGCTGAGTGGTGCAACCACTGCAAAAAATGATAAAAATATGATAAAAAAGTAATAAAGAAAGGTTGGAAAATGGTCATGTATAAATGAATTATGACTGTTTTCATTATGACTGGTTTCATTACATATTAAAACAACAAGTGGACCCCAGGGAGAAACAATAAACTGAAAGAAATCCAAAACGTACAATATATCTAATTTGTATTTTCTTGGGGCCCTTGGCTCATGGGAGCCCTATGCAGCCGGCTAACTTTGCCTGGTTCAAAGACCACCGACATTAGCACCGTGGTGGTCTTACTGTAGCACCACACTGGTCTTTCTGTACCACTGTAGAGATCTTACGGGAGGAAGGCCACCACTGAGTCCTTTCTTACTAGAGGCAAATATGTAGAATGTTTTAAACCTCCTTATCTTGTAAAACACTTGGACGAATTCTAGCTCGTTGCAGTAAATAAGACTATTTCATCTGCACTCCAGTCTGCAATGAAGACACAGCCAAGGCTATTTTGGCATCTGCGATTATGTGTAATTTAGTTATATTGTCCGTTGAGATGAGAGCTGAGTCAACATGGAGTACTGCAGAGTGTGCAGTGCATTTGGGTCTGAGAAAGACTGTTATGTAGAACTGCCAGCCTCTAGGAGCTGCTATCTCTGCTATGTGTTTGTTCTGCTTTTATTACCTCTGTGCACTGCAACCTTATTATCAGCTATATTCAATTTTAGCATCTTTTCTTCAAAGAGAAATAAATAGCCATAAAGGGAGAAGAATAAAGAGGAGAATAGAGCCAGCGAGAGGGAGAGAGTATGATGAGGTAGGAAGACATGATAGTGAGTGAAAATTGGAGGAGAAGATGGGGTGGAGAGGGCAATATGTGGTCTCAAGTAGGTTAAAATTAGAACAGAACATTCTAGAACGGTGTCCCAGCATCCTGGAAAGGGAAAAATGTTCTACCGTCTTTTATAGAGTTTCTGGTTTTACCTAAGAGGAAGTATTAACCACACTGACTGTGGCTGTGGTAGAGAAAAATAATTAAAAAATGAGATGTCTCAGCTTTTCCATTCATGCTTTGGACAGAGTTGGGCATTTGAAAAATTCTGTTCCAAACTGTAATACTTAGTCAGTCTTAAGATCTGTGAGCCAATAAGCGTCCTTGTTTTCAAACACTAGACTTCTGATTGGCTGTCTAAATTACATTTCAAAAAGCATGCTTTGTGGATTACATAACGGTACACCAAGTACACCACTTCCAGCACCTCACACTCATTTCTGGTTTAAGCCACACCCTTTGGTTTGTGATTGAAAAGAAGGTATCTGAAAAAGTAATATTTAGGAATTAAGGTATTGGTATTGATATCAATATTCACAAATTTTATTGACACCCAGCCCTAGCATGATTTAAACCATGGTTCTGAGTTAAGATAACTTATCAAAGCCTCACTAACTGTGCTTTTAGTGACATGTGATGATCTTGTCTTTAACTGGTCACATGTGGCAATTTTATATTTATTATTTTTTTAATTGTAGTTCACAAATTTTGCTTTTGAAGTGTGAATTTTAATCTTTTAATTAACACCAAATTTGTTTTTGTAAGTAGAAAAACATAATTTATTTTGATTTGAATTTAATGAAAAATTAGACCAAAAACTGCAGAAAATTGGTAGATTTGGTGTGTTTACAGTCTTGTTTTTCGGAAACAAAAAGCATCTTTTACCACAGTTGTGTTCATAAGTAGAAGAGGAGATGTTTAAAATTGGAAGGTTACTGTTGTGTTTATACTCTTAGGAAAAGGTGCCTATAAGGGGCTTTTGGGGAGAGACGAACAATTTTGGTTCCTTAAAGCAAAAGTTCTCAAACTTTTCCATGCCAGGACCCACATTTAGAGGTAACCAAATATTATGCAAAATGACATTATCTTCATAACAGTCCTTGTAATGATAAAAGTATGAAACATACAAATGCCCACACTGTTACATAGTTAATGTAATAACAAATTGAAAAATAAGAAAATAATGGCAAATATTCTGTGTTTGGGTGCCTTACCATGATATAATGCAACACCACTGCAAGTAGCCCTGGATTTAAGGGTGTAAAATTGTATTTAGTATTAAAATTAGGCCTATATCTACCTAACAACTCACTTGTCCCTACCTTGGAATCCACCAGTGGGTTGCAACATACATCCAGGCCAAGAACAATGGAGGAACTTGTATTGTTAAGAGTGTACAGTGTTTGCATATTGACTCTTACATTCTTGTCATGTTTTGTCATTTTGTTGTTTCATCATTGAAAAAATGGTGAAAAGGCACAAATTCAGGCTCCACGCTGTAAATATAGAATGCAAATCAAACACAAATAACAAGTAATCATGTAAGTAAATAGGACAATGTAATTAATTATCTACTTATGTAAGTACACTTGAATAGAAATCTAGATTTCTTAGAAAAACTCTCATAATGTCCAAATCTGTTTATCAGATTATGTTCAAATGGAGTTAGCTGTTAAGCTAGTTAGCTTCGTGATCCGTCTCTTCCACTCACTGCCCAGGTTCTACCACCTTCCAAATTCTGAAGTGAATTGTACACGGAGAAAAAGGTTCTGCTTCAGCAACCACTCTGACCTCCCTATGTGAGCAATTATACCTCCACCTCAGCCTTCCATCCATGCCAAAGGTTAACTTTGTTAGGACAATTATACTGATGATGAGTTAGATGGCAATCAGGCACAATTAACTCCCACGCTCCTTCTAACTGATGATTTTTAAATACGGTAATTGTGATCTCAGGTAAAACCAGGCTAAATTAAGTTATTTCGCTTGCAACTCCTCAGGTAATGTGGTCAGAAATGTGAGTGGACCAGCAGGAAGTCCAATTACAATGTATGAGCAGGTTTTCTGTGGCATGAATGGAGTGTGAGTTATGGAGCTGTAGAAAGCGAATTACTTTCCTCATCTCATCTAAAGACAGCAGGACATGTAATATGGCCACTTAGATTTGATTTAGACATGCAATTTAAACCAGATGGTGTTGTTTTTGTTTTTCTACTCCATATCCAATACAAATACATGCATATTGCCTTTGAAGTCTAAGCAGCAATCATGTTTTACCAGATGTTTTCACTTCTGATTTGGATCACATTAGTACACCGTCAGATTTAGTAAATGCCCATATGATAGTGAATGGCTTTTTGACCTACAGATCCAATTAATTTGAATGAATCAGAATGGAATACTAGTTATAAGACAGAATCAGTGCTTTGAAGTGGGGGCCAAGGGGGCTGCGGTAACCCCAGATTTCAGGATAACTGCAACTGTTAATAACAATTTACAAGGGGAAAAGATCTTGAAAATAATTTGAATGCCATAAAAGATGTGTGTTTGTTTTAGTTGAATTGTGTATGTGTATTTTCATTTTATGTTTTATTTATATGTTTTCAAAAGCTGCTTGAGCCATGCCCTGCTTAAGTTAATGCTGCATTTTCATTACCTCAAATTGTTTATCTCACCCCCTGTTGGTCATTTCAGGGTATGTGTTGCTTAAGCTCAAGCAAGTTTAGATGTCCAGAGTAAAAGTGTATATGAATTAAAATTGTGTGCAAAAAAAAAAAATGGGCAGAGAATGGATAAAAATGCATAGCAGTTTTACATTAGCTTGCATTTAGTGTGCAAAATATCATCACTTATGCACACATTTTAGTTAATTTATTAGTGAACAAATAAATTGCACAAATAAAATGTAATGTCCCAGCCTCATGCTCAGCCACCTCCAGCCGCTAGAGGGAGACAAGGCACCACTAAGGGGTACTTAGGGCTGAGCTGTAACAGCTGTGGGCACCCTACACCCTATGCTGCTTACTGCTCAGTCTTGAGTTCACGCCGCCATATGCACATCTCTGACTAAGCTGGTAATTTCAGTGTTGGTTCCTCTCTTTTGAGTTCTGTTTTTTTTAGTATTTTTCAGTGAAAGTATGAAAGAAAGTTTACTGAAACACCAGTTTTAGTTTTAGCTCTGGTGTTTCTTTTGTTTGGCCTTAACCTCTGCCCTTTGTTTATCAACTTCCCTGCAAATCTCTCCACAGTATTACTGTGGGGACGAATGTGTTACTGCTGAGTTGTCATGGGTTCAACCTCCATTTTTCACTCTCTCGAGTCTGTACTGCTCTGCACTTGAGTCCACCCCTTGTGTTTGGCTGGTGGTTTACTCTATAGAATTCTGGTATATGATCAAGAGAACTGCCAGTTTGATCCCTACTTGGGGTAATTCAGCAGTCACACTACATAAAAGGCTCTTGTACCAATATGGCACATACTAGTTGACTTTACTGTGTTTGTCATGTGTAGTTGTATATAAAGGTTTGCACACCCCCAGTCAAATGAAATTTTGTTAAAATAAGTTGGCACACTTTTTCAATATGTTAAACTCAACAAATAAACAGTATTTGTGCAGAATTTTGTTCTCTGTAGTGGATGTTTTTTATTCTTTTTTTTTTTTTGTACCTCAACAAACCATGTTATTTTACAAGAGGTGCCCAAACTTTCCATCTGAAAACTGAAAACACCTTCCCACATCCCTGTTTTATGGTATTGCTGCTAAAAATGTTGTCCTATTTACGCAGATGTGTCTCTGTAGCTCTAGACATTCTGATGCAGTCTCCCTCAAATAGTCTGCCACATGCTAATGCTAATGTGTGCCACTTTGCATTGTGGAGATACAGTAGCTACAGTATGCACGGCAATGCCACGAGGCACAAATTAGGCTTCGCATTACAGCGAGCGCTGCAGGATGCCAGGATTGAGCACTAAGCGGCCCGTTAGGTAACACTCAATGCAGAGATTTCTGGAAAATGGGTTTTAAACCGATAGCACTGAGCAAACATGTACGAAGAAGTAAACAAAAATCTCTCCCCGGAGCTTTGACTCGCATGACCCAGAAAAGATCACAGAGTGGCATCAGCTCCGCAGATGAGCAGTGAACAAAACGTGTAGTGCAGTGAGAGGAAGGAACACCTCAAAAGTGATATGTAATTAGCAGATTATGACATCACTAAGACAATGAAATGTAGGTTGTAAATTCTCTCTGAAACATCAGAAGTCGTAGATAACGAAAACATGCTGTAATTTTACATGAATCATTTCTCAGCTTACTATAACAAGCAAAACAATTTTGTTGCATGTGAAAATTTGTGTTTGTGTCTGTAAATAAAAGAAACATAATTGACTATGATTTGAATTTAAACTTTAATTATCTCATATTATAAGTGTACATTCTTGTTTTGCAGAAAGTAAAAAAATCACATTTATGCTATGTTTTTGTTGTTACTTGATGCTGAAACTTAAACTCTTCAGCACAGAATTGTACATATGACTCTAAATGTAAATAGTTCTGCAATTACATATTAATAATTAAGTAATATATGTATAATAACTGTAGACTGAAGACCAGTATCATGTTTAAAGACCATGTTCCACATTTTTCTTGCATGTTTTTCTAGAAGCTCCTCAACTCCTCAACTTCAGTGTGAATGAGATTTCTATGATGTGAGCCCTTTGAATGTCACAAAATCCAGCAACTCTTGATTCAATTCAGTTGTACTCTTGAGGCAGTAAACATTGTCCCAAAGCAGATGTTCCAGAAGTGTAGCCCTCTAATGAGCATCACCAAGGGAGACAAAACTCCCCAGAACTTTGTATAAGCTTGAGGGACAACTAAGAGGAAGCAAGACTCAAAAAGAGAACACATACTCCTCACAAAAATGTTGGAACGCTTTCTCAAGCAGACCACTGAAAATAAAAGCTCTTAACGGAAGACTTCTGTTTGAAGTGCAGAGATTTTTGGAAAGTTTTTATTTAACATTGACATAACTATGTCATAAACATGTCGTTGAAGATGTCATATGCTGTAATAGGTAGTCATGACAGTTTTTGTTCAGTAATATAACAAAGTCATGTTACCATTACTGGTAATTGCCATACTAAGCCTACTCTATCCATCATTACCTCAAACATTATGGCATCTTTCATGATAATTACCAGTAATGGTAACATGACACTGTTACAGTACTGAACAATATCTGTCAATGTCATGCATGACTGCATATGACATCTGCAAGAACATTTTTATGCCATTATTATGTCAATATTATGTGGCAGCATTTATGTAACAGAGGTCAGGGTATCAATTTACAATAAGATTATCCTTATAAAGCATTCATGAATGGTTTAAAATGAGTTTATTAAAAGTTAGTCCTTAGATCATAAACACATAAGTCATTAATAAACAGTTATAACACAGTACCGAAGAGGTGAGCTGTTTTATCTGATGAATATGAATACATGATGAAGCTGACAGTTTAATGCTAACTGATGGAACAAGATCAGTAAACATCAAAATCTACACTTTAACAGTATAAATGAATGTGGGTTCACTATTGAGCAAACAACAGCCCTTTTTATTTATGTGTTAGAACTGCTTATTAACAATTGTAAGGTGTTCATGACCTAATTAATAACAATCAATAAACTAATTCAAAACATTCATAGGAATAATCCAAAGGGTAACAGTTACCTGTTGTTTGCCTAATAGTGAACTCATTCATTTATACTGTTAAACCTCAGATTTTGATTTGATCTCTCTTTATGTCTCTTATCTCTCTTTTTTATTTGCCTTCTCCATCAGTCGGCATTAAACTATTAGCTTCCTCACATGCATATTCATCAGATATAACAGCTCACCTTTTAATTAATGTCTTATAACTGCCTATTAATCATTTTGAAAATGTTAGACCTAAGTAGTCAATGTTAATAAACTAATTTTAAACCATTCATAAACCTTTATAAAGGTAGTCTTATTCTAAAGTGGTCGAGGTCAGTACAGTGTTGCCCATTTTCTTGTGATGCCATATATGTATACATGAGTCTGTGCTCCACTATGAGTGCTCTGAACCCGCTGCGCTGCTGGAATGGACCAAGTGCTGCCCTTCTTCCTGGCAGTACTGAAGGCTATTTTGTGTTGATACAAAGAGCTACTTCCCTTCTCTGTCACATTTTCTTGCCAATGGGTCTGCAGGGGCCTTTGGAAGAGAAGGCAATTGGTTTTAATGAGCTACTGAGCCTGTTTTTGCTCAGATCTGATTTGCTTATGCCATTTCCAGTCATCTTTCTGAGGGCTAGATGTACTACACTATTCATGGCAGGTTTCAGGTGCATTCTGCCTGAAAAAAGCCTGTATGTTATGTGCAGAACTGATGTACAAGCCTAAACGTGTATGGGAAAAAAAAAAAAATAAAACATAAAATGAATTTCATTTCTTGGAGGTAATGCTAAATATATGTTCAATTTGATTTAATAAAGCTTTTTCAGCTTTTCTTTTTAGCTCCTGCTTGTAAATGGTTAAGGCAAACTCAACATTCCCACATAAAAATGTGGTAGTGCATCAAAAGCATGTTGAGAGACCTTTAACAATTGCTGCAGACATAGCAGCTAGATGGAGACACTGGTCCTGCTGAAGGAGTAATTACCAAAAGGGTAATACTGATCCAACTCACAGTTCCACATCTTGTACTATAATACTTTATACTAACAATGTTTACTATCCGGTGTCGACCAGAGGAGGATGGGTTCCCCTTCTGAGTCTTGGTTCCTCTCAAGGTTTCTTCCTGTTTCTCTTAGGGAGTTTTTCCTTGCCACTGTCACCACTGGCGGCGCTCATGGGGGCTTGGACCCGGATTTCTTTCTGTAATGCTGATTTCCTTGTAAAGCTGCTTTGTGACAACACCTGTTGTAAAAAGCGCTATATAAATAAACTTTACTTACTTACTTACTTCCACATCAAGGTTTCCGTGGGTGTTTTGATGGATCAAAGGATTCCTGTTAGCCCAGAAACATCAATTATTTTGCTCCTGAGTTAGCACTGGCTCATCGTCAGGGGATTGTGAGTTCATTACCTGGTGATGCCACAGCTAACCATGTCTGGGAGTCCAAAAGAACACGACTTTGAGCAAATCAGTCTAGTCCTTATCCATATCACATTATTGCTTCTTCAGTGCATTTGTAATTTATTGCAAAGTGTACAGCAGTCTAATCATGATACTAAAATTTGTATCATGCAGCCCTAACTGCAGCTCTCACAACTGTCATGGAGTTCATCCAGATTCCATGACCATTTTTGAGCTGGAGAAGAATTATATTTCCCTATGGAATCTTTTGGTGGCAGGGAAATTCGCTGATTAACACCTCTGTCTTCCTTCATGCAAATGCATTGTCTCTTTTATCTCAAGCTTTATTTCAATTTCCTTTTTAAACCCTGCCACTCACAAGCTTAATGCAGTTAGCAGGTGGTCCTAGTCTAAGTGACTAACTATAGTTTTAATAAGCTGAACGTTAACATCCGATACATTGCGAGTGCATATTCGCCTTTCCATGTATGTACAACTGGTCCTCTGTCTCCTTGTTGGACAGGAATGACCTCTTTTTCCAGACCATTACCCGTATGGCATATCAGATAGGGGTGAGGGAGCACTGGCCTTTAGCTGATTAAAACATGGGGTGGTGAGAAAGTACCAGATGATGTGTTAAATACCTTAGTGGGAGTGTATGGAATGAGAGGGAAGGGTCAGAATTAGTATGAAGGGTGTTCATTGTATTCAAATGAATAGAAGTAACAATATTATCAAATAAAATTCCTCAAGTAAGAGCAAATAAATGTCTTTCACAATAGCTATCAAATGCAATATCCCTGTTTTGGAGCTCCCTCAGTTGAACTATGCATTTTTTTCTTCAATAAGAAGAGAAAGGTGGAATATATTTTGATGGAATTTTGTACGATTTACAGAACCGGATGTTGATCAATGTTTAGTAAGAGTTTGTGTTTAAGTGCTATTTTTATGGTGGCATTTGTTCGCAGTTTTGTCGATATCAAGAAAACGTCAGTATTTTTGTCTTTGTGGAGAGGTATAAATTGTTCTCATAGCACGGGGTTCTTGCTCCTCCCCTTTCGCCGATTTCGCTGGCAGATCAAAACAGTTTTTTCTTTGACTCATAGACAGTCAATCTGATAACAGAGTTATGGGGAAAATATTGTAGTTAATTATGTTGATTAAAAAAAGTCAGAGTCGATTTCCATTCTTACAGTGAAATGGCCACTAGGGGGCCTCCTAAAAGAGGCTATGTTAATATTGGTGTTACCTTAGTGCACCTTGAACATTTGCTGGTCACACTTTATTTGGATGGCCCCTACAGACGCTCTACAGATACTTAAATCATTAACAAACGTTCTGGTGATAATCAGTTGATTATCAACAGCATTATCATTAGGTTTAGGGTAGGAGTAGGTGTAGGTTTTGGCTTGAGGTAAGATTTAAGGTTAGGTTTAGGGTTAGGAATAGATTTAATCAAATCTTTCACACTGAATTTGTGGACTGAACAGTGGACCATCCAAATAACACTCAACTTCAAGTTCAGTTGCATTTAATGGATAGTTGAATGTTACTTAAAGATATACTGAGCATTTACAAAGCACCTACAGTGGACCATCCAAATAAAGTGTTACTCATTTGCTTATATCAGGAAAAAAATGATTTGCATAAATAGCTTTAAAGAGTAACTATAGATCACGTTGGCTAGATTACAGTGTTGTGGGGTGGACCATCCTACCCATCCAGAGAGAGCAAGACCATTTGAGCTATCTTAGACACCCACTTACGGATGGCAGTGGCATCACCAGGGATCAAAGTTGCCAGTACTAATGGCCAAATAACAGAATTTAACTAAATATTTTAACTAAAAAATGTACCATTAGATGGAAAATGTGTTTAATCAGCTATTCAGCAGGAGTAGTTGCTTTTGTTACTTTCCAGCTTTGTGAGCTCATCAGCTGGCTAACACATTTTGTGACTTCACATGGAATAATGGAAGAACTAGCACAATGGTTGTTTGTTTATTAGGAGATGGCCCAGAAAAAATAGTCCTGGCAGATTGGCTGCTTTCCCCCTTTCTCTCTCTCTCTCTCTCTCTCTCTCTCTCTCTTTCTCTCTGTTCTATTTGGGTGACACAGCCCCATGTTTTCCTTCCTCTTTTCTCCTCTATCTAGCGTGAAATTGGACATGATAGCTCTTACTGCAGGCAATCCTAACAGCTAAATGAAGTGATGGACAAGGCCAAGAGACGTGCATATGATTGACAGGCAAATGGATACGGTCCAGACTGAGGCAGATATGCCATCAGGTGCATATGTATGAGCTTGAAGGAAGCCCCGCGTGGCTATGAGTTTATGGACTTGAATATGCTTCCAGCGCTTGCTAATGCATTAGCATATATAAAGCTGTGGGGGATCGTGGCTTCGTCATTCTGCAAAGATGTGATGAATCATATCTGAAGCAGACAAAACAATGGCATTCATTTGCTTTTCTTCAGATATGTTAGGGTAATGTTGGGGTAGGTGGTGCTATTTCGGTTGATTGAGTTATTGGTCCCAGTTTCCACACATATCTGCTCCACACTGTCTCCAAAAGACAACAGGGTGTAACTGCAGCCAAATTCAAAAGTTTGTAATCCAGTTCGGAATAAGTGATATATATATATATATATATATATATATATATATATATATATATATATATAGTGTTGATTAAACTATTATAAGCTAGAGAGTTGTTGTTTATGTAGATGTTTTATTCTATAATTCAATGTTATTAAATGATAAAAAAATATACTCATATCTGTCTTATTTGCTTATCCAATACTTTTCAAGTTATATACTTTAAAAATATGAAGCATTCTGGATGATTTTCATTATGGCATCATTCTTAAAGTTATACTGCTTTTGTCACTTATGAAATTATTATACAAATACCAATAAAAGTGTGTTCAGTTTTACAATTTCCTACAAATGATTTGAAATCTATGCAGTTGTGTTGATACCGTATTAGTCATTTTTTACATGTATCTGCATCAAAACTGGGGTTATATTTGTGACGACAGTTATTTCAAACTTTTGAAGTGTGGTACTGCAAAGAAGTTAAAGACCACCATTTTTTGTTTAATTTTTACTCAGAACAGCCATATTCTTCATTCTTAGCATCAGAAAAATCGCAGAAAATATAGATAAATGAAAGTTACACAGAGGCCTAAATAAGTAAATAATGTGTCTACGTTTTGCTTTTATAACATTCTTTTCAGGAGACTCAGCTTTCAAAGTTTTAAAGTTGCTTCCAAAGTTCAGTCTTAGAATTTGGTTGTATTTTCTGATTCTCACTATCCAAGTAATCCCAAAACATCCAGTGATGTTGAAGTTGAATCTGTATCTTTTAGTTAAAACTCCAACAAAACAACTTGTACTTAACCCTGTTAACAAGGCCCAAAGTTTATTACACACTCCTCAAACCTAAGAATAGCTCCATTAGTTTACATTGAAGTCCCTGTAGTTACTGATATATATGAAATAAACCTGGATCATTTTGACTGCAAATTAAATACAAGAATGGTTGAGTTTAGCTGTACTGTATTTTTTGTGAGAATGCAATAAACTGACAGAATATAATAAGCTACTTAGAAAGATTGCATTGTTTGCTTTAAAGTATCCTTAAATAGTATCCTCGCATTTCCCATTCATTCTTTGTGTTGGCTTCTGTCTCTGTTCAGGCCCTCCAGATGTGTGTATGTATGCATACATGCTGATTTTTTCTTTTAAACGTTCTTTCTCTCGGTCATCCTGGCGGTCAGGCCTCTCAATAATGTATGATGTCTCCAGCACTGCCTTTAAAGGAGTCTGCCAAGGACAATGCCTCCACTTCCCCCTGAATCACAGGGCCAAGAACATGAGGTGTAATGATATATAGCAGTGTAATGGTTAATTACAGTCTGATTGCAGACGAAAGAATAGCCGTATAATGAGAGTTTTGCAAAATGACTTTCACACTGGAATGTAGGATTTTTTCAGATCATTCTGAATCTCACAAGACTAACAACATTCAAAAGTTTGGAATTATTTGTCATGAATTGTTGTTGTGACTTTATATAGAGTAACACCTTATACAATGTATATTTTTAGTCCATTGATTAAAGTATTTAATTGTAATTAACAGCATTATTTTAATGGTTTAATGGCTCAAACTAGAAGAATGTATTAACAGTGTTACAAAATTAGCAGTGTTACCATGTTATTAGCATGCTATTAGCATATTATTATGCAATTTTGATCTGTTAACTTTGATAGCTCTAGCATTTTTAGGTGTTACAAGTATTGTGGGAACAAGATAAAGGAGAATGTAACAATATATACTATCTTCTAATTATTAAGTCGTCAACTTTCAGACTTTTTTCAGACAATTTTTAGATGCAAGGCATTTGTGTAGATATTTATTTGTTTAAACTTCTTGTTAAACTTAAATCTCAACATTGTACAACTTTCAAAGTTATTCAGGAATCATCTTGAGCTCTTTTCATTGTTGTCTGAAACTGTTTTATATCTTAGAAAACATTGATTTCAAACCTTTACGTGGTAACGTAAGTGGAAAACTACCCAGTAGGGGGATAAAGGTGAATTGAGTCCTTCCTCTGTTCTTGCTGTTCTGGTTTGCTCAGCGTCAGAGTATTGAAAAAGTGTTTTCTGCAAGACTGGAATAGAGGCAGACAAGAGAGACAAAGCAGTCAGTGGTCATCCAGATGAAATGGGCCGTAGCCCCTTTGGAGAAGACATGAGTGATTGCGGCACTCGTCTTCTTCCCCACTTGTCTTTCGGCTAGATGCCACATCGACCAGCCCCAGTTCCTCTGATTTCTGCGTGGCTGTTGTCGTCCATGGGCTGAACATGCTTTTTTGTGCTCGCTAGTGGATGTGAGAAGTTTTGGCCGTCAAACTGTTGAGTGGGTACTTGCTTTGCGTAGCATGGAAGCACTGTCATTTTGAATTTTTGAGAATGGACAGTGGACTTGTTTGCTGGCTAGGATGGGAGTGCAGCAGCCATATTTCTTTGAGGAGAACCAATTGTGGAAATTGATACTCCACAATAAGATTTTACACAATCAGAGAAATGAATAAAACCTTGCATTTTTCAAAATCAATCATGACAGTGGCATTCAGGCCTAAAACTTCAATATATTTAATATATTATTAATATTTTAGTGAAT
The DNA here is from genome assembly GCF_904425465.1 of Colossoma macropomum. Classification (NCBI taxonomy): domain Eukaryota; kingdom Metazoa; phylum Chordata; class Actinopteri; order Characiformes; family Serrasalmidae; genus Colossoma; species Colossoma macropomum. Next base: position 44,134,371 of record NW_023494791.1, read on the forward strand.
ATGTTAGTTGTTCTATGCAGTATTCTGTGGTTTTTATACTATGAAATTAGTTTTTATCAATGTTCCTTCACTATATTACCCATCATGCATTATGCAAATACATCAGATAGCTATTGGGAATCCCTGTGTTGTCAACCAATCCTGATTGCTGGCCTAGCCACTGATCTCTAGGGTAAAAAAAAAGTACAACCAAGCTATCAATATTACCTCATTGTTGACTTGAAGAAAACAGTGATTCTATCTTTATTCAGCACAAAATGGACACCAGAGACAAGTATTTGCCCTTTAGCCTGGGAAAAGCAAGCCAAGACAGCTAGCCACCTTTCTAATTTTTAGCTTTTAGCTTATTGTCCTTCTTATCTGAGGAGCAATTACTGTCATATGAGTAATCCATTCTCTCCAGTTTCATAATAATTTGAAAACCGCTTCTGCAGTTTTACAGCTGCAATAAAACATTTGGCTTCCTAGCAATGACATTAGCTTCTGCATTCACCAGATAGCAAAAAGAAAAGCATTTTAAAACAGCCGCCATAAACTTACCACAAAGCACTTGGAGTTTTCCAAAAGTTTCCTCAACCTTCATGATAGAATCAGAATTATATTTTTCTTCAAACTGGAAAATATTGCTCTAGAGTTTACTGTGCTCCAACTGTAGGATATGAATAAGCAGGTTTAACAGATTTAGTAATGGCTACTTTTTCATTGAGTGTCTCTTTAAAAGGCACGAATGAGCTTTTTGAGCATAGTAATAGTAAACAACACTATGAATACCTTCATATGTACCTAATAGGTTGGTTCAATTCTGTTAAAGAGGACCACATTACTCCCCACAATACTGTGGCCTTCATGAAAAACAGTTTGATACCACTTGACTAGCATGACTAGTATGGGTTGATATAAGTGAGACAAAATCACCGCGAGATGCTCTGCAGTTTAACATATACGTAGCAGGCCTCATTTCCGTCTATCATGAGCGATATGTCTCTAAGTGATGTTTTGTTGTATGAGCGTGCTGCTAACAGCATCCCTCTAGACACTAGCATGTAGATGAACCTCTCCAAATTGTGTCTGAGTGTGAGAGTGCCTCATTTTATTGTGCTCTGTAAGAGAAAATTGAACTCTAAACTCCACAGTTTACCCCTGTGGCTTTGCTCCACTTAGTAAAGCATTAGCTGGAGGGAGGTCTTCCCCCGCTCAGCCGTGGGCGGCACTTCACAACTAAGAAGAAAAGTTAGCTAGTTCTCTTCACAGCAAGTTATTTGAATGTGCAGTGGAGTGTTTGGGCCAAGAGGGGATCTGAACCTTCATTGTGAGACTCTCTACATTTGTTTCTTAACAAGAACAGGCCACAAATGGACCTTAATTGTTAGACTATAATACATTTCTTGTCTGAATGAGGCTAAAAGGGAAAGGAACAGGCACAATTGCGAGGCATGGAAGAATATGATGATATGATCTTGTAATCATGATGTATTATGTCATTATAAGCTTTTCTGAGCATGTCAATTCTTCCACAGCTGATGCCAACTGACCAACCGCAAGGGGTTGTTACATTTTGTTGTTACATTTTTTTCATATTTTACTTTTTTCCAGTGACAATGACACACAGCTGGCTAAGAAACAACTGTTCAGTTACTTATGGTCCCTGAAATGGGAGAGTACATATGAAAAAACTGATTCCTATTTGGTTTACTCAGTAAAAATATAAATATGTTTGAATTAAAATGATATTCTGTCATTTAAATGGGCCATTTCCACATGTTGTCTTGCCTCTTTTACTCCTAATTCACTAAGGTGAATTAAACTGATTGTCACTGCGCCTTTAAGACATTTATGTAAATGATCTCTTCTCAGATTGGGTGCCTTGTATTGTGCCTCATTCAAAAAGAAATCTTCAACTAATGTCATTGTGACTGGGCCAGGCTTAACTGATGTAAGCTGAATGGACAGATATACATTACTGAGTAAAAGAGTAAAAAGAGAGCACCTTTTGTTTGTTTAATTACTAGTCAAAATAGCCAGCAAGTGCAAATTATTCATTTTTTTCCAGAAGATATTTCTGAGGAGATAAGATAACAATGGACTGACCACCCTAGAGCCCAGACCTTAACATCATACAAAGTGTTTGGGGTTACTTGAATAATGATAACTTCTAAGACTGAACATCGGAGGTTTGGAAAAATAGCTCTACAAGGTTTTATTTTGAAAAACAGAAACAAGTAACTTGTACTTAATGGCTGTTTTAACTGGAAATTAACCCCTTAAAATCCCAGGCTTATTACATGCAAAGCCTTATTATTCAGTAACTACAGGGATGGCAATGCAAACTGGCTGGGCTACTCTGGGTTGTAGAGGTGTGTAATAAAACTTTGGGCTGGCCAGTACGCTCTGGCTATTTAAGGGGTTAACTAAATGCCGGTCTCTGGCTTTTGCACAGTACTGTGTTTAAATGTGTTGGTTTTTTGTGACATCAAAATAATTAAAAACCAGCTGATTTTGAAACTTAGTTTACATTTATGGACTCTTGTTTTGAGACAGCAGATTCAAATCCCAATGATGACTACAGTTCAATAGAGCACGATGGCCTCTGCTTAATAAGCTGCACAACACGTGTAATAATTAATGCAATACATGCAACATTAACCCTTCTACCTTCCAAGCTTATTACATATTAAGGCTTGTTATTCAGTAACTACAGGGACTTCAATGCAAGCTAATAGAGCTTTTCTTTATAGAAGTGTGCACTAATACATGGCTTGGTAAGAGCTTAACTAAACAATGAATCAATCCACTCATAGTTAAATGCATTCCTGTTGTACTTTGTTCCAGCTTTTCCAGCTTTTCAAACTTATCGTGTATCATGAAAATGTCTTTAAGTATTGTGATTTTATATTTTTGCCATATTGCCCACCCTTAGACAGCATAACCATCACACATCACTGACAATGGATGGGATTAACCAAGCCGAGATAGCAAATCCAGTTTGCAGAAATCTGCCCTGAAAGGATTTTCTTTATATTTAGGGCCTTGGAGAATTGAGTCAGCGCACAGCAGTAATCGATGTAAGGTTGTCACCCATGGCGGTTCGTGGAGGGACCTCTTCCTCAGTCAGTTTTATATCTGCTTAAGCAGTGAATGGAGATGTCTTGCTTGTGGGCCTCTTTCTGAGTTCAGACGCAGTCTATGGCTAATCCAGGTGGACCTGCTTCCCCTAGCTAGTTTTGCTTTATTAACTCATCAAGGCTGAGTTGAAAAGAAGCTACTTCAGCCTTTTGATCTACTGTTCTCTTTTGATAATGTTCTTTGTTAATGCTGCATTTGACATGGAAAGAATATGAAAGGCTGAACAAGCAAAAGTACATATGAGTAAATTTACTCTGCTGTGTATGAATTCTTTTCACTCGGACAGGCTTTGTACCTGCAGATGAATATTCGTTCTTAAGATCACGCTTAAAAACAACAATATTTACGTGTTATAATTCATTTTAAGTATGCTGATTATTGCACTTCAAAATACATCCAGTAGGTGGCAATAATTTCAGGCTGAATCACAAATGTTCAACAGAATCTGCAATAGCTGTCTCGTTCAAATGCAGCTTTTAAAGTCACTTGAATAGCATTTATGAGTCGCATATCTAGATAATAAGGGTGTAATGAATTAGAATTATTGTTTTATTTATTGCCATCGTGGTTTTAGGTCAAGTTCGTTTTAGATAGTTGCTTTTATTTATTTAATCAAGTTATTTTATTTGGCTACTTTGCCATTTTTCATCATGGAAAGTAGCAGAGGATGACACGCAGGCAGAGTTGAGCTCAATCATAGCCAAGTTAAAGAGAGTGCAGTGGAAAACGGAGGAGCTTTTGGAGATATAGGTCCATCTAAATGCAGGGAGGACCACCCTGTCTTCCTGGATCCAGAGCAATAACTAGTTGTACCATTCAAATACTGTTTGGTCAACAACAGTTGTGTGGTCAGACGCAAACCAATAATGATTCAAGGCAGCCTTTTTCTCCCTCTGGTTAATCCAGGTGTTTCTGTTTTATGCTCAGACTTCTCTGTAATTAAACTGGCAACCATCTGCTCTTAACTCTCTCCTCCTCACCTCCTTCATCTGCCGCTCTTTCATCACTCTTGCATCTTCTCATCTCTCTTTCTTTCACAGTTCGTTCATCTTTTATCAGACATTTTTTCCTGTTCTATTATGGACGGTGCTAACCGGAACTTTTTTTTTTAGATCTGGCAGTAGCGTACACTCACCCATAGTACTTTTTGAAGAGAACTTTTTAAAAGAGCTTTTTCTATTGAAATCTTTATGAAAACCAAATGATATCAGCTTTTTAACCAGTAGTGCTTCATTATAAAATCATTTCCCCTGCATATTTTAGATGAAAAACACATGCTATGTGACAGACCGAAAGTGCATGGCAATTTACATAGATAAGCATATATGTATATATAGTGCAGTCCATAGCTAAATGGACTGTTGACTGTGTACTTAAGCACACTGGATTTCAAATGAAACAACGCTGAAGGGCAGCATGTCTGCTTTAATTTAAATGAATGTCATATTGATTGATTTGTTCTGACTTTTCAGGCTCATGATAGTCTACTTTGCTGGCATTGACACTTATTTGGTCATCATTTTGAGAGACAACTGCAACAGGCCCCAGATGTAAATGCCACTTCTAGACCTTTTGTTTGTTTTCTTGTGCATGAGATAATTAAGCTATGATGTGTAGATGGCCAAGAAACAACTGAGCAGCCAAGTGTCCAATTACTTCTGGTCCCTGTAATGGTAGCTATATATAAAAAGGACAGTGACTTCTTTATGGTTTACCCAAAATCATTGGCAGTCATTTTTAGAATTAGGCCTTCAGTTTGGACTATAAATGTCAAAAAAACAAGGAATAAATATCTGAACGCTAATGCTAATTTCTGCTAGCCCCCCTATGGGAATCTAGTAGTATGTTACATCTATTATTATTATTATAACAGCAATTAACTTTTTTTTTGGCCTTTGTAGATTAAAGGCAGACATTTGAAGCTTGTAACAAACATAGTCCCGTATATTTTAAAAAAATAATAAAAAGTGTTTTAACAAAATTCTCCCATTTATTTTAAATTCAAACATAATTCACTGGTTTCTTTGTCATGTCCCAGTTATGTTGCCAGTTAGTCTACTGTGTAAGGCCTTGAATCCCACTCCTCAAGGCCAAACCAATGGGAGAGCTCATATGGCTTTAACTAACAAGATATCACATGGATTACAATTTCTGATTGGACAAATTTCTGTTGGGCATTTAAATATTAAACCCTTTTTTCCCCAGCCAAAACGTCACAATGAAATAACAGCAGTTCTACAATACTTGCAATACTTCTTGTTTAATACAAGAAGCATGATAATATAATTAAATAAAAAAGGAATTAAACATTTACAAAATTATAGACATGCATGTTTTATTTCACAATAATCATTAGAAGGCCCTGAGGGTTCCTCTCCTCCCAATATAGACATAAATACCTTTAAATTAAAAGCAATTCTGCACTTTTAAGAAACCATATCTTTCATCTGTAAAATTTAATTTCCACACCAGTGACATTTATGTGGATTTATGTCCCCAATTTATGTCAAACCCTGTTTTTTCCTTTAGAAATTAACAGGCTGGTTTTGTTACTTTTATGACTGATATATGCAAATGACTTCTGTTCTGATTGCTTTGTGTACTGTCACATTTAAAAAAGTAATCCAGGCTGTAACACTCCTTATAACATCAACTTGAATGGGAGTTAAACTGCTTTAGGCTGAATAGGCAGATATACTGTATGTAAATGAATCATATTTTCAAGAATCATGAACATTAAATATATTTATTTTACTGCAACATTTCCAGTCGACAGCTCAATGTTATGATATATTCTACAATATATATTTAGCTACATGTTAACCCTGTGGTAGTGAGGACATTAATCACATTTCATAAAAGTCCCATTTTTGCTAGGATTTATAATTCATTATTTAATCAATATACAAAATTACCATCCCTAAATGACTTTTGCCCATTTCCACAGTCAGCTGCACAAAGTAATGTAATTTCACATGCCACTGTTTTTTTTAATATTGAAGTCCAATTGTTTTGAATGGTTACTGTCCTCACACAAAGGGCCTGTCCCTGCATTTGCAAGATAAAAGCTAATTAAGACAATTTTGGCCACATATAGTTGTGCATTTGTGTGCTTGCATTCTTGGTTGGACATTCGTGTGTATGTGTGTGTGTGTGTGTGTGTGTGTGTGTGTGTGTGTGTGTGTGTGCCTTCTGGAGAAGATTTGGACTTACAGAGACTAACATGACTGCAGATTGGACTGTAATTAACTTATCTTTCACTCGCCGGCCAAATTAATCATAGCACTACGACAAGTTTTGCCTCATTAACCGTTATCTGCCTAAAAATACTAATCGTGTTGAACAGGCTGCTCAGAAGACATTCAACAGAGAGCAGCGGGTTCTTAACCATGCCAGATTACTTTCACCCCTTCAAATCTCTTGCCATGTGATGTTTTTCACGTCTTAATTTTCTGTTTTTATTTCAGGGGCTGAGAGGCCATTTACATGTTACTGTTTGCGGAAGCTTTTGTCTGATGATGTGGCACAGTGAAACGTGTAGCTTCCACTGACTTTTCCGAATTTCTGTATTATTCAACCATTGAGATGTAAGTCATTCGTGGTTTAGTGTGAAATGGACTCAGATCTCTTTAGAGTGTTGGTGATAGGAACCAGGGGTCTCCATTGCTACAACACAAACATAGCCAATTTATTTACTATCCAAAACCACCAGTGAACCTACACGAGTCTTCTGAGCCTTTATATGTGATGATGATGATGTTGGCGATTGTGACCAATAATAAAAGGGCTGATAAGTTGGGCAGCAGCAGATGAGCTACAGTCTGTAAGTGTACACTGATGTAGTGGACCTATAAGGTAGGTGGAGCTCATATAGTGGACAGTGAGTAGGAGTACAAGGTAGGTGTTTCTAAAAAAGTGGATGGTAAGTGAATATTTTCCACATATCCAAACATAGATGCATTATTGTACAATATGAAGTAGGCAAGCTTAAAGAATGTTTTGGTAAGGTATGTGAATCACATAGTAGGGCATTGCTGCGGAGGAAATTCTAAATAAATAAATAAATATCTCTTTTAAATTTTAAAAATATCGAGCATTATATAATGACTAAAATGTTTTGCAGTTGAACTTTTGCTGAGCTACAAGAAGTCTTGGCTATTAGTCTCATGGAAGTGCAAAGCTGTACTTGACAGAACAAAATATCTGCTCATGCACTCCCACACATACTGCTCTGTCTCATGAGGCGCACATCTCATAGTGCTAAGGAAATGGACCTCCCATGGTGTGTGTAAATATTTAATTGGTGGTTCAGTTTTACATACACAGAGATTAGCAGCTATTAATGAGATGTTTAAGTCTGCACTGTATAAAGGTTCTGTACAGGTACATTTTTCATTCATCGAGGTACAAACAACAGTGGTTTTAACGTCCCATTGAGTCCCTTAATTTTATTATTTTTATTTTTTTTCCAGGTGAAAAGTACATATTTGTACCTTTTCGTAACCTAATGTTATAAAACAAAACAATAAAATAAAAAGCCTGGAGACGAGACGGGGTGTGTGGAGTCAATACAACTTAGAAAATATAATTTCAATTAATTATGGTACAATTATTTTCACTGGCTAAAGGTACTGAGATGTACCCTTGAGATAAATTACATCACAATATGATTTTCTTTTTTATTAGAAAGTGAGCATAGTTGCTCCCTTAAACTGACTGAATGACATTCTGTGTCAAATTTTGATCAAAAATCATTGCAGCCTACTTATAGTTTTGGTAGTTTTTTTATTTGATGTTTCCTTTTTGTCTGTTCCGACTGATCACACCTTAAAAAAGTAAAGATGTGTCTGGGTAGTATCCTAAAGTTATGATTTTGCCAGATGCCTTTGCATGTGGGCTCTTTCTGCTGTGCAGTCCAGTCACATAGATGCATGCAAATTTCCAAATCCTGCCAATTTCACTGGACCAAACTAGTTGTCAGAAATCCTCACAATTCAATCCAGAAAGATTTCTCCCTCAACTGACCACTGCAAGCATGTCAAAATAATGAAAATACATTCAGCATCAGCTTAATAGAAATACCTATCTCATGTTTTCACTTACTGGCCACTTTATTAGAAACTCCAACCTTTTGCTTGTTACAGGCAAACTCCTCACATTTTACTGAAAACGCTCAACCTTCTATTTCACTGTTTAAAAATACTCAAGTAATATTCTGCTGGGGTTCACATTTTTTCCAGCATGGATTGTCGCACATCGAGTAGCAAAATGTTTAACTTAAGCTTACAAGCTCCACATGATGATTTTTAATGAGATAACCAATCAAAGAAGAAGGTGAGTAAAACGGACCTGGTTTATGCACCATCCTCTACATTGCTATCATTGAGGTTTGATTAAAGACCTTAAAAAATATACAACGAGTGACCCTCACTGTTGTAGCGGTCCAATGTTGTGTCACCGTGTTGGCCATGGTGTTCCAAGTCACAGCAGGAAGAATGTCTAAGTAGAAAGAATGAAACATCTTGGCATTTTCCTCCTTTCTTTTGCCTCCAAAGAGAAGCTTTATAAGTGCTACACACTTTAAAAAGGTGGTTCTTCAAGGGTTCTTTAGCAAAAGCAATGGTTCTATTTAGAAACATGAGTTCTATGTAGAAATATTCCATGATTAAATGATGGTGAAATTGTTCTTCAGCACCAAAAAAGCATTCTTGTTACACGCTTGACATCGTAAACATAGCAGAATCATTTTTGGTGCTTAAACATTTTCAAAAAGGTTCTATATAGAACCACATACCATACATTCTCCATCAATGTGAAGAACAATTTCACCATGCAAAGAACCATTTAAGCATGAAATGGTTCTATATAGAACTCATGGTCTTGAATAGAATCATTGCCTTTACTAAAGAAGCTTTGAAGAACCATCTTATTTAAGTGTGTAGTTAGTGAGGTGTGAGTTGGTCTCAAACCTCCCACCCATAACACCATCCCTAAAGATCTGCTCCACTCCTCCTCTGCTTTGTGGAATATGTTCTTTCCTATATGTGTTCTTGTGAACATTGACAGATGATAGACTCACAACCGGTACCTGCTGTGTGCAATATGTTTCCTTGATGAAACCAGTTTGTTGGTATTAATGAAAGCTCTGTTCCTGCCGTGTGTCTTTTAACTACCTTCGTCAAGGTGTCTGCAGCCTTAAGTAAGTAATCCATCGCTAAGCTATGTACAAGAAATTCATTTTAAGTCCTAACTATTCCAGGAATAAGCCTATTACTCGCTTGCTTCCCAGAAACACTAAATGTTTAAGCAGCGAACCCAAAGCCTCAAGAGCTTTCAAATGTCTGGCTAGATTTTAGAAAGTGCCTGGACCTTGAAAAAGGGTCAACGGCCCCTTTATGAATGCTGAATGTTGCTGCTGGGCATGTGGTTAATTACCTGCAGTCACATCTTTTCTGGAAATCAACACTCATCTCTGGTTTGCAGCTTGCTTGAAGCATGCCTCGACATGTAAATCTCATGCTCGTCATGAATTATGCATGTGCAATTTGTATGCAAAACGGAGAGCTCTTGTTCATAACGATATTTCTGTGTTGTCAAGATGCTCACAGTGTTAAGACGTTTTTTAGACATAGAATCACATCGTGTAAGACCGTGTCAAGTGGCATGTTGTCATGTATGTAAGAAAGTGGGGGATGCTGGGATGGATTAAAAGTCTTCATAAAAGTGTGATGACAGTGTGGCAGGACCTGGTGGTGTATCTTTTTTCATGTGTGAAGGCGAGGCAGTACACCATCCATATATGCCTTGGGGGCCTACCGGTCATCACAATCATATAACCCTATCAAAAGCTACAGGAACGACCCTGGAATTCTGTTTTTGCAAAGGCAATTCTACTGCATCAACAACATACCAACAAATACCCGCCTAAGCAAAGGAAAGTAAGATATTGAATGTCTGATTGATATATTTAAAGGTTTCCTTTCGGGAGAGCTGCAAAAATCTGCAGGGACATTTTTCCACACGCTTTAAAGTTCAGTCTCCGGTGCTGGTTGCATTTTCTTCTTCTCACAATTGAAGTAATATTAATTTACAAATTTACACTCTCAGATGTCCAGTTTTGGTATTTCAGTACAAAAAAAATTGTTTTTTCTATTACCTTTTCCCAAAAATGGTTTCTTGGCAGCTACACATCACCTTTCAGACCCACAGCAGTCAGTTGTCTTCTCACAGTGGAAAGGATGGATGGAAAAACCTGTGGATATTTTCAGATTTGAAGCAAAAGTGGAGCTTGATGTTCTCCTTTCTCTCAAAGATGAAAGCTAAGTACTGTTTTTTTGTGACTGTGGCAGTTTTGGTGGTCAACCAGGTCTTGCATGGTTGTTAGGAGTCCCATTTTATCTGTAACCTCTAATACTTTTTAGACTCCAGTTTTAGACACTTGTGTTATTTATTTTCATTGGACTTTTTCCTTTCTTGTGCAAGTAGATTATCTTGCATCTAATCTCCTCAGGAACATGTCATGAAAAATGAATAACTTGTTCTATTAGCTATTTTGACTGGAAATTAATCATGTTTATATCCATTTTGAGCAACACTGGACATTTGTTTATATTTGTTTTAAATATTGGCCTTATTACTGTGAAATATCCTACTATCATAACAGTTTATATGCAAGATTTGTATCAATATTTCTTCTCTTTTTGCTTCCAAGCCAAACAGAGTTGTAATGCAAAAAAATCGGTAGAAGGGTAAAAGCTAACATCTCATTTGAATGGCAACAATGATATCTCAGTAATATCCCAACATTTCTTCACTCACCGTTCATCATTTGTACACTTTCACAGGCTATTTGTTCAAATTATATCAACCCCAGCAGTCCACTGTCCCATAAACTGAAAAAGCTTCAAACATTGTGATGGCAGCCCCTGGGCACTGGTGCCAATGGTCTGGTCAGTAATCCATGCCTGATGAATACAAATGTAATATCAGTTTAAAGTCTGGAATCTTTTAGGGTTGTAAGAGTCCCTCTAAAAGTTAGCAAGATGGATAAATTTCACTGGAGAATGAGGTGGATTCACAAATTAGAGGGAATCCAGTCATAGAAAGTCTTAAGCGGTCAGACATGATCTTGTAACATGGACACACAGGTGGGGAAAACCTGCTAAACTTGCAGTGCTGGAATGTGGCAAAAACCCATCCCAAATTCCTCTAGTCTGTGCTCTTTTATCATAAAGAGTACAAACAATAACTCAAGGAATACAAGCTAACAAGTCAAATGACATCTATAGCAAACAAAACTGTTTCAGCAAGAGGTCATTTTTATTTTTACAGCCTGTATTATGTTCTCCATACACATAATGCATAGATATAACTTATCTTAGTAACTTAGTTTAACTGAAGTTTTCTGGGGGTACTTCTTAGCAGTGCTAACTTTTGCTACATCCATTGGGATAAATGGCTAATGGCAGGCTTACGCACCATCACCCTCTACTTTGATCTCCATCTTTACAGTTTAGAAATCTCATACTCAGCTTGTTCCCACCCACATTTAGCCCAGAATTTCTCATCCTTGTCCCCAGACATGTTTTCTCATTATGAGATCATGCCTGGCCCCATAAGACTAATTCATAGGCATTGACTTAGTGTATGAGCAGATGGTGGATTGGGTTGGCTTTCTCACTCTTTAGAAAGACGTACTCATTTACATTCCATTCCAGTTCAGTTTTTCATCTTTGATTTGAAGATCCCATAGATCCTAAAGATCCCATGGATCCCAAAGATCCCATAGACCCGTTAGAGCCACGTTATCTTTCCACTTTAACTACTTTTAACCACTTTTTGAATATTGTCTTTGTCTCTTTTTCTTTTCACACTCTTAAGCAAGCTTTACACCTGTAAATAATTTCCGCACTTCGGTCTGATATGTGAAGCTCTTTGAAAGTTTGATGCCTGCTTTTCATCCCCCCTTCCGTACCCTACATTGGTTATGGATGAATGCTCTGTGTCTGAGATGAGGCTCTACGGGAGGTGTCTGCAGACTCAATCTAGGCAAATCCGCTGGAAATGCAACCGAATATTCAACCCACAGGCTTCAAAGTTAGACGCATAGCTGTTTTCCTCATGCATAAATGGAGAAAAATGATAGTTGGTATACTATTGTGCATGACCGATGGTGCAAATGTGGGTTTTTTGTTTTTAGGGGTGAAGCAGGGGTTCCACTGAAGATTATACCTTTGTGTGAGATTGCAGAGGGGAAGTTTGGTCTGTCTGACCTCCTCTTTCTCCTGCATGATGGAAACTCACAGCAAACCCACTTTTCTTGTCCACATGACCCCAGATCTCCGTCTGTCTGAACCTTAGCATCCCCCATTCATCAATCTCTCTCGATCTCTGACCCCAATCTGTCACGGGTGGTATCAAGGAGCTTCCTCTCTGCTTCCGGGGAGCTTTGTGAGCTTAGGGCTCAATCAGCAAAGGCACCAGTGATGTGTAAAAGAAAATCAGTGGCCCAACTGTAGGTGTCACCACAAGACATCTGCACATTTATTCCACTAGCTGTAAGAGTAACGATGCTTGGCATGGCCAAATGTCTGAGGGATTTCCAAGGGAAATATTCAGTCAAATACTTTCTTCATCAGCTTTATTAGAAACATCTACATTGTATTTACACTCATGGGTCTACGATGTACAGTTACACCATCTGTTGTCACGCACAATTGGTCACCTCACCATTCATCACTGGTCAGTTTCTAGATATGATTTGGGTGGTGGACCATTCTCAACACAGCACTGATGATGCTAGTTTGAAATGATCAATTTCCAAATATATCCAGTTAAGAGCAGCTTTCTGATCAGACACTGAGCATTAATGAAGAAGTAGATCCAGTGATCACCAACTCTCAGATCACCAACTCTCCTCCCAGAGAACTACCTAATTCAGCTAATCAAGGCCTTCTGATCTGATGGATCAGGTGGGTTCAAATAGGGTTGGAGATAAAATCTACAGAAGTTTAGACCACTGGACTAGAGAATGGCTAACAAAACTGTGCGTCAACTGGTGGGATACGGTCTATAACTGTACACCAGCAAGGTGGAGCTACAATATTTCTGATAGAATGGTTGGTGAATGTATAGGTTTACCACCCCACTCTCTTCTTTAAATCTTCAAAATAAAATTTTCAAAATGTCTGTATAATGGAGTAGTTAAGATGTAAACAAACTCATTCATAATGGTTGAAATTTGCCATTATAGAGAAACTTGCAGCTTCATAATTGTTGACAATAGTAGTGAAAGAACCAGGTACATTTAATGCCATAAAAGGCTGTCCAATGTGTGCCCATGAGTCAAAGTCAGCCCACAAAGATGCCTTATCTGGCCCACCAGAAAGATGCCCAGTGATACACAGGAAATATATTTGTATTTGTATTGTAAAATTGTATTTAGTTACAAAACATGTAACAAAAGATTTGTGTATTGTTTTTTTTTCTTTTTGTCCAATGGTCCTCCAAAAATATTTTATTTCGGCCCCCCAACACATAAGGTTTGGGCACGTCTGCCACAAAAGCAACCTCACTGACAATTTTTAGCATGAAATAGTTGACTGACACATTGTTCTACAATAGCTTTGGGTCTCACTTTATTTGTATCGTCCTCCAAAAGTCCTCCAAATTTCTATTGAAAATCTGTTGAAAATTGTTGATTCTAAACAGTGGTGGGGTTAGGGTTAGGATTGGGACCAGGGTTAGGGCTAGGACCAGGGTGAGGGTTGGGTTTAGGTTTTGGGTTGAGGTTAAGGCTAGTGTTAGGATTAGAGCAGGTTTAGAGTTAAAGAAAATTATGGTTAATTAAGTAGATATTTAGTTGAATGTAACTTGAAAGTAAATTAAGTATCTACAAAGCATCTAAAGTGGACAATCCAAATAAAGTGTTACCGCTTAGTGATGCGATTTCAGCTTAAAACACATTTCTTTAAAAGCAATTCATGTCAGAAAGGTACATGCAAAGTGTTTTAAAGCAAAAGAGTCCCCATCATGTTAGCATTTTACTATAGTCAGTATTACCTGTACAAACTCAGAAGACAAGTGTAAGTTGTAGTAAATAAAATACCTTTTTGTGTTGTAGACATCATAGCACCTGGTACCATTTACCACCAGGTAAAAAAATCTAGCAGCCCTGCTACAAGCCCAGGATAGCCCCAAATGCATGAGGCCACTGCTCTGCTGGGAGAATGAATGGCAGTTAGTAATAGCTAAAGTGATGTTGAAGCAGAGATTTGTTCTCAAAAATAGGTGCCAGTGCATAACCGTGTGTGGAGATGACCAGTATGACACACAGTGAGCCGGAACAAATGGCTGCATGCCGTGCTAATGCTCCTCTCAAGCCAGTAAAGGAATTTCTAGCCTCTTGGACCACTGAGAATGGAAACAGAATGCCTTGTACTGTCTTTTCTGGGTCTTGTTGGTGCCATTTGTTTTATTACAGAGGCGTCTGTGTGCTTCTCCAAATCTTTGGTTAGCTTCTCCTCCATCTATTTTACTGTAGGGCCTATCCAGTGATCTAGGGAACTAAAGAACAAGTCAAACCTCCATAATAGACCCCCAAACTGAACAGAAACATAGTGTGCTGCTCTGAATTCCTTTTTACAGTTAGAATAGAAAAGTTCTGCTCATTTACAGACATGTAGAAATTGATTTTGCAAGGCTAGGCTAGCTGCTAGCTAAATCAGTAATGAAACCTCTCCACAGAAGCTAGTTCAGGTATTGCTGCCTCTGCAGCAGTTCCTGGCATCTATTACTCCGTAGGGAAAGAACAGATGAATCACCTTCTAGTGATATTCGACTACACGTCAAAATAAATAGTGAATTTTTATGTCATCTGAAGAAATACATCGACTGCTCTCTGTTTCCTTGGTGTATGCAGTACCGTTTCAAAATTCAACTCACATGAGGATTTTTCAACATTTTAGAATAATAACAAAGACAGTAGAGCAATGAAAGAACATATGTGGGCTTATTACAACCAGAAATATTGGCCTTCTACATGATAGGGCTATTTAGATCCCACCTACCTCAGAATACAGCTGATTGATTTAAGTGCATTAAACCTTTAACATGGCATGCAAAACACTTACGATGCTCCAATGATTGTCATTCAGAATGTTCTACTAAAGATCTAGATTAAAACACCTTGTAAATAAATAAATAAATAAAATCCAAACAGTGTTATGCATATGCATGTACTTTACACTATTCAAATTCAATATTGAGATTATGAGAAATGTATTAAATCATGTAAGCAAACAGTTTTTTGGTCCTTCTGTCTTAAAAATAAGAGCTTTTAGATTGGAGTACAGTTTGAGGAAAAACCTGTAATTCATCCATCATCCATGACTCAACAGAGTCACAACATTTCACACACAGAGAACCGTCAGTGTTCTAGTTCTTCTGATAAAATTATTGAGGAATAAATATTGAATTTAATTATATTAATTGAAAACATCCAAAGCAATTTCCATTCTACTAGGGGGGCCTGCAGAAAGAGGCTACCAGATCATCCACTGAGACTTTTTGATGTTTTTTTGAACATTTTTTGGGCGTGGTTACTTTTAAGAATGTATATTTAAACCACAAATATTTACACAAATATGATGAAACTTAAAGATGTACCCATTCACATACAAGCAGAATGATAAGCTGCATGTGAAAAAGTAATGTGAAATAATAATATGAGTACATTTTCTTAAACAAGCACATTTGAGACAATAGTAGGAAAGAAAAGTGATGCATATCTTTTAAAATGAAGTCACCAAAACTATTTTTTTGGAGCAATGGCATAGAAAAATGGTTGGTAGAGTGTAGTGAGTAACACCTCTGCCTTCTATGCTGTAGACTAGGGTTCAATCCCCTGCCTGGGCAAGCGCCCTGCACTATACCAATAAGAGTCCTTGGGCAAGACTCCTAACACCACCTTCACCTACCTGCGTAAAATGTGTGTGAAATCGCAAGTTGCTCTGGTTCCTCAAAATAACTTTCAATTTTGTAGCTTCATTTTCTCAAGGAATCATTCATCATTGAAAGATTCGTAATGGATCCAGATGGGTTCTACCAAAGAACCAGCTTTATTTTTAAGAGTATATATATATAAACCACAATAAAGTGAGTGTTTTGGGGTTAATACAGTAGAACAGTGCTAACTCTGCAGAGATGCCCCTATGGATGTCCACAGCTGTGTGTTTGTGTGTGTGTGTGTGTGTGTGTGTGTGCATGTGTGTGTGTGTGTGTGTGTGTGCATGTGTGTGTGTGTGTGTGTGAAGCTGTTTGTATGCAACGGACCGTATGTGTTGTGTGTGTATGTGTGTGACGGTCCAGAAGGAGCAGTTATTATATAGAGGTTGTTGGGAAGGTCAGGCAAGTCAGCCTTTTTACAGGATGTCAAGCAGGCTGTTTGGAAGGCTTATTATGGCTGTGTGTGTGTGTGTGTGTGTGCGTGTGTGTGTGTGTGTGTGTGTGTGTGTGGGTGTGTGTGTGTGTGAGAGAGAGAGAGAGAAGGGTCTAAGCATAAAGCTCAGACAGGCACTAATTGCTTCATGCAGTGGGAAAATTACATGTTCCTACAAATTAGTATGTGTTATTACATGTGCAATATATGTAAACAAGAAGATTGCAGTGTGTAATGAGTCGCCAATTTATTAGGTACAACTATAGGTGCTGTATCTAGGTGCAATTTGTGTACAATAGCAGACTTTCAGGTCATCTATTCACAATTTATCAACCACACCTCTGTCCTACCATTAGGGTGGGCAATATAATGATATTTATTGGTAACACGATAAACTATGTTAATGAGTGTACTGTGATTACTATGAATTGCTAATGCTGGGGTAGTTACCCAAAAAAGAAAAAAGCAATCTGTTAAAAATGGCTAAATTCTCTAATTCACGGTGTAACTGGATTGCTTTACAATCAAAACTTTAGTAGAGTCAGTATACATAGACTTTTTTTTTCCCCTCACCATATACTTACATTTTTGGTGGGAAAAAAAAAGAAAAAATGGAATGAGATTTTCTTTAGATCAACTTAAACTGTTTTCATTCATTAAAATGTACTTTCACTGATTTTCATCCATTTGACATAAACCAGTATCTTAAAACAACACAATTCAATCATTTAATGTTGACATATTTTCAGTTTGCAAGACTTTTTGAGTGTATTTGCAAGAAAACATTATTTCACTAGTCATTACTTTCCTGAATGGATTCTGGCTTGTTTAGGTCTAAGATATTTGTCCTCAGCCCTTTTTTCCATAAGTTTCATATTAGCATAATTCAGTGCCAATATATGCACATATTTATTCCTCAGTACCAATGTTGTCATTATATTGCATTATTGTCCTTATTGCACTGCCTTTTTTGTCTCAGAATAGATCTTATTGCATGTTTTTGTATATTTCTAGTTGTATATATGCCTGTAGATAGGTTTTTGTATATATTCGTCTGTTTGTATTGTATCAACCCTATTATTATAACTGTCCTGTGTTGTGTAACTGCTACTGGCTGCTAAATTGCCTTCGAGATCAATAAAGTATCTATCTATCTATCTATCTATCTATCTATCTATCTATCTATCTATCTATCTATCTATCTGATTAGAAGCTTTGACAAACTGCTTCTGGATTTTACAGATCTAAACTACATAGTTTGAATGTATACTTATTGTATATAGATATTGTATGTAGATCTAATTACATTATGTATTATATATAGACAAACTACATATACATAAATATAAATTAAATTTATGTTTAAAATGCAAATAAACATTGCTCTCTTAGAGAAATAAGAGTAACGCAAGTAATGCAATTCTTAGTATGTCAGTAACAGTGATGTGAATATGAATTCGTGTTACACTACTTTGTTACCGGGAAAAAAAAAAGCTACTGTAATGATTAATAAGTTACTGTAATGCTTTACTTTGTATGACATCCCCTCCACTACCAACTACATGCTTCTTTAGAAAGAGAACATGAAGCATCTTAATTGGCCTTAATGCAGTGCAGTGTTTGCAAAAAAGTAACTTTACAGGAGAAGGCAAAAACAGTCTTACCTTTCAATGTAAGTCAATGTAAAGTGGTTTTATTTCAAGTGATTTTAGAGCATTTCTATTGGTCCATTCATGATAAAATTTTCACAAAACATAAAGGACAGCTTGTGTGTTGAAATGGTATAGAAATCTGTAAAATGACAAAAATGGACATACATGGTTTTGTTGGACAGCCAAAATTTGTATTCTCGTTTTTTGATAGTATTAGGCAAAGGTGTCACTACTGGCTCTTTCTTGTTCATTCCAAGTTCAGGAAATAGAAATATCATGACATTGCATATAGTAAAAATAATTGAAGTATCGTTACAGGTACATATATAGTTGCCATATCATAAACCCCTACCTGTACATTACATCACTGGACAGATTCCACCACTGACCTGATACTATTTGGCTGCTGCAGTGACACAGACATGGTAGTGTGTGTAGTGTTGGTACGAGTGTATCAGATACAGCAGTGTTGCTGTAGTTTTTACACATATCAGTGTCACTGCTAGGTAGACAGTGGTTCAAGAGTGGATGGCTAAAACAAACTGGTCAGATAGGCAACTAATAAGGTCTCCAAATGTACACCTTAAAGGAGTGTCAACAAGGTACATGTTTCTAATGAATTCTCCAGTAGGTTTGTGTGTGTGTGTGAGTTTGTGTATTATAGGGGTGAGTTTGTGATCCAACATTACTTCTCATGCAGGTAAACTCTGCACCTACAATCTGGCACAATCTGTGATTGACATTTTGGGAGCAGGCCTGTTTTTTCCCTCAGCTGGAAGCTAACCTCAGTAGTGCTACCTCATCTGCTAAAAAAAGCCCAATCTGTCTGTGTTTCCCTTTCACAGTGTGAACCCCTTAAACTCTAAAACCCATGGGCTCTGTTTCCATGGTCATAGTGCAAGCATTAAAATAAGGCGACTCCCTCATTCCTCTTATGAGCCAAGAGCAAGAGATTTCTCACAAGTCACTAGCAAGTCCATATACTTAGCTAAATTAGCTACTGTGCTAGCTAGCATGTTTGCTATCCAAACTACATGCTAGCCAGTGGTTTTAAGCTGTTTTGCCTAAATAGCGCTTTGTTCTGTCCATCAGCCTGAAGGTTTCTTTTTAACTGAAGGCTCTTTATTTAAAGCCATGTAGAACCTGAGCAAGTTGCACATCTACCATTGACAGTACCCAGTTTAATCAGCTCTTTGTGTTTTTTCTTAGGCAGACACTTCACAAGTCTTAAGTTTTGAGTCTGAGCCCAGTTGCGAGTCAGTCAACATGCAACTTGAGTGTGATTTGAGTTGGTTACCTGAGTTCCTTTCTCTGCTGAGTGAGCAGTAATATGTTCCGTATCACTGGGTGTCACCACCCCTGCAGAAAGTGGATGTATTCTATTATGTTTTAGTTAAAATACTGATCATCTTATAGAATTCACCTCATTATTTTAGCAGTAAATACAAAGCTGATGTAAATGAAGGAAATTTTGTTTTGTTTCCACATGTATGCATGTGTCCTTCTGTTACAGTGTTGCATTTCAGTGATTTTGAAATGATTAAGGGATAAAATCACTGTAACACTTGGCCTTGAGTGGCTTATTGCTTTGATAAAATGCAACAAAATACTGAATGATAAAATACACAAATAAAAACAGTTGCAGCAACTGCTGCAACATCAGCAACAACAGGAAGAACAGCAACAGCAACAGCAACAACAACAACAACAACAACAACAACAACAACAACACATGGCCTGGCCTGGTCTTCTAGCTACAGGGTAAAGCCACCCACAACTCCAGCCCAAGTTCTCAGAGTTCTCCCCCTCCCTTAATCAGTCTTCCCTCATACTACCACCACATGTTAAAAGCATGATCTGAACTCTATTTTGTGATCATAGCACAAGCACAAAAATAAAGTGATACCCACTACAATCAACTCCTCCCACTCCCGTTAAGAACCAAGTACCAGAGATACACACAGTTCACTTCCTGCAAGTCCAAACACATGTGCTAGCTAGCATACTTGCTATCCAACTACATGCTAGCTAATTGTTTAAAAATAATATAAAAATACAATCAAAACCAATACAGTGCAAAAAGAGGATAAAACACCAGTACTTGAAAGTCACTAAGCCAAATAAGCCAGACAAAATGATAAAATAACAAATTGTAAAATATCTATTCTATCCTCATTTCATAACTGCATAACAATTTTATAGTAGCTACCCAGTAATTCACAGTGCTGATAAAACACTTTTGGTTAAATCTTAATAGGCTTAAGAATGTAAGAGGTTATGTCAGGTGGTCAAAACAAATCAGATGCTTGCAGATTAAAAGACAAGGTTGTGGTTTACTTAAGGGTTGTGGAGTATCACAAAGAGTTTAGGCCAGGGTAAAGACCAAAGAGCACAATAGCCGAAACAAAAGGGACATCAAGAGCATCCAGTCACCAGTCCAAGTTCAAAAACCAAGAGATCAATAAGGTCAGCAATCAAATTAAAAAAGGGCAAACATGAAAAGGCAAGTCAAAAACAGGTCATTCATAGAGAAGGCGTACAGACAGAGAACGCCCAGTACATAAAGGGATCCATGAGTACAACTGTTTATAGATAACTCAGGGAATAGAAATGAGACAATACTAGATACATATCATGTATCAGAATACATATCATATATATTTCATGTATCATGGTCACAACTTGAGGTATCGTTATCGCCATACCGTCCACACTTATACTTACTGCACTTCAAAGCCAGCACAGTTGACAGTGTTGTGTCCTTTTTAGCAAACATGACTCATCCCTTTATATGTGCTGCCATGTTTACGTGTCTAGATACCGAAAAACATAATGGCCACCAGGGTCATTCGTTGTCCATCTGTCTTCTGTAGTCAACCCTGCTGTTTCACTCTCGGCTAAACTGTTGATTAGGAGGCAGTTTTTCATCTACTGTGCCGCATAATGGTTCTATAAATATTCAGTGTGAGCTGCGCTAGACAGTGAGAGAGACGGTGGGAAGAGAGACATGCAGACAGTGCTGGAGAGAGCGAGAGAAAGAGATGAGAGGGAGATGGAGCGAGAGAAAGAGAGAAAAATATGAGATTTGGAAATCTCAGCTGAAATCAGATTTGCTCTCTAGTTTGATATGTGATAATGTGAGTTGGGGGGTGGTGGTTGGAAAGCAGTGGTGTGTGTGCGGTGGAATAGGCTGAGTAATGGGTTGGGGCGTGTGTGAGGGTGTGTGTTATTTCCTTCTGCATTCCATGTTGCCCTCTGAGATTTTCCAACTCGGCTGCTAGCTTGCTTACAAGCCCTGCGCTGCTCTGTCAGGTAAATGCCTGGACAAGAGGGATGTTGTTGTTGTTGTTGTTGTTGTTGTTGCTGTTGTTGTCTGCACCTACTCCCTGCGAAGCACACCACTCATTCCCAAATCTCAGCCCTGCACTCTTCTCACATCTTCTTACTCTCTGACTCTGAACATATTCCACAAATTTGGAGAACTTTTGCACACTTTAAGAAGTCTACCAAAAAAAAAAATAAATAAATAAATAAAAAAATCACATGGCCACTTATCTCAAATACCTTCGAGCAAACCGCATAGCTAAATCATCACACAACTGTTTGAAAGTAATCTCAAACAGATTTGCTGTCCTGATTAAAGAAATCCAGCTTCTGTTGGGTAGTGTTTTCAGAAGATTTAAGCTGGTTTTGATGGACAACATGGCTAACAAGCTGGACATCCAGATAAGTCAAAACATACCCTGGTTATGCTAGTAACACTAATACGGATACAGTAATGCTGGTAGACCAGCTAAACCTTTCAACTTAAACAAAAAAATATCCCCTATGCTAGCCAACTGGTTAAGCTGGTCAAGCTGGTCATGCTGCTCAAGCCAGTTGACCAGTTTAGTCAAGTTGGCCAATCATCTTGATCAAACTGGTCATGCTGGTAGACCAGCTTTGTCAAGCTGGTCATGCTGGTCAATGAGTTTTGTCAAGCTTGCCATTCTGGTCAAACTGGTAATACTGGTCAACTAGCTTGTCCAGGCTGGTCATGCTTGTAGACAAGCTTGGCCAAGCTGGACTTGCTGTTCAACTAACTGGTCATGCTGTTTGGCCAGCTTGGTGAGGTTACATCAGTAGACCATCTTGGTCAAACTAGTCATGCTTATACAAGTCGACCAAGTTGGTCATGCTTGGTCAAGTTTTGGCAAGCTAGTCATGCTAGATGACCAGCTTGGTAAAGTTGATCATGTTTGTCATACTGATGAACCAGTTTGGTCAAGTTGGTCATGCTGGCCATTCTGGTCAACCAGTTTTATCAAGACAAGCTTGGTCACCCTTGTCAACCAGCTTGGTCAGGTTAGTCATGCTGGTCAACTGTCTTGGTAATATTCGTCGACCAGCTTGACCAAGCTGTTTATGCTTGTAAACCACTCTTATCAAGATGTTCTGGTTGAAGTTTAAAGCAGGTATGCAATATTATATATATATATATATATATATATATATATATATATATATATATATATATATATATATATATTGGCATGCAGTTTGAATGATATCAATTGAATTAGCTTCTGTTGCTTGTTAGCCTTGTAGGTCTGGAGAAGATGGAAATAAGCTGACTTTTGGTTGATCAAATGCATTGAGGGTGGAGGAACAGTGGTTTGATTTGTGGCTGATTTATTTGTCTAATAAATTCTATATTCTTGTGTTTGTTTGAAATTCATGAACGTTTAGGACGTACCCTTGCCCTTTTAGCTTGGGTCCACGGCTGGCTGCCCCATACAGAGAGATTAATTATAACTCTCAGTGGGGCGATGGCTGGCTCTGCTCGCCTGCATTTACGTCACACACCTGTGTGTGAGTGTGTGTGTGTGTGTGTGTGTGTGTGTGTGTGTGTGTGTGTCTGTGTCTGTGTCAGAGAGATGGAGAGAATCCAGGGAGGAAGAGAGGGTAGCATAATATCTGAAGGAAGACAATGCTAATGCTGATGCTAATTCCGCACCAGTAGTTTCTCACAGCTCAGTTTTGTGGATCAGAAATTAATAATCAGTCTTTGTCACTAACATTATTCAAATCACTAATATCATTCAGACTGATTGCAATAGTAGATACAGCACACGTTACCAGTACATATACATATTACCATTATAATCATATCAGATTCATATATAAGGCCTCACTACCTATCATAATAGTCCATGTATTTTTTCTTATTTTTGTTTGATCTTGAATGTATTATTTTAAACCATAGTTAAAATCATTTAAGTGCCATATTATATACCAGTAAATATGGAAGCACCATTGTAATATTTCTCACTCGGCTCATTGAAGCATGCAGAGAAATTCTGTGGACAGATTCTAAACTTTCAATTCATACCACCTTTGTGGTTATAAGTATTTAATTATGAGATGCTTTTATGAAAAAGTAATTGTTGTGAATATAGTCTTGTTTTGCAAATAGAAATAAAAATGTTTTACATTTTTACCATGTTTTTATCATTATTCCGCAACAGAACTGCATTCAAACCAAACATTACCAAATATAAACGGAATTTGAATGTAATTAATTACATAACTAACTACTCTAACATTGAAGTCATGGGACAGTCGTGGGCTGGAGGTTAGGGAACCAGCCCTCTGGCCAGAAGGTTGCTGGTTCGATCCCCTCGGCTGACGGTCCATGACTGAAGTGCCCTTCCCCCTAGGTTAGATGGTTCTGAATTCAATTGAATATGTAGACAACTATCAAAGACATCTTATTAGCTGGCTGTGTTTTATTCAAATTTACAACAATATTGATGTGTATTTAATAGATGTGTGTATGTGTATTCATTACATTCCACCACAGGAAGATGGAGAAATATAGAAATATACAGGAATATGGAAATATACAGGCTAGCAATTCAATGTAATGCTAAATTTATGTTTTATCAGGAGTGTAAAATGTGTAAATCGCTTTTATTTATGAATAAATTTGTATGGTATACTTACAACAAAACACACCATAACATGAGCTTGTTGCCAGGGATGCATTGTTAAAGATATGACTTGGCTTTTTTGATAATCAGACTCTAATTAGTTCCAGAAACACAAAATATTTCTCTGAGAAGATCTGTTGGCACATTGTCCACTTAGGAGAAAACAATCTTGTGCAGAAGGTGACAGTCCTCACCGGCTTCCCAAATTGTACCGGTGTAGGTGTACTGTTAGCTCATTAGCTTTTTTTATTTTTTATTTATTATTTTTTTGAGTATGCTTATGTCCCCACCCAACTACCAGCAGTCAGATCAGAGGACTTTTTAAGCTATTAATTCTAGACCAAATGAATAAATAAATAAAATCTGACCATGACAGAATTACTGGCCATATTTTCTGGGTAGCCTGTATTAGAGGAGGTTTCCCATGTTGTACTTCCAAATCAGTGACAAACTATATTTTATGTCATATGGGTTGACACTGACATTATTTACAGATTACAACATCTAAGCAGCCAAGATTATGTGCTGTTATTTACACTGGTCTGTCAGTTTGCATAGCCAGATACAATTCATGACTGAGGAACCTAAAGCATATTTATGTTCATACAGTCCTGTTCAAAATAAATTGGATTTTGCTAAATTTTACAGCCTGGCAAAACTATAGGCCTCCTTCACCAATATCTTTCTAAGTTTTTTCTGAAATGTCTTCTTGAGAAAGGTCTTAAGAAAAAGTCTACGTCAGATTCATGATGTGTTCTTAACCTGCAGAATGGTTCTCACCTTTGTGCTCTTGAGTGTGTGTAGATTCAGTTCTTACTTAAGTACAAATCCCAAATATGAAAACACTGATGAATGTCAGAATCATCATGAAAACTGTGTAAGTGGGTTTGAAGAAGAAATTTCAGTAACACTTTACTGTAGGGCACTGTTTAGAAGGCGACATGACACCTACATAAGCTCTTCATGACAAGTGACACAAACATGCATGAACATTTATAAATACTTATGACTGCTTTTGTCAACTTTGATGTCAACTTGACATTTTTGGTGATATTAGGTTGTGTCACGACAGACCCGGTCGAATGTGGTGATGTCATAGCATGAACTCTGTGATTGGTTGAACAGATTCAATGTAAGCACCTCCCCTGTTGACCCAGGGCCACGTCTCACTCTGTAATATCAGGACGACCTCACTTTTGTTCAGTTTTACCAACTGCCTTATTTTGTCAAGCTGTTTCGCATGATCAGCATTGTGTCACCCTGACATACCAAAAAAAAGAAAGTCAGTTGTTATAACATGTTAAGTCATTTCACCTCAGAAAATGTCATGAAACAACCTAATGTCCCCAAAAATCAATGTCTCTTGACATAGTTGTTATGTCAAGTCGACATCAAAGTTGACAAAAGCAGTCTTTATGACAGCTGACGCCTTTTGGAATAAGTATTTATAAATGTTTATGTATGTTTTTGTCAGTTGTCATGAAGCGCTAAAGTAGGTGTCATGTAGCCTTCTAAACAGTGCCCTACAGTAAAGTGTTACCGAAATTTCTTTATAAGAACGGTTAGTGAATGAGGCCTAATGGTTCCCACTGATCCTGAATGTACTTTTTGGGTAGAGGTGGGATGGAAGTGGTGGTGATGGAGGTTCACCTACCCAAATTCTTTAGTGCACAGCCATGTCTTTGTATGATGTCAATGATTCTTCCAAAAAGGGTTGTGATCAGAACATCAGAACTGGCACATCAGTAAAGGGACGGTGCGCTTCCCAGCATGCTTTGCTGATGTTTGCAACGGAAAAAGGTGTCAGAAAACGATCACACAGCGCAACACTTTCACTCTCTGCTCTTAATTCCCCAAACAGACTTTTAATTACTTCATTAACCTTTCCAGCAGAAGCAGCAGAATTATTTAGGGGGGGGAGTTTTAGACCGACTTTGCACACGGAGAGATTAGAGGATAGGGATGCTGCGAAAATAAATAACCACCGTCCCCATGGGAGAACGAGTGTGTGTGTGGGTGGGGTGGGGGGGGACTTGTCGAGGGGGTCGAGGAGAAACTGTACTGGGAAAGAGTTTGGAGAGTTTGAGGGGCTCTTTTTTCAGAATGTTTAGATGTGGAGACAGGATGAATTAGCCAGAGCCTGAGGCAGGGACAAGGGGAGGAATTAGAGAGGAAGAAGGATAGAGGATGGATGGAGGAAGGAGGAGAGGACAGACACAGAGCGGTGGTCTTCCCCTATACTCTCCTATGTCTCTCTCTCTCTCTCTCTCTCTATTGTCATTGTGTGCGCTAAGTTATTATATTCAGCATGTTGTTATGAGTTCATTTGTATTATTATTATTATTATTATTATTTTTTTATTATTATTTTTTTTTATGTGAGCACTTTTAGGGGGCTTTTAACATCCGGCCAGATGAATACTGATCCTATTTACAAATGGGCACTCTTGCTGTCAAATAAATGACTAAAATAATGAAAAATAGGAGGTCACAGGGACTGAAATACTGTTAAATTAATTGAAGTTATATTTTATCATCTTACTAATTTTTTTCTATCACTTTTTAATATTAATATTTTTTTGCAGTCCATTTATTTTTCACCACATGTTATTGGTCTCGCGGTGGGGTGCTGGAGCCTATCCCAGCTGTCATTGGGCGGAAGGCAGGATACACCCTGGACAGGTCGCCAGTCCATCACAGGGCAGACACCCACCAGCACCCCACTGCGACCCAGAAGGATAAGCGGTTTAGATGATGTATGTATGTATGTTATTGGTCTTTTTTTTTCTTTGTATTTTGTTTGTATGTGAGCTTTTCTTAAAAGAACTTTTTAAATCAACATTTTGTAGAATATTATACACACACACACACATTTGGAGGTTAGACTCCAAACAAAGTCCTTATTTAAAGCACTTGGAGAACATCAAGAAGATCTGCCTCTCCTATGAATTGTTAAAGTTTTGGTGTCATAATAGAATCATTTGAGCAATAATATAAAATATCGCTGTCGTTTTCCCATCTACTGCATACACTTACTAGCCACTTTATTAGAAACCCCTCTCTTGTAGCTCCGATTTACTGCTGTACAGTTAGAGACGGTAGCCCATTTGTTGATGCACACTTTATGTATCCTTTAGCTTCTAAGAGTGTTTACTGCCGCAGATATGTTCAAAACAGTCCCATTTCCATAATGACACAGAACGCCCACCAGTGGAGATCCAGTGTGGCAGAATGTGATGGGAAAAATGCAAATCAGAAATGATTCTGATTTACACTATGAGGTGTAAATCAGAATCAGGATAAGAATCACTTTATATTGGCAAATGTGCTACATATTAAAAGAATTTGTCTTGGTGAGTGCACACATGCATGGTATGTAACATAGAAGAGCCATTTGACATTTTGGTTGTTGTTGAATAATTATAATAATATTTAGGTTGGAAAAATCATATTTTTATACAAGCAACATATACATCCCTGCTACAAAAGAACACGAACTTTGTTTCTAACACCTACTGTTCATGTACAATTCCACCCAAAATAACAGGAAGTGCAATGTTACAGTTTACCCCATGGGAGGGTTCACTGTAACAGAGTGTCAGTTTAACATTTGACATTTCAGCTTAATTGATAGAGACATGCACATCAAATTATACATGAAAACTGCCTTGAGACTGTGTGCCAAACAATGACAAGTATATATTTTGTCCAGTGAAGGACAGCAAATGAAAATATCACACATCAGTAAGATATAAAACACTGTTTCTGAATAACCACAGCTTTACCAACTGTTAATGTCAATTTCATTAATATACTTATTTAAAATCAAAATACTGACATCTGAAAGATACAATTAAAGTAGAAGAAAATCTCAGTTTTTTTAGATGTTTTGTCTTTTTTATCTTAAAATCTGTGTAAACATATGGAACAAAAAGACAAAATTGACTTTGTTTGTCTTTGTTTACTAAAGGTGGCTCAGCTGTAACACTGTGTTACGACTAAACCCGCAGTACGGAGGCTGGACTTAAGCCTAGCTAGCAGTTGCTGTGAGCTTGTCACCTGTTTAAAAACGGTGCTGCATTGTAGGAAACAAGATGCTGATGAAAGTAATATAAGCTTGGATTTTGTGGTTTACACAAACAGCTCAGTAACTGAAAAAACATGTTGAAAAAAATGACTTACTTGCTCTGAAAGCACTCTTTGACACAGATCTCTTTGAAGTGCTGATGAATCGCTCTGTATTTTGGTGGGAGGCTATGGCTAGAAAATGTGGTGATGTGGCCAGAAGCTCATGCTGCTTGACCTTCTTTAACAATGGTAAAAGTCCATGTTAAATTGTGCCCCACGTTAAGTTGTTCCACACACTCCCCTATTGAACAAATCAGACAAGCACACAGGCTACAAACAAATATTTCCCTGTGGGATAAATAAAATAACATGTAAACATGTACATATGTGCAGGATCAGAAGAAAACATAAATCAACTATTATTTATAGTCCATCACAGAATGACATGAACACAGAGGGGAGGTTTGCTAGGTTCAATCTAAAGTGCAAGGTGTTAATGAGCACAACAGCTCTGAGAAAAGCTGTGAACGTGTCTATCTGTGCCGGCTCTGATGGCCCTGAACCTCCTACCAGAGGTGATATCCAGGATGAGGGCTCGACTATAATGATGCCAGTGCACTCCATGACCCTGCTGTTGTGTATAAGTGCTGGTCTCACAAACAACTGGATTAGTTTACCATTTTGGTTCAATTTGATACGTTCTCTAATAACTATGTAGTTACACATTAACAACAACAACAACAATACTACTGACTGTATTTATAGTTTTTTTCATGGACTACAGTAGTGTGGCTTATCCAAATACATGTGTAAACCAAATGAGTTTTTACTTGTGTAATTACACAAGTGTATCTTAATTGGAACAGCATGTTTTCTATTGTGTAATTACACATGTGTAACAGGGTGAATGTTTTCTCAATAAGATGTTTCTGATTGTAACAGGAGTGTAATTAACTGCATTATAAGTACTCAGATACACTCTAATGCCAACTTTCAACATTTATCTAGCTGTAGTAGTAAGCTTGAAGAACAGCAGTTCATCATTTCAGATATGTGTAATGACATAAGAGAAAATATGATTTTACAACTTTGTGTAATTATATGAATGAAAACTGAAGTTGATTTGCATGTATATTCATATAAGCTATTCTACTGGAATCCATCACCAGAGGTTACACTGCCGTTATATAGGTTGTTAATGTGTAAGTACATAGTCATAACTGACAATATAGAGTGTGACTCACTTCAGGTTCTACACCAATTGAAAGTCTTCCTAGAATCATACATCCAAGCTAAGAACCACTGAGGAACCTTTATTTATTTTTAAGAGTGTGCTTTTATTGATTGTTAATACCATTGGTTATAATTGTAATATTGCAAATCATCACATATCCATCTCCCTGAAGAGTTTCTGTGGGAGAAAGTGTCATGCCACTGAGACTGCATGTACCATTCTCAGCCCAGAATGGTTATTGACTGCTTGTTATCATTGCACAGCTTGGTTCACCTCTTTAGCCTGGTTTTGTTTGGCGAGCACAAAGACCGCCCGGCCCAGTACAGTTCCCCTCAGGCAGATCTGTGTTTCTGCACTCCAACTACGGCGGCCACACAATGCAGGAGTGAAGAGAAAACAGTGCTTCAGGCTTTATTTGAGAGAGAAGCCTCCCAGAGGAGAGAGAGAGGGAGCAAAATAGGGTGAGAGAGGTTCAGGCTGGGAGAGGGAAAGCGGGAGAGAGAGAGAGAAGATGAAAAAGAGGAAGGGAAAGAAAGCAGGGGGAGGTGTATGAGAGAGAGAACTAGAGTGAAAGAGAGACAGAGAGCAAAACAAGAGAGAGAAAGGAAAGGGAAAGATAAAGAGTGAAATGGAAAGAGAAAGAGAGAGAAAGAAAGAGAAGGAGAGGTATTGAAGCAAGAGGAAACAGAAACTAAAGGTAGAGGAGGTGAAATTGAAAAAAGTGAATAAGAGCAAGACAGAAAGAAAAAAAGACAGGAAAGATATGGAAAGAGAGAGGGAAATGGCAATACAGGGAGAGAAAGGAAGATAATGAGAGAGAAAGAAAGAAGAGAGAGAGAGCAGAAAAAGAGAGAAATAGGGAATAAAAAAGTGAGGGAGAGTGAGAGAAAGTGCACAAAAAAGGAAAAAAAATAGAGAAAGGAAAATAGATAATGGGAAAAGAGGGAAAGGAGGGGAAGAACAAAAAGAGGGAGACAGGGAAGAAGAAAAAAGAATAGAAAGAGAGCAAGAGTGAGATAAACTAAGCCAGGGTGAAGAAGAGAGAGAGAATGAATGACAATGAGAGGCAAAGCAAGAAGAGAAATATAAAAAGGGGGAGAATGTAAGAGAATGAAAGTAGGAAAATGAAAGAGAGATATGAAAGATTGGGGAAGAACAAGAGAGGGCAGAAAGAAAAAAAAAGAAAGATTTGAGAGGAAAAAGAAATTGAGGAAGAGAGAAAGTGAAAAATTAGCAAGAGAAAGAGAGAATGAAATAGAGGGCAAGAGACAATGGCAGAAGGAAGGAGAGACACAGAGATAAGAAAGGGAAAAGAGAAGGTGAGACAAGAGAAAGGGAAAGAGATAATGAGAGAGAGAGAGAGAGAGAGAGAGAGAGAGAGAGCAGCTTTAACATGAAACTGTCTAACCAGCAAAGGGCAGAGTACTGATTACAATAATGGATTGTGGTTGTTTGTGTGTGTGTGTGTGTGTGTGTGTGTGTGTGTGTGTGTGTGTGTGTGTGTGTGTGCATGTGTGTGTGTGTGTGTGTGTGTGTGTGTGTGTGTGCATGTGTGTGTGTGTGTGTGTGTGTGTGTGTGTGTGTGTGTGTGTGTGCATGTGTGTGTCTCATTATAGCAGGTTTCTTGTCTCCTCAAAACACATTCGTGACTTGTGATCACAATTTGTGATTGCATGGGATTCCAATTCCCAAACTCTGCTTTCTGCCCTGTTGTGAATTTAGAAAGCTGGATAAATGGATGTAATGAAAGAGGTGGAGAAAGAATAATCACAGAGAACCTGATTCCATCTCTGCAGTATCAAATCCACACGGCTCATGTTTCAAACAGCTTGAAGTTATTAAATGGCTTAGGAGGGTGTAGATAATTTTGGCAGCTAAATGCGATGTTGAGCGTGTGGGGCTTGCAGAGGCTTTGTTATCTTTAGTCTATAGCCTTTTTTTTTAGAATTAACTGATTAGCCCTACCTTAAGGTAATAAACATTACAAAATGTGGGACTCCAGCCATATGTGCACACTGCAAAAATGGTAAAATGATCTTAAATCTAGTCAATATATATAACATTTCCTATTTTGTGGTGCTTGTACACTTATTATAAGATTATCTATCTTATTTCTAGACCTTTTTTTAACTATTTTATGTAATTTTATTAAGCAAAATTATTTCACTATACTGGCAGATAATTTTGCTGGTTTCAAGCACATTTCTTAAAACAAGCAAAATTTTCTGCCAATATAGTGAGATAATTTTGCTTAATAAAATGACTTAAAACAAGTAAAAATGTCTAGTAATAAGGTAGATAATCTCAAATTAAGCTTACAACAATCTCAACAGGAGAAATATTAGATTTATTTACTCTATTTAAGATAATTTTACTTGCAGTGCATTTGTGCGCTCCTGCTGGTGTGGGTTTATTCCCTCTCAAAGATGGACAAAAAAGTTTTGTGACTACTAATATGGCCCACTTGTGTGGAATCTGAATTATAGCAGAGGAAATGAGTGCACATTTCACAAAATTTTACAGTTAAAATGACATAGTTCCACACATTTTAGAAGTATTATTATGGATGTTTAATTTCCTTGCTCCAGTATTTTTATTTCTGTGCTATGATAGTAAAAAGAAGCACCGGTGCTACCTGCTCAAAAGGTTTACATACAGCCCAGTGTAGTCGCACTCTGTGGTGATGTGAAAAACTTTAACTAACCCAAGCTAAAGAGCCTTACAAAGCAGATTAGAGCATTTCTTTGTGTTCAGGTGTTGTATTGCAAAACCCATGCAAGGGAATATCGATCTGTACTTAAATTCCACTTCAACCCCACTTACATTGGCAATTGGGCACTCAGGAGAAATTGCAAATTCGATCAGTTCAATTTTACATGGAATTTCTCTGGACCTTTTTATAATGGAAATAGTACCAAATGTAGCTTCAGTGTCAGGACAAACTCTCTTAGAACATGAGGAAGATCCACTGAGAGGAACCAAGACTCATAAGAAGCAACTCTCTAATAGCAGGAGGAGGAACCACTGAGAGGTAAAAGGACTCAAACGGAGAAACTCTAAGATTATGAGGAAGAACCACTGAGAAGAACCAAGACTCAGAAGAAGAAACTCCCTAGAGTGTGAGGATGAAACACTGAGAATAAACAAGATGGAAAAAGTAATAACTTCCTAAGAACATGAATATGAAATAGTAAGAGGAATCAAGACTCAAAATGACAAACTCCCTGTGAGCATACAGAAGAACCACCGAGAACAGCGAAGACTCTCACACTAAGAGTAAGAGGAAGAGCTAATGAAAAGAACCAAGACTCAGAAGAAGAAACTCCATAACAGTTTGAGATGGAACCACTGAGAAGAACAAAGACTCAGTAGAAGAAACTCCTTAAGAGTATGAGAAAGATCCACTAAGAACCAAGACTCAAAAGGAAAAAACTCCTTAAGAGTATAAGGAGGAACCACTGAGAAGAGCACAGACTCAGAGGTAGAAACGTCCTAAGATCATAAGGAGGAACCAATGAGAAGAACAAAGACTCAGAAGGAGAAACTCCCTAAGAGCAGGACGAGGAACTACTGAGAGGAACCAAAAATCAAAAGGAAAACCTCTAAGATCATGAGAAAGAATAAACAAGATGCAGAAGTAATAACGTCCTAAGAACATGATGAAGAAATACTGAGAAGAACCAAGACTCAAAAGGAGAACCCATCCTCCTCTTGTCATCATACGAGAAGAACAAATGTAGACGTTTAGGGTCCATATCCTGTGTTGTGTCCACATTCTTTAACACTGGTTGTTTGATCTCAGCTCATGAAGCTGGGATGAATCCCAGAAGCTTACCAGCATTTAAAGGCCTGTATTGTATTTGCAATCATGACGTGGTCAAATGTGGAATAATAGGCTATTATTGTACAACCATAAATGCCTCCTTGCAGAATCTACCAGAAAACTTCAGTGTGCACATCTTATTAACAAACATGATCTTTTCAAAAGTTACTCAAACGGCTGCCGCCCTCCAGCAGTAGCTCCCCCGTTTCCCTTTATGATGAAACGTATCAAAGAATCTGCTGTCATTAAGAAATCTGTTCCTACGTGACTCCTTGCGACGCAGCTAGGCAAACTCATCAGAACTTCCCTGCACTGTTTTCCTTTTTTTTCTGGAGAAGTTGTTCAGCCCTTTGAGACACAGCTGAGTAAAACCATTTCAGCTTGAAACGGAAGAGTCAGTGATTGACTTAGCTGTTGCCCTTCACATGAACCTACGCTTATGAAGTTAATCTGTCTAACTCTCAGCCAGCAAACCTGCAGAGAGCTTGGCTGGAGCATTGGACGGATAAGATCAGTGTATGATTGCAGAGTGTAGATCATTTAAATGGCTCTTTCTAACAGTTAGAAAAACAATGCTATGGGTCTTTCGGGAAACTCCTGTCTGATTCTCCTATTATACTGAAGACTATACATTATATTTTTAATGGTGTAGCTGTACTTCTGAGGGCGCCTCTTTATGTCTCATGGCATCACTGCACTTCTCAGATGTAATTATACTTCTCATGGTTTTTGTGCTTTTCATCTTGTAGCCGTAATTGACAGAGTGTCACTGTCTTTGCTGTGATGTCACAGCACTTTTCATGGTGTGACTGTATTTCTCATTGTGTCTCTATACTTCTCATGATGATGCTATACTGCTCATAGTGTCTCCGTACCTCTCATAACGAAGCTGTACTTCTCATAGTGTCTCTGTACCTCTCATAACGATGCTGTACTTCTCATAGAGTCTCTGTACATCTCATGATGACACTATATCTCTCATGGTGTCCGTGCACTTCTCTGATGACAGTGCACTTCTCATGATGCCTCTATACTTCTCATGATGATGCTATACTTCTCATAGTGTCTCCGTACCTCTCATAACGAAGCTGTACTTCTCATAGTGTCTCTGTACCTCTCATAACGATGCTGTACTTCTCATAGTGTCTTGTACTTCTCATGATGATGCTATACTTCTCATAGTGTCTCTGTACCTCTCATAACGAAGCTGTACTTCTCATAGTGTCTCTGTACCTCTCATAACGATGCTGTACTTCTCATAGTGTCTTGTACTTCTCATGATGATGCTATACTTCTCATAGTGTCTCTGTACCTCTCATAACGAAGCTGTACTTCTCATAGTGTCTCTGTACCTCTCATAACGATGCTGTACTTCTCATAGTGTCTTGTACTTCTCATGATGATGCTATACTTCTCATAGTGTCTCCGTACCTCTCATAACGAAGCTGTACTTCTCATAGTGTCTTTGCACCTCTCATAACGATGCTGTACTTCTCATAGAGTCTCTGTACCTCTCATAACGAAGCTGTACTTCTCATAGTGTCTCTGTACCTCTCATAACGAAGCTGTACTTCTCATAGTGTCTCTGTACCTCTCATAATGATGCTGTACTTCTCATAGAGTCTTGTACTTCTCACGATGATGCTATACTTCTCATAGTGTCTCCATACCTCTCATAACGAAGCTGTACTTCTCATAGTGTCTCCGTACCTCTCATAATGAAGCTGTACTTCTCATAGTGTCTCTGTACCTCTCATCACGATGCTGTACTTCTCATAGTGTCTTGTACTTCTCATGATGATCTTATACTTCTCATGATGATCTTATACTTCTCATAGTGTCTTGTACCTCTCATAACGATTCTGTACTTCTCATAGTGTCTCTGTACATCTCATGATGACACTATATCTCTCATGGTGTCTGTGCACTTCTCTGATGACAGTGCACTTCTCATGATGCCTCTATACTTCTCATGATGTCTCTGTACTTCTTGTAGTGTCTCTGTACTTCTCATGATGATGCTATACTTATCTTAGTGTCTCTGTACTTCTCAGTATGATGCTATACTTCTCATGATGTCTCTGTACTTCTCATGATGTCACTGTACTTCTTATAGTGTGATTGTAATTCTCAGGATTTTGCTGTACTTCTTATGTTCCTATATTTCTCAGGGCACTGCTGTATTACTCAGGGTGTCACTATAATTCTCATGGTGTCGCTTTACTTCTCATGGTATCACTGTACTTCTTACTGTCTTACTGTAATTCTCAGGGTCTCACTGGCATTCATATGGTGTCACTGTACTTCTCATGGTGTTGGTGTAATTTTCCGAGTGTTGCTGTACTTCTCAGGGTGTTCCTATGCTTCTCAGAGTGTCACTGTACTTCTCATGGTGTCCCTGTACTCCTTATGATGTTGCTGTACTTCTTGTGGTGTTGCTGTACTTCTCCAGGTGTTGCTGTACTTCTCACGGTGTTGCTGTACGTCTCCAGGTGTTGCTGTACTTCTCCAGGTGTTGCTGTACGTCTCATGGTGTTGCTGTACTTCTCATGGTGTTGCTGTCCTTCTCCGGGTGTTGCTGTACTTCTTAGGGTGCTTTTGTACTTCTCAGAGTGTCTCTGTACATCTCATGGTGTTGCTGCACTTCTCCAGGTGTTGCTGTACTTCTCATGGTGTTGCTGTACTTCTCCAGGTGTTGCTGTACTTCTCATGGTGTTGCTGTCCTTCTCCGGGTGTTGCTGTACTTCTTATGGTGTCTCTATATTACTCATGGTTCTTTTGTACTTCTCAGAGTGTCTCTGTACTTTTCATGGTGTTGCTGTACTTCTCGTGGTGTTGCTGTATTTCTCAGGGTGTCTCTTTATTTCTCATGGTGCTTTTGTACTCTTCAGGGTGTTGCTGTACTTCCCATGGTGTTGCTGTACTTTGCATGGTGTTGCTGTACTTCTCAGGGTGTCACTGTATTTCTCATGGTGCTTTTGTTCTTCTCATGGTGTTGCTGTAATTCTCAAGGTGTTGCTGTATTTCTCACATAGTAAATATTTGCTGAAAAAAATGATTTATATTTGGCTCATATGCTTCTCATCAGTTTTGATCTATGTTCTTTTTAATGGTGGACCTTAGTGCTGGGAAAGGGTTAACACTTACATTTCCAGATTATTCTCTTTTCAGTGCTTTTTTCTGCATTTGAAACAAACTTCTCCCTCTTTCTCCCTCTTTTTTTAAGTAATGCTTGAGTTTGCGATTTGTTTGCTTCTGCAAACTATAACACATCTTTAATAAATAATAGTGAAAGCTCTACAGTGCTGACAGCTTGCATTATTTCTCTATGCCAGTTTCCTGTCAGGCCAACAAGGGAGTTTCGGGACCTTCTTCACAACATAAAATGATCCAAAACATGTTTATTTTCCCTTATTTCACTTCAGAATTCTTTTTATAAGCTATTCTTCTGCGCAT
Source organism: Colossoma macropomum (assembly GCF_904425465.1). Lineage (NCBI taxonomy): Eukaryota > Metazoa > Chordata > Actinopteri > Characiformes > Serrasalmidae > Colossoma > Colossoma macropomum. The sequence continues at coordinate 44,171,136 of NW_023494791.1, forward strand.
AATGGACAATGCCTCTCTTGTCTTTTATCCCGTGTGTCGGCTTACCTCAGTTTCCATATTTAACATGTAGAGGCCTACATGATGTGTGCTTCCTGAGTATTAAACTGGGGGATTACACCAAATCTGAACCATAATAATGCACACTGCTGATCAATATTGAACTACAGGACATTTTGAAAGGCCAGTGCAATTGCATTATTAGTTTTCAGAGAAAGTGCAATCCCCTCAGTCTCTCATGGCTACTACTGGCCTGGAAAGAACTCTGATGTCTCCTGGTTTGTCTTTTTCCTGCCTTCATATGGTGAAAGCTACATTTAGTGTTTGTGAATACGTTATCTGATGCCACAAATACTGTTTTGAGATATTTTTGAGAGATTTTGAGATAAGATTTGGGCCTAGATATATTCTTTCTCATATTACTATATTCCTTCCAAACTTGTTTGAAGACACTACTCTGCCAATTCTTTTGCTTGGCCTTTCGGGACTTTAAAAGAAGAGAGGGTTGAGCAGTCACAAAGAGATTGTGATAGACAGTTCCAAACTTTGGAAGCAGTAGCACTGAAAGACCTGCCACCTACTGTTGAGAGTCTTGTGCATGGGACAGCTAAAAGTCCAGTGCTGGAAGATCTGAAGGAGTGAGAGGGACAGTATAGATGAAGGAGCTCACAAAGGTATGAAGGTGCAAGACCATGAAGGGTTATGAAGGTTAGTAGGAGAAGTTTTTTTTTACTTGATATACTCGTGAGGACTCTGGCTGCTGAGCTTTGAATGAACTACAGCCAGTTGAGTAGTTTAACTGGGAGACCATCAAAGAGGGAATTGCAATAATCAGTGTGAGAGAAAATGAAGGCGTCAACTAACATTTTGGTATCAACATTGCATGCCTCCACCCTCTACTCAACAATGTCACACAAATAGTAGAATGCAGTCTTGGTAAGTGACTTAATATGGGGCTCAAATGAAAATGAAGAATTGAAAAATGAACCCAAGGTTTTTACTACATGAACTGGTTTAACAGGAATACTATTTACATTCAGTGAAATTGGAGACATTGGAAGACTTCAGTTTTGTCTGCAATTAGTTTTAAGAAATTATTATCCAACCAGTGTTTTAAATCTGCAATGCATGTACTTAGGGATGGAGCTGAGACTGCGGGGGGATGCGGTGCTAATGTAAATCTGGAGATCATCAGCATAAGAGTGGAACTTAAGCCCGTGATTTTTTAATGATCTGACCTAGTGCACAATGTAAAAAGGATGGGCCCAAGGACAGAACCTTGGGGCACTCCCTGAGCAACTGGAGCAGTGGATGACTTGTGTGAATGTAAACCTATAGAGATAGACCATTGCCTGTTAGTAAGATGGGAACCAAGCAAGACCTAAGCCTGAAATACCTATGGATGAAAGTCGGGAAGCCATGATTCGGTGTCAAAGATCAAGGAGGATGAGGATATTAAGAAATCCAGCAGCAGTAGACAGTAAAACATCATCAACAAATAAAACATAATTAATTGTAGAGCCAAATATTCTTTCAGTGTCAAAATGTTCATATTCTCTGGATACACAGTCCCCAAAAAAGCTAAATACATGGACCCTCAGGCACACAGAAGGTGTATACCTTTGTCAATTAGGAAATCAAACGTTTTCCTTTGTGTGCACAGACTGTGAACAGAGCAGCTGCGTGGTGTGCACCTGCAACACAGCCAGCAGGAAAATCAGCTTCTTTTCAAGCCCTCTTTCCTTCCTCTTAATCAGAACAGTCCCTATCTTATTTTCCTTCTCTAAATTAAAAATGAACAGTGTTCCCTGTCCTCCTGAAACCTATTTTTGAGCGAGAGTGAAAATGAGAGCAAGAGAGGGAGCCTGGCCTCTCTCTCTCTCTCGCCCCTCTCCCATTATCACATGCATAGCTGTTGAGGCAGCAGAGAGCAGACAATTGAACCTGTCCCAAAAGTAATAGCTTCCTCTTCAGCTTAATTAAGAAACTCGCAGCGTTGCCCACATGTGAAAGGTGCCGGAGCATCGATTAGGACATTTCTGGGCTCAGTCTGTGGGAGGGGAAGTGATGCAACAGAAAAACGAGTCCTCGTAATTCTTCCCTTAAAGGAATGAGGTTTTGTTTAAGCTCATGGACTTGACGTTTACATCATGTTTTCATCTTTGATGTCAATTAGCTTGAATGCTTGCCCAATATGACATTAATTGTGGCTTATTTCACGTTCTTCCTCATCATCAGAGGTATACAGTCTCTGGCCACTTTATTGGAAACCCCAACATGGCAGAGATAGATATTTCAGCCAAATTTGTAAGGCATTCCTTGAAAAATATTAAAAAAAGAACCCATTGTATGTACTCTGGAGTTCTGGGTGGACTCTGCTTTAAGCTACACTGTTAGAAATAAAGGCTGTGTGCAGGTATATTTCTGGTTCATGAAGGTACGAACAGTGTACATGTACCCTCAAAGGTACAGCAGTGGTTTTAAGGTCCAGTTGTGAACCTTAAATCATTTTTTCCAGGTGAAAAGTACATACTTGTACAACTTCATAAACTAATGATTTAAAACAGGAACAATAAAATAAAAAGCCTGGAGACGAGACGGGTGTGTGGAGTCAGTACAGCTTAGATAATATAACTTCAGTGGATTATGGTACAGTTATGTTCCCTAACTAAAGGTACTGATGTACCCTTGTGGGTACCACCCCATTGACAAGAGGGATACTGCCCCAGTAATTATGTCATACCTTTATTTCTGAGAGTATAAAAGGCTGAATGGCCATCAATGCAGCAGACTGAGAGAGGAGCGAGAATCAGGGAGGAGATAGGGTGGTAATTTCTCACCTTACCTCAAACCTTTTAGCTCAAAAACAATGAGTGGGGCTTCTGATCACTGAAGACCAGGGTGAAAGGGGGCTTGTAAAGTATGCAGAGCGACAGATGGACTACAGTCTGTAACTGTAGAACTACAAAGTGCACCTATATAGTAAGTGGAGCTGATAAAATGGACAGTGAATGTAGAAACATGGAGGTGGTTTTCATGTTAGGGCTGATAGGTGTTTATAGTGCACCTATAAGGTAGTTGGACATCATAAAGTGTCCAGCAAACGGAAGTACAAGGCAGGGGTTTCAACTGCCATTGATGTTAGCATAGACAGTGTTCAGAAGTCTTTGACACTACCGTAAGGAACTCAGTGAAGGACTCAGTATGCCCTATAGGTTCTTTAGTTTCTAATCTCTCAGATCAGGAGACATGCTAGCTGCTTTGTAGTTCAGCTCAGGCAGGACGTGTGTTGAGACTGAACGATTTCCCCTTTCATTTCCACCGATGCTTTCGGGAAGGTCACCGAGCGTGCGCGTCTGTTTCCAAAACACCGCTTGAGGCTTGAGGCTTTCAGCTTGCAATGAGTGATGACACGCCACAACTCCTTATCCTATGTGGAACCATGCTCTTCTATTACTGTAGTGTGCTAAATGTTGAATGCATGTGTGCAAGTACCAGTGCATGGCTATGAAAGGAACAATAGCATTGAGATCATCTCCAGCCATCTGAACAGTGTCGTTCCAGTGGGCACAAACTCAATCTCATCCTCCTCTGGCAGGCAGTGGACTTTTAATTATGAATTGATAGCCTGTAATAGCCTTTAATCTTTTAGTTTTATCTGATATCACATTTTGGATGTTTGTAGTGGTCCAACAAAAGCATTTATCAGGTGTTTTCAGACATTATTGTTGAATATACCATTTAATGGGCCTACATGGCCAATGTTTATAAATCTATGCTGTTAAGGCTTTTTTATCAGATACCTAGACACTGATGCAAAGTCAACCTTCCTCATTGTGGCTGGTCTGATGGTGTGAGGCATTTACTTAGCGCCAGCTAAAGCCCCAGAGAAGCTAAATCAATGTTTTCTTTCCAACCAGGTTAATCTTGTTCTTGTGGGAAAATCATATACAGTACATGTACGAAGTATGTCCTATAAAGAAGGCTTTAATATCTGTGAAATTAGCAATGGATTTAGCTAATTTGTTTATCTTTTGGTGTAACCTAGTTGGTCCTAATCTTGGCTAAAGCTTACATAAGCATTTCTCTCACCAATTACATAGCTAATGCGGTTTGTCCCACCTTTACAGCTTCAACAAGTGTTCCTCGTAGTCTCTCTCTGTTTAAGTCAGAAAAACCTAATGAGTGCAAGCAAGCAACCAAGCGAGAGCTAACCGAGCATGCATGACTGAGCTTGCAAGCTAGCTCATCTGTCTGTTGTCTGTCCATTCATTTATTTGCATGCTCATGTTTTTGTCCAACCAGTATGTCTGGGTGACATGAAGATGTGCTCTAATTTTAATTTTAGTTGTAAAGTTAAAAATTGTAAAAAGGACAACTTTGGATTTGCAATGTTCCAAAATTTCTGCTCTCCTATTCTGAGAAGTATTATTGTATTCCTCCTTGGTGTTCTCCAGCTTGACCAGACTGCGAGGATGTGATGAGCTTATGTCCAAAATGCTGGCATGTGATCCGCTGTGATACTCACTCCACCTTTTCACACTGATCTTTGTCCTCGCATGGTTGAGGAAACTGGATGCCCCATGATTCTTTCCAGTTAGAACTGGTCTTTTAAGTCCATCAGGAAAACCACACTATCTGATGTCTTTGACTGATGCAATCAACTGCCACTGTGTCTGTTTCTGCTTCTGAGGAAATACTGGACTCCAGAGGCTTAGATCAGACACAACAGATCAATCCGGCCAATACAAAGACGGCCAGAGAAGATCAAAAAATATTGATCCTGATAAAACCTCATCTTGCTTGATAGCAACATGTTTGACTTCTTGAAGTGCGCCAATACAACTGATACAGGGGCAAGATAACAGGACAATTGGAACAAGGCCTCTCTCTCTTTTTCTAACTATCTATCTATCTATCTAACCCAGTTTCCAACAAAGTTGGGATGAAAATTCTAAATGGGCATATATTTTTCAAAACTATGAATACATGAATAACATAAACATGGGGTTTTAGTGATTGACACATCATTGCATTGTGTTTACATTTTGCACAGCGTCCCAACTTTTTTGTAAGGTTTTGGTTGTATGATGATGAGTGTGGAAGCTAATATCAGCTTCATCATAACTGAGCAGTAATTTAACCTTGTGTTGGTGCCTTAAAACAGCTGTGTGATCAAAGAATTTCACCAAATTTCTTCCCTTTTACTGTTCACTGCTTCTAAACTTGGCTAAAGCTTACACAAGCCTTCTCCCCGCTAATCAGAAACGGGGTAATCTGCCCATTTGCCCATCATCCATTTGTTAAAGCAACACCACAGTTAAGCTAAATGTTTAGTGAGCAAAAGCAATAAGGGCCTACAGCAGGGCCACTGGACAGAGGTCCCTTTCTCAATCAATATCTCTTAAGTTAATGATGAGTGTGGAAGCTAATGGTTTTGTCATACCTGAGTAGTAAAATGACCACTTTTTTTGCCTTAAACAGCTGTAAAAATTACTGTGTGACCATTAAATTGTATTTGAATGGGCATGGAAAATGCTAATTTGTAGTGTGCTGTGGAGGTGATGGCACTGTATCTGTATATGCTCTCCTGCCTTTCATCTACATGCCAATAAGCACCCCCTTTAAACACTTCTGCTCTTCCCGACTGAACAAAATGACTTTTTCTATCATCCGTGTCTCTGCTTTGAGAGAGAAAAGCACAACGGGTGACATTTACAAGCCAGGCGTCGATCAGTGAAAATTGATTTTACTCTGATAGTGAAGGGTGTAGTAAACGATGTTTAAAACAGCAGCATAGAAATACAAAACTGCAGAAACCTTCTCCTGTTCCCTTACAAAAAACAGCAGTGCAGATTCACATCAGGGTGCTGAAGCATAAAGAAATTTACACAATTTTCTCCTTAGCCCAATTGTAGTTGATCAGCATGTTTGGTGTCTGAAGCTTGCTTTAGTTTTGAGGCTAATGTAGCTGCACTACCTGTCCAAACGTTGGCAGATATCTACGAAATTAATCACGAAATTAAGTTACGAAATTTAGTATTGATAGGGAATTTGTCCTGCCTTTGCTGCAGTAACAGCCTCTAATGTTCTTAAGGCCAGATGGTGGAACATTGCTATGAGGATCTGATTGCATTCAGCCATGTTAGCATTAGTAGGGTCAGGTACTGAAGTTCACCACTCCAACTCATACCAAAGGTATTGGGTGGAGCTCCATCACTTGAGAACACAGTGCTACTGCTCTACAGCCCAATGCATGGGGGTATATCTCTTTAGCTGATGCATTGGGCATGGTGACCTTAGGCCCTCCAAAATACAGTATTCCACCTGCCATTGCTTTTCTATGGAGTATATCATAGTATATACTTATTCCTGACTAAAATATAAATTAATACAAAAAAAAAAAAACAACAACCTTCTCTGGGTGGCCAGATTCAATGACATAACCAACAATACTTAACTCAGTTTTTATATCCAATTTTTCATGTCAAATTCACATTAGCTAGCTAGAACAACCTCCAAATCATACAATGCTACCAAAGAGCAGATGCCTTGTATTAAAGTAGCTAAATTCACTAATTCAGTGGTTCCAAAATTGTATCCCCAAGGATACACCAAATTACATCAGACATCGTTCAAAATCTAGGCATTTAAACTTCATTTAATTTCATTCCACTAGCCAGCTATGCAGTTTCACAAACAACTCCTGCACTCTGCTCGCCAACTCCAAGAGAACCTTACTGAACAGTTTAATCCAAAGCCAGTGCCAGATTTCAGATAACGATGCATACTTACAAATGGCATGCATGAGTGACAAGTAAGTGTGATTAGCCATTAGCATTTTGTTCACATATTTGTAGCTTTATTCTGTGTTCTTTAAATCTTAAAAGCTTTGTGGATGATGTCACTGTAACATACGTTTATGTGTTTGTAAAGATTTTGTTATTCGCTGTTTACAGCCTCAGACTCTCATATTGACCACTACCTGTGCTGCTGCCTTTGTGATGGTAAATGAAGAAAGTCCATACCTTTTCCTCATCCCTGTGCTCTAAAAACATCTCAGGCTACAGCATCTCAACCACACCTACAATACAGACAAGCATCCCTAAATTTATTCAGCATTATTCAGTACATGTGCTGTGTTGTGCTATTGTATCACAAACATGTTTGCTACATTAAGGGGGATTGATGTTGCTGAATGCCTTCCAATGCAACAAGATTTAGGCTTTAGGTGAAGATTTAGGCTTTAGGCTAGGCTGAGGCTTGATCTGACCGGCCCATAGTGTTATGCCTAAATCACCACACATTTTACTCAATCTGTGTCAAGTTGTTATCTCAAATAGACTTACAAAAGTATGTTGCAGGGATAGAAGCAGCAGTAGCAGCAGCCTTTTTGAAACCTGAATTTTGTCCAGTTTTATTACTGCACTATTACTTTAAGCCTAAGTGCCTAACAGCTCTAACTGTAAAGGCTGTCATTGGTCAGAGCAGAACAGAATACCGGCCAGCCAACTCCATCTAGGGGCAGTTTATTGTGTTTGTGCATGCGCTAATCCAGAGCAGTGCAGGGAAAGCCAGGTGTGACTAAGCCTGCGGATAAAACATAGAGAGAGAGACCTCCATTTTGGCAGCATATAGATGGCCGCATTACAGGCTAGCTTGCTTATTTATGAGCGAAAGAGTCTAATGCACTTTAGCTGTGTGATAGGGGCTCGGGGAGGCCACCGAATGCTAATCGAAAGAGCCCATGCTGTTAGCGCTGGAGCCGGGCCACGGGAACCCAGCACGGAAGCCCAGATGGACGGACGGCTAGATGGAGAGGGAGGGTTGGAGATTAAATATCTGTAAAGCGGCTTGTGGGTGAAACGGACAGTGGCCGATTTGTTCGTTCAAGCTCTAGACATTCGAGTAGATGGAGAAAGGAACTTTTGGAAAGAAGGTAGTGTTTGAGGCTGCCATTTTCTTGTAAGACTGCAGATGCACACATAATGCTGCCAGACTTAGCTGATGGCTATTGGTATAGTGCTGGCTGCCAAAGCAGAACAAGTGCTCAAAGTGTTTTTTGTTTCGTCTCACATTCATGGAGTCGGGGCGCCGCATGGAGGATTGTAATAGTGGCAGCAGACTGGAAGAAAAAATGGAGAATTTCTAAACATTAGGAACATGTAAAGCAAATTTCACCACAAAGTGGATTGTTGAAATGTAACATTGTAAGTGTTTCAGTCCCAGAGTCAAGCTACATGCTAAAATCAGTGTTGAGAAGATGCCAGAAGTATCTGGGCAAACTGTATTATATAATTCTTCCTGACTGAAATATAAATTAATACATAAAAAGAAAAAAAATTCAATGGTATAACCAAAAAGTTTTTATCTCCCATATTGTCATAGCAAATTCCCATCTGATAGCTAGCATGACCTCTCACACTGCAAAAAAATGATATCTTAACAAGAGAAATCAGCTTAAATTTATTTTAAATATCTAAGATTTCTCATTTTGAGATGGTTGTACAAATATTATATGGTTCAAAATGCTTTATATAATGCTTTATGCTTATTTCTTAAAATAAGCAAAATTATCTTCCAATATAGTGAGATAGTTTTACTTAATAAAATGACTCAGAACAAGTAAAAAATGTAAAGAAATAGGTTAAATAATCTTATTATAAGCTTACAACAATCTTAAAATGAGGAATATTTGATGTCGACTAGACTTAATACAACTCTACTTGCTAATAAACCATTTTTTGCAGTGCTTCACATGATGCTACCCAGGAGCAGGTAAGGGCTAGCATGTGTTTCCTTCAAGACAAGTGGCACCAAATTGTAGCAATGATAACTGACACTCAGTAATGTATTCTGTGTTTGTCAATACTGAGTGAGTCCAAAATGAATGGGTTCGTATTGGGCTTTTGTACAGATTTATAGTTTATAAATGCTTAATGATTTTTTATAAAGACAATTTATACATGTATACAGATAAGCATAACATATATTTCAACACTGATGTTTTTTAAGCACTTTTACACTCAAGTTATTGGACTTTGTTCTAACAGCGCCTCATGTAAGTTTATGACATGGCTCATCACTGAGCATGAACCAATGAGCTGGCCAGAACTCAACCAGTCAAACCAATTCAAACTCAGTAGCAACAATGTCAGCATCCCACTGCCCAAAACCTGTTTGCTGTAGAAAAAAAAATGATACTGGTGCCTCTGTATCTTTTTTAAACTACTGCAACATCACTGGGCAGCTCAACACGCTTGAAAGAGAACACCTGCTTTTCTGTTACATCAGCTAACAGAAGCTTACATTGGCTAGCATGTCATTACCTTTTATTCTGAGAGTGTAAAAGATTCAGAAACAGCCCCCAAAGTCAACTGAAAATAAACTATTATTTTTATTATGAAATGAAAACATAAAGATAACATTCTGATCTGCTCTCAGGGGATGTTTGAATTTTGAAACCCACAAGTAATACAGTTAAGCCATCCTGGAAAGATCAATTATTTCCTCAACTAATGTATTTAATTTAAACATGTACAACAGTGGTTTTAAGCCTGAGGGTCCTGCACTTTCTTTTAAAGCAAAACTTCATTACACTACGTAATATTGTTGAGGTCATTGATTGTTCTGGCAAAATTCTAGCTTGTTCTATTTATATTTTCAGTGTAAGCATAACCAAAATGAAGGGAATACATCAGTGAATACACAGCTCTGGGCTTCCACCAACATGGGAACTGAAAACTACAGCTCTGTGCTGTGTACTCGGGGGTCCTTTCAAATGAAGCTTTGTATCCCAGCAATTCACACCATCACTCAGACACTAAACACAGTGAATGTGTATCAAAACCTGTCAAATTGAGCCAGAACTCCTTAGCCTTCCTCTCTTCAGCCTGACATCCAGCACTCGGTAGCTGCCAAATCAGCCTCCTCATTAAGCGAGTCAGAAGAAAAAAAACGCTGAAGCTTTTGTGGACATTTGTTGCAAAAGTTTGGACACCGCTGATCTGGAGAAAAGACTGTTTTATTCTGTTTATTCTTTTACAATAATAATTTTACAATAATAGCTAAGCCTAAATATAAGATAGCTTCCAGTTATCTCAGACAGAGGCATCACACTCGGCTGGTCTCACCAAATTCTGAATCCACCTTATCCCTACAACAAGACAAGACCGAATCCAAATGAGGTCGAGACCAAGACAAGACCGAAACTGGACTCAAGTACTGCAACGTTACTGTAATGAAAACATGTTTATTCCTTTCCTATGTACGAGAGGCTGGTGTGTGTCGTCTGATCTATGTGTTTCTTCTGTCACTCGTCTCCGTTGTTCATCACATCTGCAATGCAGCAGCGTCGGCGGCCTCAGAGGAAGCTCCACGCCCACAGCCTCCGCTCGCTCTGAGTGTGTGTATGTGTGCATGTGTGATTGCAAGTGAGCCAGAGGCCAGAACTCCTCCCTCTCTAGACTACTAACGTCCCCGCAGTCTGCGTCTCTTCCTGCATATTGCAGACAGACTATTCACACACACACACACACTCACACACACACACACACACACACACACTCACACACACACACACAACGACTTACATATACACACATACTCACTAAAAAGGTGACATTTGGATGCGAATTCTATGAGACTCCAGGGAGCCACAGGCCTACTAGAAACAAACAGGGGAGAAAATGTTCCACCTCCTGTAGGCGGGACGGCGTCTACACCAGCGCTGGCCTTTACATTTAAAAAGGAATGCAGTGACTCGAGATAAATCATTTATTCTTTCTACAAGATGGGATTTTTATGCAGCAACCGTTGGCATCATTATTGTCATCATGCGGCAGTGCGCTGGGTCTCCAGAGCATGTTGTTTGACAGATCAACCACTACCAAAGCGATGCAAGGTTGTCATTTCAACTCTCAGGGTGGGATGCTTGGACCCCCAGGAGAAAGAAAGAGAAGCTTGATGGATGAGGGGAAACATAGCAAAGCAGGACGAACCTGTAAATGTGTCTTGTTTCACAGGATGGGAAATCTACAGCACAGAAAAGCCACAAAAATCACAACATGCACAATTTCCTTTTATGCCAAATCAGAGTTATCTGTTTATGGTGTTTAGGAATGAAGCAGGTTTTCGGAAAAATGAATAAAACATTGAAAGACAATCTAGGATGTTCCCAACCTTAAATGTTCCCAATCAAACTCACAGACCTCAGGATGTACCTGGCATGCTAGCTCTAGCGTAAAACTAACCAGAAAGGGAAAGCTGATAAATGAACGATAAGTTGCCTTGAAAAAACAAGCTAATTACAATAAAATAAAACACTAAAATGGTGGTAGACTGTTGATGGTACCACCTTAAATCCACTGCCACCTTAAATTAACTGCCTGCCACCTTAGATTTACTGATATCTTAAATCCACTGCCACCTTAAATTCTTAAATGCTACCTTGCATTAGGCTGCCAGTGTGTGAGCCTGTGTGTACTGTGCATGGGACAGAAACTTTTTATTTTTTTATTGTAGAATAATAGTAATAAGAAGATTTTAAGGTCAACTTAATGAAGCAAACTTTGTAAACATATCAACTTTATTAGGGGAAAAAAATTGGGTTTTCTTAACGGTCACTTTAACTATTTTAACATGATCTGGAGAGTACATCGTTGATTTTTTTAATCTCGTGTCAAGCATATTGCAAGTTCTCAAGCTAGTGTTGCTCTACTCTCTTTCTGCATCAATCATTTCACTTTAATCCTGCTTCTGAAAGCATTATTCAAGTCTCACTGCCCCTGTGTGCCATCTCGATAAATCCAGAAAGACGGTTAGAGGGCTTTGTGTGACTGCATGAGCTACGACACCCCTCAGAATAAATACTGTGCTTGGGCCCCCGGTGTAGCAATTCTACCTGCATGCATGCTATCGACTGCTTTTATTTCTCTGCATGCTAGCAGCTAGCACTGACGACAATATAATATAGAACTGATGGAGTGCGCTCTGCCTTACAATCACACACTTCCTACACCATGGTGGCCCTCCTAGTGGCAGCCTACCTGCCAGGCCAATATCAGTAGGGATGATTCAGCGGCTTTCGATTGGGTGGATATATGAAGGCAGAAGAAGAGCCGCTGTCTTTATTAGATCACTCAGCGCCGGGGGAAATAGAAGCTCTTCTCTACCCCCATACACACACACTGTCTGACATGTCTATTGGCCTCTCCGCTCTCGCTACAGAGAGGACGAGGCAATATTGGTACCAGTAGAGTGGCTGTCTAAGGATGGAACATGGTATTTCTTCGAGATTGGCTTGTCTTTAAGGACAGCTTTACTGTCTACCTATTGGTTGTGTTCGTGTTTGTGTTTTGAGCTGTAACAGCTATTTTTCACATAAGTGCTTTTTTTGTGTGTCATGCAAAGGACTTGGTCCCAGTTCAGCTTCTGAGTGCATCACAGATGGATTGAGATGTGTGCATTGTTTCTCTGGGCTTATATGGCTGCCTTTGCACTGGGGCTGAAAAGGCCCATAATAAGCTCCCGAGTGGCGTACCCGTCTTCTCACTGGCCCTATCACTGTAAATTTGTGATTACACACTGCCTCTTAGGTTCTGTTGCCTAACAATATAATGGAAAACAAAATTTTCTTAGCTTTTTGGAAATGAGAGTTTGATGTGCTATATGGAAATGATACAATTTCAAAATACTGTAGACTCCCAAGAAATACCCAAGAAAACTACAAAAATGAGTGGCTAACTGCTAACAGGCTAATGGCCATGCACACACCACCCACCGCAAAACACATTTGATTCTGTCTGTCACTCCAACTTTTACCATCTATATTTGTGATAGCAGAGCACAAGTTAGTCAGTGTCTGGATCTTTTCAGCCAACTAAGTAAACTATGAGAGAGGAGCTGGCAGGTTTAATTTCAGAGGCTTTCTGTCCCTCTAACAACAGCCGCTCGACTTCGCCTCCTCAGTATTGAGTCATTATTATCTAAATTCGTGTCAGTAAAGCTTTTGTTAGTCAGAATTGAGCCTGTTCTATGGTAAGCAGAGTTGGCAGCATCCTAGCTAAGCTAACACTTACCAGTTACTCTCTCCTGGTTATCAGTGCCATTTCATTTTGGTGTTAGATTGAAGCTTTGACCTTATCGAATTATGGGTTTTAAAATCGTGCACTGCTTTCATTTATTTGCCTAAACTTACTTGATTGTTTTATAGTTTGAAATAACGCAGCAGGTTGCTGCGGCACAATACTGGCATAAGCATAGAACCAATCAGCGAATAGCTACATCGTTACATCATCCTACTTCACAGTTCTGTGGCCCCCGAGTATGGTTACCTAACCATGTTGAACTGTGCTCAGAAGCATTTGGCCCTGCAGTGGAAAAGAGGCCATTGTTGTGATGTCACAACCATTCAGCCTGCAGTTATTTAGCTCTGCCCATTCATGTGGAAGCGATAAGGTGTGTTGCTCCTGCAGGCAGTTTGTAGTAGTGTTATTGAAGTGGAAGAACTTTTATTTATCATTAAATCTGATGAGTACATTTTGGGGATTCAGAGACCTCTCTGGTGGGCATGTTTAATTGCATTCATTGTGCAGAAAAGCATTTGGCATCATGGGATGTGATTTAGACCCCTTTGCTGAGCAGATGAATCAGACGATTGAAAGAGATTTCAAAGAGAACTCATTCAAGACTTGGTGAAGGACGTGTCTTCTGAGGGTGTGAGTGAATTATCTACTACTGTCATTATATCTTAATGAATTATAATGGTGATTTTTCCATTTGAGAGCTAAACGTCAAGCCGATGTTTTTTGAGTTTGTGCATGTGATATCAATATGTGAAGACATATGATGTGGTCCAAAAAACTTCTGACATTCAAATTATTATTTCAGGTTTTATAGTGTGACTTGCAGCAATGGACACACTGTCTTTTAGTGTGTGTGTGTGTTTTTTTTCCCTTCTGACTGAGGAAGGCTACCTTTTCCAATTTAAACTGACAATTTGACATAGTGCAGCTTTAACCATGTCATTCTGTTAAGAGTATGTTAAGCTGCACACACTGCTTTTTAAATGTGGCACAATACAGGGCAGCCAATCAGAGGAAAGGTCATTTCTGGTATGACAGTCATCTCTCTCTCTGGGTGGGTAGGATGACCCTCTGTCTCCTCCACCAAGCATGATGCAAGCCAATGTGGGCGTCTGTTATAAGCTGATGTAACAGAGTTAGCAGATGGTGTTAGCAGGGGTTCAAAAAGATGTGGTGGCACTTCATATGACTCTGAGGAAGCCCTTATCTTATGTGACAGGGGGAGGCCTAACTAGCAGGTGGAATTGGTCATGACTACATTAGAGAGAAAACTGTGTTAAAACTATATGGGTTTGAAATAATAAAAACACCTGTTTGGACCTATTTCCACATTCAAAATACATGAGCAACAACAACAACAAGAAACTGGGTATTGTCAACAAGATCACAATACAATATTCATCATAATCCATCAGCCTACAGCAGTTGAACCCTGCCTATTTATGTGGAAGTGGTGCAGAACTGGTTTATCTTGTATTTATCCTTAAGGCTTTCAGTCATAACAGGTGGTTTATATGCACTTTATCCCAGAATGCTTTGTGAATGGCTGCCCTATATTGTGCCTCAACGAGAAGAGAGAATATTGGTAACACTTTTTATGAATGTCACCTTTGTAAGCATCTATAAACACACTCATAACATGTTATAATGCATTCAAAAGACATTATAAACATAGCTATAAATATTTATAAAAATGCATCGTGTTATAGCCATGTTTGTTATGCATTATGAATTGTTAACATAATACATTATAAGTACTGATCATAACAAGTTATAAGAGCTCATAAGTCGTATTTGTCCGCTCTAAGTAAAGTGAAGCGTACTGTACTAAAGCCTCCTCCAGTGTTCAGAGTGAGGCTTCAAGCTGAAGTATTTACTGAAGGATTTACTGAAACACTAAAACATTCACAGTAAAGCACATTACAGGCTTCAAATGTCAGAGTTTTAACTAGAGCTGCCATCAGTGTTTTACCCAATGTGGGAAAGTGAATGTTCACCACCGTTAGCTTGGTATTTGTCTTTACTTTACGCTCTCCAAGCTGGGACTGACTTCTTTGGCACTGACATTATAACATGTTATTAACACTATTTATAATGCATTATATTAACAATTCATAATGCATAATAAACATGGCTATAAAGTGTAATTCAGTGTAATTCTTTTTTATAAATATTTATAACCATGTTTATAATGCCTTATGAATACATTATAACATGTTATAAATGTGTTTATAGATGCTTACAAAGGTGACATTCATAGAAAGTGTTACCAGAATATTTGCATATATCAGTTTTAAACTTACAGTAACCAAAACAACAGTTCATTTCTAAGAGATAAAGTTTGGAAAATGGTCACAAAAATATGAATTATTGCTGTTTAGGCCAAAAGCAAGTTTCATTTCATTTTAATTGCTCTTAATTTCCCATGCAGTTATGACAATAACACTCCAAATAAGGCATTGCAGTATTCTGAGATTCATGGCATTGAGTTCTGTTCAGTTGTGACTGGCCCCAGGCCAATCAGCTGATGAAAGGGCTAGTGGCACTGAATGGTCAGTAGAATGAAAGGAGTGATTCAGTCCTTTGTTTTACGGCAGGAAATTGCTAGTGACCTGTTAAAAGTTTTTCAAAACCTAGTCGACCTAGAATGCACATTATCATCAGCTGAATACAATTCAGTGGATGCTTATTACATGTTTAAAAGCATGCCCTCATTTTCTGTCCTCGACTGTCATCTGGCATTCCTGTCCTGATCGATTTGTGGTGACCTTGACTATCAGCCAGGCCGCAGGGCGTAGGGAGGAGCGTGACTTCCGAAGAACGGCCCATGGGAATCTCATCCCAGACCCGTCGCTTTCCCAGCCTCAGCCTCCAGCAGAAAACCAAGATAGAAGCGGCATTGCAAGGCCAAGATCCATGAGAGTGCTTGAGGCCAGTGCTGCTTTAATGGTCTGCTTTTATCCGGCACCGGCTGGAGGAGCTGATTACTCTGTGGCTGCTAATGAAGGTGTCAGTGGAGGAGATGACTGGCAGTTGAGACATTATCAGAACCATCAGTGGGAAATGAATGAGTGATGGAGTTATTCAGAGGATGGGAAGCTGGTGTGTTGTATGACAGTGTTGTAGGTTTTCACACTTTCGGTCACCCATCCTCTGCCTCATCAGTTTCTGACCACAGGACTGCTGTTAATGAGATGTTTTTTGGGCTGTGGACCATTTTCAACACAGCATGGTAGTGTAGTAATGGCATGCTAGTGTAGTGGTGCTGGTGTGGCTGTATACGACCATGAACAGTGGTGCACAGTTGTCATGGAAGGTAAAAATAGAACTTATAATAAATTAGAATATTTGATTTGATTTTAGCCCCTCCTTAATTATTCATTCTCATATTTAAGAAACATGACAACTAGGGAGCAGTATAGAGCCTGGATCTTACATTTTGGTGAGATGTTCTTATTGTTTCATCCAAGGAAGGAAGTGTAGAAAGGCTACTGTGGCCATATAAAGATTACCACACACTGGAAAGTACAAAGTGTAGCCATAGCACATAGGATGCATCAAGGAGAAGAGCTTATGAATAACAATATTATATATTAGTATATTCACCATCATTTAGTGAATTTATCACACATTAGCTAACTAACTCTTAAAAAACATGTATGAGGTGAAAGAAATTGCACTGTGACTGGGCTAATAATGTTAGATGAGATCAGACAATTAGCTTTTTTCTTATCAATAAATTGTAGATTGCTTTTTTGGTGTAAATTTCAACCTACTATGGATTTTTGGTCTTGGTTTAATATAGTACAGTAGTAAGTACAGTTTTCAATGAAGGGCTAGAGTACTGATAACACAAATTATGCATCAGCATGGTACTCTCGCAAGGTGAAGCTACAAGTGAGTGGTTTCTAATAATATGACCAGTGAGGGTATATTATGACCTGCCCATCCACTCCATGCTAATGAATATCTTCTTGTGCTTCAAATATGTAAAATACCTTTTGGTGTATAGGTTATAATACTGTTTTTATGCATCTCTTCAGCCTAGACTCTCAGGACTACAATTCCCAGAACTCTCCGGTTGAATATGTGATGTCAATGTCACCGAGCTGCACCTATCAGAGATTAGCTTCCCTTGACTATTAATACTCCTTACCTGTTTCCTTTACTATGTGACTTGTTTTAGTTAGTATAAAAGCCTGGGTTTAAGGCTAGGTTAGTTGCAAGGTATTGCCTTTCCTAGAGCTACTGAGGGTTCTTGTCCCTGTTCTGGTTTATTGTTTGTGTATCTGACTCATCGTTTGTATTTTCGACTTTGCCTTTTACCTGTGCTCTGTTTGGATTGTGGTTGCCTGTACTTATTATTGCTATGTTTGTTTATCGTTGGCTCATTTTGGATCGGACCTTCATCTGTTTTTTGACCTTGATTGCAGATTTTGGACAAACTACTAAAGCCTCTTCTCCTTATTTTACCTGCATGCATCTGACTAAGTCTGTCTTATTACAGCTGTGTAATGTATAAGTTCCTCTTTATAGAAATTAACAAAATTATATGTATAACAAGACCTGTCCAGGGTGTATCCTGCCTTCCGCCCAATGACAGCTGGGATAGGCTCCAGCACCCCACCGCGACCCAGAAGGATAAGCGGTTTAGATGATGGATGGATGGATGGATGGATGGATGGATATGTATAACAAGCAGAACTTGCATGTTACCTTTTTCTTTTCTAATGAAAATACTGATACTGAATACTGAAATTTTGAGTATCAGCTGGTACTGATCCCATATTTTCTCATTAAAATTACTAAACTAAACTAAAGTTTCTGCATCAGTCAGTTGTTAAGGTGAAGAAATTGTTCACAGTGGTGGTGATAGGAAAAAGACATCTCAAGTGTATGATGCTTCTAACAGCTCTCTCAAAGAAAGTTATGTGAAACAGTTCTGAATACGCCACCTGAGGCCTTAGATATTGTTTCATAATAGCTTTGAGGCCCAATTGTTTTTTACGTCTTTGTAGTCCCCAAAGAAAACGTATTTATTTCAGATTTACTGTTACTGAACCACTATCAATATTAAAATTCAGAAGACACTTGTAAGTTCACTGGTTGTTTAGATAGTAAATAGAATGGGGATGTTTGAGTTGTAAATACACTGATCAGGCATAACATTATGACCACCTCCTTGTTTCTACGCTCATTGTCCATTTTATCAGCTCCACTTACTATATAGGTGCACTTTGTAGTTCTACAATTTAGCCCCCTTTTACCCTGTTCTTCAGTGGTCAGGACCCCCATGGACCCTCACAGAGCAGGTACTATTTGGGTGGTGGATCATTCTCAGCACTGCAGTAACACTGATGTGGTGGTGGTGTGTTAGTGTGTGTTGTGCTGGTATGACTAGATCAGACACAGCAGTGCTGTGTCCACTCTATTAGACACTCCTACCTTGTCAGTCCACCTTGTAGATGTAAAGTCAGAAACGATAGCTCATCTGCTGCTGCACAGTTTGTGTTGGTCATCCTGTAGTCCTTCAACAGTGGTCACAGAACGCTGCCCACAGGACGCTGTTGGCTGGATATTTTTGGTTGGTGGACTATTCTCAGTCCAGCAGTGACACTGAGGTGTTTAAAAACTCCAGCAGCACTGCTGTTGACCACTGAAGAACAGGGCAAAAGGGGGCTAACAAAGTATGCAGAGAAACAGATGGACTACAGTCTGTAATTGTGGAACTACAATTACACCTATATAGTAAGTGGAGCTGATAAAATGGACAATGAGCATAGAAACAAGGAGGTGGTCATAATGTTATGCCTGATCGGTGAATTTTACCCCCACTGTAAATTATTCTCCTACAATGGACCATTTCACATCAAACCACTCTGAATGACTTTGTTCACATCTCAACAACTGAATTATGCAGTGATTTAAAAGTGAATTGATGGAATTCCTCATTTAAAGTGAGTATTTTTTTTTACCACTTCCCTGTAAATGAACTAAAAACAGACTATCATGCTCAAACTACTCAAACACTTTCAAATAGTGCTATTTCAGATGCTAAATCAATTTCCCCCTCAGATATCAGCAGATATTGGCCCAATACTGATACCTGACATCAGATCGGTCAGTACTCTAATGACAAGTGATCCCAAACATTTGAATGGTAAAGCAGCTACACATTTGTTTGCATATTCAGTGCTTGAATAACCTCTCAGCATATTCAATATACATCACTCAACATTTGAACTGCGGCAAACTGACAGTCATTTGATTCATCTGTGCACTTTCAGAACTTCATAAGACACGTTTTACAATCGCCGTGCTGACAGATCATCTCTGGAGTGTGTGTGCTGTCGGGAGAGTAGAAAGAGCAGAGTTCCGGCTTTGGCAAATGCGAGGCCTGCTTCTATTCATCATGATGGAGTCTTATTCCCAAACAGTGGACTGCTTCCTATATTAATCTCATTAGGCCAGAGAGAGCGATTATCCCTCTCCCTCATCCATCTTCCTGCAGTCACGGATCAGCAGAAAAGCAAACACCCGGCGCATTGTATTAACGTTACACACTACGTTATAGCACTGCCTCAGCCAGGCCTAATGACAGCTTCTGCTCGGAGTAATGGCAAAGCATTTAGGTTATTGCCCTGGTGAAGGTGCCAGCCGGGTCAGGAGGAGTGTTTGCTGGGACAACAAGCCTGGGATAATTTTTCATAGTTGAGTTTTTGGATGTACAAAATAAAGGATGAAGGATGTGTCTGCAAACTTTTTCGCAAGTGAAATAATCTTAAATGTTGACATTGTATCTAGTATTTCTCATTTTGAAAAAGTTATGAGTATTGTAAGTTTTACTGAACTAGTTATTTTGTACTTGTTTTAAGTAATTTTATATAGTGTACTTGTCTTGCATTGGCATATAATTTTGTTTGGTTTTAAGTAATTTGCTGTTCAATTTCTCTAAATAAAATTACTTAAAACAAGGAAAAAAAACATCTATAATAGGCTGAATAATCTAAAAACAATCTTATGATGAGAAATATTAGATATATTCATTAGATTTAAGATGATTTTGCTTGTTTCAAGCAATTTGCTATTCAATTTCTCTAGATAAAATAACTTAAAAGAAGTAACAACATCTCTACAAGAAGTAGAAACAGGCGGAATAATCTAACAACAATCCTATGATGAGAGAATGAACTAGAATGAAGATGTTTTTTCTTGCCAAGATACCATTGTTTTGATTTTTTTTGTTGATTTTCTAAGTGTTCTAATTTTCTAATTTTGTAATATGATTAATATTTTGTAATCATTTTTTTCTGCTAATTTTAGGGAACTATTTCTACGTATTTGCTACATTTGACATATAAGTTTTGCACATGGCATTTTTTTAATATGCTAAGTTCAGCAAAATCCAATTGGGAATTAAAATGTGAATAAATGTGTTTGATGATGTGTTTCACTTAGAAAATCAACAAAAAAAGTAATTTGACCAGGGTGCCCAAACCTTTGCATATATGATGATAAAATACAGGGTGTCCCAAAATAATTGACATAATTTCGTAGTCTAATAACATTTGTCAATTCTCCATCAAATGATCTCAAATTTTAACAAAATGTGTAAAAACTAACCAAGTTTAATTTTTAATGTTAAAGGCATTTTGTGTATATGTCTGAATCCTATATATATGCTCACACATATTAGGATATTAAATATTTAAAACTGTATTTTTAAAATTACACATAGAATTGCATCTTATATACTTTTGCCAAAATGCTAATTGTTTCATTAAAGCTTTTCCAAAATACAGATTGCTCTTTCAAAGGCAAACTTGCTAACAGTCTCCTCTAATAACATTCACAGTGAGGCTTTAAATTGAAGTCTTTACTGAAGGATTTACCAAAAAAACTGCAATATACAAAGTAGAAATACGCTACATGCATGTCTTACATGTTGTTTAAGCTCAATCTATATAGTATTAAACTCAGTGTAGGAAAGTGAATGTACACCACCGTTAGCTTGGTGCAAACATGACACTGCAAATTCTGTAGAGACTCCTTTTGCTAGTTAAGATTAGCATTATTGTAGCAGTGGTAATCAGATTCTTACAAAGAAAAAAGATAATTGTAAAGTTTCTATATCAAATTCTGCTATATAATGACATATTTAAAAAAAATAACATTTCTATAAACTCATTTGAATATCCCACACTTTATGTACAGTGAAAGTTATTCTAGCATGCTGTTAGACATGCTCATGTTACCTAATTTTACCACTTATTCAATACTTGTATTTATACCAATTCATAGATATCAATGCAGCTCAGCTTTTTTAACATTTAATTAATGGAAAACTGGAAAACTGGAAAACAAAATTAAATTGGATTGAAGATGATGGTCCTGTGTTGCTTCTTTTAGTACCTAGTTTGACAGTAACATTGATCATTTGCAATGTTATGACTTATTATTACAATACGTTCACGATAATAATACAGTAGCCGTTAAATAAGGTGTTTGATACTGTATAATCTGCCTTTACTGTAAATGTTTTCTCAGAATTCAACATGGAATGCTGTATAAAACTGTGACACACTTTACTATACTGGCTCAAAGACAGGGATACATAATTATTTATATTACAGTGGTGCCTTTCCTGAGTGTAATTGGGTGCCTTAAGGCAGGGCAGTGGTGCTCCTAGTCCAGGACTGTAAAACCGAAGCTCTGTTTGCAACATCTTGATTACATGATGAACATATTCAGCACTAACCATCTTCTTTGCCCTGTCTTTGTCTTGTAGCGGCTCCTACCCTCCCACCTTTAAAATCGGAGCACTTCAAGCCCTGTCAGGAGAAGGACCTGGCCTACTGCCTGAACGATGGGGAGTGCTTCGTCATTGAAACCCTAAGTGGTCCTCACAAGCACTGCAGGTAGGACGCTGGAGAAATGGAGCCAAGCTCTGGCTCACTGGTTTTTGAACTGATGGGGTTTTCCTTGTTTCATTTTCTAAGAGAGTGGTCCTTCTGGAACAATCTGTCAGTCAGTCCTACTGGTTTCTCTCTCTCCTTCTCTCTGTCATGCTCTCTCTTTCTCTTTCTTTATCTCCATCTAATTATTATTATTTCTCTTTGGGACTCTGTCTCTTGCTTGGAGCGCTTAGTCATGCTAACAATGACAGCTCTGTCATAGCCTGAGAATTGTCTGAGGTCCCTTCCCTGCTAATTAAAACTGGCACTTTGCAGAAGTTCATTACGGGCAGGTTGCCGTGGTGATGGCTGCTTCTTTTCCCAGGGCTAGAAACGGAAGCCAAGAGATGGGATGTTTTTGGTAGGCAAATTTGGCAGATATTCTACTGACCCATTGTGCTACAACCTTTTGGGCCTTTTTTCGTTCATGAAAGTCAAACGCCAAAGGTTCTGGATGAGTGGTCATCTGCTTCGTTAACCCTGAATAAGTAAACAGTGGACACGAACGAGTCCCGAAGAAGCCAAGGACGAGTGTCCTCATTTGAGCTGTGGTAATTGGCAGAGTTGTTCTAGGTGTTCTGTTTATTTGACCGGTGCTCGAAGGCGCTTAGCCTCTTCAAAAACGTCTGCCGCTAATTAAGTCCCTGAACAAACCTCCTATTAAACTGCAACCTGAGGAGCTACGTGCTGTGGCCTCCAGAAGCCAAGTGCTGGCAGTCTAAAGCAGAGGTTCTCAACACTGGGGCTGCAGTATCCTTCATTTTTTCCCCTGTTACACCTACTTCAGTTCAAAAATGGGTAGGTAATTGAAAGATTTGTAGTAAAGCAAGGAAAATGGAATATGTGGGAAAGGTATACTTCAGGACCAGGATTTAGAACTTGGGTTTCAGCTTCAGTCTTGAGGACACAATGCCATGCATGGTTTCATGCATTCCCTTCCTCCATCATACCTGATCCAACTTATGAATAGCTTTAAAATTAATTTGTAAGGGTAAGGAATGCATAAAACTGTGCAGAGTAGTGCAAGGACTGGAACCACTGGTCTAAATGGTAAATTTTACTTTTATCCAACATTGATTTGTTGTTGCCCTGTGATGGACTGGTGACCTGTCCAGGGTGTATCCTGCCTTCCGCCTAATGACAGCTGGGATAGGCTCCAGCACCCCACCGTGACCCAGAAGGGTAAGCAGTTTAGATGATGTACGTATGTATGTATGATTTGTTGTTTTCAGAGAAGTTTTTAATGGCATTTCCAGGTAACACTTTAACTGATGCCTACTACATAACATTCCCATGAACATATCATGGCAGATGTCATATGCTGTTATGATCTGTTCAGTAATATAACACTGACATTACTAGCAGTTGTCATGACAGACGCCATAATGTTTGATATTGTGACGTCTGACTGGAGCACATAGCAAAAATGAGCATGTGACATAAAATGTCATGACATCAAACATTATGGCATCTGTCATGACATCGATAACAGGGGGTTTGGCAGCCAGTTTAGCCTGAAATATTCTACCCTGTCATTCCCCTCCATAACAACAAAAGTGCAATAGGGTTGTGCTTCTAGGTGACTGTTGTCACAAAAAAAATAAAAATGCCAACTAAGCTGGGAAAGTTTGTTTTTGGCAAAAGCGGACAACATAGAGTGATTTTTTGGCATGATTTCTTTTCCCAAATAGCCTTGTCCATTTGGCAACCTCATGGCATAACTCTAACATACTGTATTTTGAATGAAACATATCGCTGTTGTCAGAAGAAAACCTCATATTTCCAAAATGGTAACTTTACAGGAAAAGGGAAAACCCACTTTACTTTTAATGCAAGTCAATAGAACCAGACTTTTTTTCCAAGTCATTTTAGGTCACTTCTTTTAGTCAGTTTTTAATGAAATTTACAGACAATGTAAAGAGTAACAGACATTTTCAAATTATGTTAAAAACTGAAAAACAACAAAAATGAAGAACAAATTAAACTAGCACTTTGCAAAATCAGAGACTCTAGTCAAAACAACCATTCATGACCACCTGGAACAGGACAGAATCAATTAGGTGCTTGCAGATAAAAAGAGTAAAAGAATTTGACTTATCAGTTTGTTATCCAAAGTTGTTGTCAAAAAACAGGCCAAGGTCAAATCCAACAAAAGAAGTCAAATCAAGTCAAACTTTATTTACATAGCACTTTTTACAACAGACATTGTTGTAAAGCAGAAAAAAGTTCGGGTCCGTGCCCCCCGTGAGCATCGCCAGTGGCGACAGTGGCAAGGAAAACTCCCTCAGAGCAAGAGGAAGAAACCTTGAGAGGAGCCAAGACTCAAGATGCAAAAATAAACAAATATATCAAACAAGATCAGGCAAACAAATCCAAAAGGGACAAGGTGAAAAAGGCAAAGTCAAAAAACAGAGTAGCAAAGTCAGTAGTGGAATAGAATAAACACACAGAAAAGGCTGCTCAGTAGCTCAGAACAGAAGCAAAACCTCACAGTCTAAAGTCTAAAGGCTTATAAACTATCCTAACTAGGTCATATGATACATAGACCAAGTGAACAGAATCAGTAATCCAGTGAGGTAGATTTAGGAAGTGTGGGTATCAGGTCGTGTTCTCTCAGGGGATTCTGGGAAATGGAGTCCTCCAGAGAGTCAGAAACAGAAGGATGCGTGGTACCACCAAACCTGTTACCATCGGCTTTCATCTTTGAGAGAGAGGAGAAAATCAAGTTCCACTCTTACTTCAGCTCTGAAAAAATCCACAAGTGTTTCTGTCCATCCTTCCAGTGTGTGAATGCTATGAATGTGTAGCTGTCAAGAAGCCCTTCCTGAGAAAAGGAGATAGACAACAAAGAAGAAAATTTGGAGATCAAACAAAGAACCGACTGGTGTTCTCAGAACAGTAGACTGGCCAGCCCAGAATCCAGCATCACAGAATGTGTTTGGGATTACTCGGAGACAAATGCAACCAACTTCTAAGACAGAACTTTGGAGTTGTGGAAAAGTATCCCTGCATATTTCCTTGAAAAACTGTCAGCGAGTCTCATGAAAAGATTGGAAGCTGCAATAAAGGGAAACAGTGGGCACATCAGATGCTGATAAATGCTGATCTGCATTGTCAATGACTGTCATCGTTGCCATGGAGACGTGCATAGTTATGGGCAATGATGACGACGGACAGTCAGCCTTGAAACAACTTGCACAGGAAGTGATGCAAGTGCCCCAACTTATGTAGAAGGAAGCCTAAATGAATAGCATCGATGCCGCCTCCTGCCTTCCGCTCACTCTCCCATTCCAAGGTCAGATCATAATAAGCTGTTCAGTTTCCTCCTGACCCGCTCTGACATTTTCACCAGCTAACGCTCTTAGAGAGAGCTAGAGTGCTTTTTACCCACTCAGACTTATTGTCAGGGCGACCAAGGTGGGCAGGCACTCTGTCTGGCTGCCGCTTTTGATTTGTATAGTGCTAAGCCGGACTTGTTCTGTGGATGCATAAAACATCCATTAATCTGTGCTTTGTTAGCATGTGCTTCACTCTCTTTGAATGAAAGGTACGTGTTCAGGGCTGTTCTGAAAAACATATTGTGATGCATTTTGTATAGACGCAATGCATCTTGTATAAAACGTGTTCTCTACATAAATAATTTGATTATATTCATGCTAGAAGTTTCAAAGGACAAGGACGAGGACTATTCACTGCAGCTGATGGAAGCATTTTATTCTAATGATCACATCATACAATGAGGCATTTGTTGCTTGGCTTTGAGCATATAAATGCATATAATCCAAATGTTCTGACTTGTTTTTTAAGGGAGTGATTGGAGGAGGAGGGGTGGGTGTTACAGGACAATATATATATTTATATATATATATATATATATATTTGTTGTATAGCTCTGTGTATAGCATGACAAATAAATAAAATGTTTACTGCTTTGTTGTTTTTTTACACAATGCTCTGTGGGATGGAGTCAAGATGCAATGTGCAAAACACAATACAACTGGCTGCAGAATTGGTGTGGCAAGTGGGGTAACACGTTCTTATTTCCTTTGCAATGTGACTAGAGGTTAATTTAGATCTAACTACATGATAGGAAATGTAGAGCTTTACTACTATCGTTCTACCATAATGCAGCATAGCATGATCAGATATACTATGAAAAAGTCAGGTCCGCCCTTCTGTCATCACATAAACACCAAATATATTCTAAATGTTCAGTATTTAGTATGTCCATGATTTCCCTGTGTTACAGCTTCCATTGTTGTCAGGAGACTCATTTTCAGGTTTTCAAAGAAATTGTCACGCATCTCACGGACACTGCTCTCGCTAAGGACTCAATCAGCCAGAATCCAGACTGGCACACCACTCTCCACTGTGGATTCCCTGGGAGATCACTTGACAGTCTCACCTCCAGCACCAACCAATCACTGTTCCTCCTCGCCTGAGTATTGACAGTTATCACCTGTGCATATAAGCCTTTTAGCTTCTTTGCTTTCCATAAGAGCTACTGAGCGTCATTTCTTGTATTGTGACTATTGTGATTGTGATGTACGGATCCTGTTTCCACAGTGTTTTTCAACAACAACCTTGGCCTGTTTTTCGATTTGGTCTCTCTTGAACCCCAGTAAAACCTATTTTAACCACACTAATCTGACCAGGCTGCTCACGTTCCAGTAATATTTTTCACACCTGCAAAGTTCAGTCTTCGAAGTTGGTTGCATTTTCTGCTTTCTCATGCACCAAATAATCCCAAAAACATTCAGTTATGTTGAAGTCTGGGTTTTGGGGTGGTCAGTCCACTGTTCTGAGAAAAATCAACGGTTCCTTTGTTTGCTTTGTAATTTGTCTTGTCTCACTGACTGCTTCATGACAGCTTCCCATTATGTTGTCTTCTCACAGTGGAAGGATGGACAGAAACATCAGTCAGTTTTTTTTCAGACCTTAAGCAAGGGTGGAGTTTCACTCCTCTCTCAGAGATAAAAGCTTTAAGTGCTGAATATTTAGGGGTAACAGATTTGGTGCTGCACCAGGTCTTGCACCATTTTCCCTGTATTTTTTACTCAATTTTTGAGCTCTTTTCACTTATGACTTTCCCCTTACTTATGCAAGTGGATTGTCTTATATCTAAGCTTGTCAGATATATCTCCTAAAAAATCAATGGCTTGTTCTAAATGGCTTGTAATTAATTATATATGTGCATTGACTTTTAATCAAGACATTTTAGACCCCAAGCAAGACCTCATAGTCCGTGTGGGCAGTGCCAAGACAGATGTGGGCAAAATCAACTAGGAGCTAAAAACACAATCTGGAATCCTCAAGTGGAGTCTAAAGTGACAGCTAATACTCCAATCTGGACTTTGTTCAAAACCAGATCATCAGTTTGACATTTTTTTGGAATGAAAGGTTTCAGAAAACAAGCTGTGAACTATTGAGCTTTCAGAAGATGACGCCTAGCCGAAGCCAGGAACAACAGATCGATGAGCCTCCAATGTGCTCTCGTTGTATTGAGATGAATGATGCTTACTACAACACTATGATATTGGATTCTCTGTTGAGTTAGGAAGATATTACAAAACCTCCAACCAAAGCACGTTTTGTATTTACACTGTACGTTTGGCTTCATTTCCCATTATGCTGAGCATCTTGTAAATCACTATCTAGAGACTTGGTCCATATTTCTGCTCTATCTAGACAGAGGTCCCTCCAAAGAACCCATTTAAAGGAAGCTATTTTGTTAGTCACAGGACTGTCTACAAAGCCTTTTGTTTATGTACCAGGGGGAATAGAACCTTTATGAGTCATCCTTCCCACATTCTACCACCTCTCAGAAAACCTGGATGTGCCTCCAAGCTCTCGGCAACTTTCACATCACTTACATCAGCAGGTTTCTAAGAATGCTACAGTATGGCATGCTAGCAATGTGCATTCTACACAGTTCAGTGAGATAGAAGTGAGAGTTAAATACCAGTTACAGGACATCGACAGACGTGGGACAGCAACAAGAAGATGATATTGAGGCCCAGATTGATTATTGTCTAATATTAACATTGTAGTAGTATAGTGGGTCCTCAGTGTGTGGCGGTAGAGTATCTCAGCAACCTTAAGCTGTAGTCACATTGGAAATGAGCTGTGACCAAGGGTAAACTGAAATATTGGAGATGAAAATACAGTTAGCAGCCTAGCAAGCTAACTCATCAACCATACACAGTAAAAACATAATTGTAAACATAAATGCACCATATAGATATAGTGTACAGTCATAGCACCATAGTACTCCACAAAACATATAAATGTTTTTTGGGTCAGTGATGTAGCCAAGCAGCTAACCAAGCAGTTAGCAAGCTGGCTACCTTACCTACTATGAACAGTGAAAACAAAAAAGAATAAATATACATTATATTCCTTTAAAACAGCCTCTCAAATTGCTACATATCAGACAGACTCTTTTTTAATTGTTTATTTACATACAGTGGGGAAGACGTTTAAAGGGCTGTGCTTAGACACTGCTATTAGTAGTTCTTCTTCTATTTAGACCTTCAGTGTAACTTTACTCATGCTTAGGTCAGGGCATCCAAAGCAGTAGCACTAATGGTCAAGGATGCAAATTTGCATGTCAGAGTTCACCAAAAGTGAACTAAATATGAAGTTTGTTCACAAATGTATTTGCTCTGGAAGTGTGTTACCCAAAACCACTCATCCCAGTGCATGCCATTAATACTAATGCACTTTTGCTTTGGAAACTTCACTGGCAAAATGCTAGTGTGATTAGTGTCAGTACAACCCAAGAGTTCATGGTTTTGATCCCTGGCCTTGGCCTTGAGTTGGCACCTAACCCCAAATAAAAGAACTGACCCCATAGTTGGCTGATGAACATTCCAGCTAGTGTGTACTACAGTTAATTTACATTACATTGAACAAAGGTTTTCAATAAATTGCAGAAGACCATCAAATATTTTATAATTTCAACACAGCTTAGGTACAAAAATAAAGTATTTTTAGCCTACTTAGCATATTAGCACTGAATTATCAAGGCTGCAAGTGTATTTTCTCCTCTAACTCTTCTTGCCTATCAAGATTACTTGCATAATAGCTACAATGAGGACCTGAAGCTCCCCATTTAAAGTTTGGTTGAGTTTCTAAAAATACATTTTAGATTTTGATTAAAGTTCTGTTTTTCCTCAAGAAATTTGAGGCAGGTACATTTTATTTCAGCAATGATACGGTGCTCTTCAGAAATATCAAAATCGTCTATAAATAAAAGAGTGAAAGATTTGATTTTTCTTTAAATGCATTTGTTATGCATGAAAATCTTATTTTACATACATACTAGTAACACTTTATTTGGGGGCTACCTATATAAAGGCTTCATAAAACATGCATAAGGACAGAATAACATTTATAAAGCAAAACCTGAACATTTATAAACAGCTCATTCCAGTAATTCCAAAATGACAAATTGTTTTATGAAGTGAAAGACACTGTTTTGACATAAAGGCCCTTAAACTAATAAATACTTTGTAAATACCTTAAATAAATGTTTATATATTTGATATGAAGTCCCTGTGTAGCCCCTAAATAAAGCGTTATCCATGAACCTATGTAATAATGTAACTAATAATAACCATAATAAGTTTAATTTACATATTGCTCTTCTCAAACCCAAGGATGCTTTACAGCAGTAACAACATACAAAATTAAGAATAAACAAAATAAAACACATGCACAAACACAGTTCGTCAGCCAACAGGGAGGAAAAACTCTCCAGACCACAGTGTAGAGTCACTTAGCAGGCCCAGAAGGTGTGCTTAGCAGCAGGGAAGGTCCCTCTTAGCCTGGAAGGTCTTGTAGCTGTGATACTGTGTCACTCAGGCAGCCAGCCCAGGAAGCCACATAGCTGTGGTGTAGCATCACTCAAGCTCAAGGAAAAAGAACTCAGCTGTGGAGGAAGGTCCCTCTCAGCCTCGAAGGCTATGTATCTGGTGTAGCTTTGCACGGATAGCTGGCCTAAGAAATCTGAAATCTGTGATGTAGCTCACTCAGACAGCCTGGGAGGCCTCGTAGCTGTAGCGGTAGCAGTGCTGAGGCGCCCAGTTTGGGAAGCCTCAAAACTGCAAAGTAGCTGTGCTCAGAAAGCTGGCCCAGGAGGCCTCGTAGCTGCAGTGTAGCATCACTCAAGCAGCTAGCCTCGGAGGCCTTGATGTAGTGGTGTATCATCGCTCAAATAAGTAACCTGGGGATGACTCGTAGCTGCGGTGGTAACGGCATTCAGTTGCAAGGCCCAAGAAGCAGGAAACCTCGTAGCTGCTGTGTAATGCTGCTTAGGTGGCTATATTCATATATATATATAGGATAGGATACGTTTAAGATTACATTTGAGCAAGCTTTTCAGTTGGCAGCTGTGACAGAAGAACACCTCAACAACCTGGAATTGGCCAGAAATGAACCGAATACCATTCACCAAACAAAATGAGCTGTAAGATGCTTTACAGACTGGCTGGAGCAAAACAGCATTAATATTGATCTAACAAAAATGGACAAAACTGAGCTGAACTTGATATTGCGGCAGTTTTATGGCTCAGTCTGATTTGGTCAGACTCTGAAGATGAGACTACATGTTTGGTGAATGGTATTTGGTTCATTTCTGGCTAATTCCAGGTTGTTTAGATGTTCTTCTGTCACAACTGCCAACTGAAAAGCTGCTCATATAGCTTTTCAGTTGGCAGCTCATATACATACACACACACATACACACATACACACACATTGTGAGTGTGTGTACCACAGTCACAAACGAGGTTTTTCTGTTAGTTGTTTCGTGGAAGGTCATATAGCTACGAGAAGTGAATACAATTTCAGCTCTCTCTGTAGGACAACACAACTTTACTACAGTAGGAATAGTTAGAAGAAAAGAGCCACTGGAGGGGAAAAGAAGAAAAGCCATTCTTTCAGCAAGCAGAGCTGTGCACTCGAGCTCTGTTTATTTATTCCATCTCGGAGGTCGACATTGGATTTTCCTGCCTCCAGTCAGCATGTAAAAGCCTGGCTCTCATTAGTGCAGACACTAAGCCTTTCTCCAATGCAACTGCAGCACCGCTCCAATCCCACCTTTCATTCCACGGCTGCCACGGGGTCTGAAAGCACGCCTGAAAGCTGAGGAAAGCCCCTGCCAATATCAGTGAGGCTCACGGGCTGCATTGCTCTGTCACTGGGAAAAAGAAAGCATGTTGTATACTGAGATTCATTTCCCTGGGCTGCTGGATGCTACCATGTATTATTTCATGATGTAGATTTTTTTCTTGTTAAACAATGTAGAGGACAAGGTGGAGCACGATCTTTGTAGTAGGACCTTGCAAAGGTATTACGGGAAAAACACAGTCAAGGACTGCAGAGCAGAGGCTAATATAGGGTTGGAAGCATGGTGCCTTTTTTTAGGGTGTCGATATACTCTAAACTAGAGCCAGCAGTCAGTAAAAAGGATAAAATTACACTCACTGGTCACTTTCTTAGAAAACGCTACTTTGCACTTTCACTTACTGGCCAAGAGGTCTATCTACAGTATACACCGATCAACCATAACATTATGACCACCTCCTTGTTTCTACACTCATTGTCCATTTTATCAGCTCCACTTACTATATAGGTGCACTTTGTAGTTCTACAATTACAGACTGTAGTCCATCTGTTTCTCTGCATACTTTGTTAGCCCCCTTTTACCCTGTTCTTCAGTGGTCAGGTCATCCTCATGTGTTGGTCATCCTCTAGTCCTTCATCAATGGTCACAGGACGCTGCCCACAGGATGCTATTAGCTGGATATTTTTGGTTGGTGGACTATTCTCAGTCCAGC
Organism: Colossoma macropomum; assembly: GCF_904425465.1. Classification (NCBI taxonomy): domain Eukaryota; kingdom Metazoa; phylum Chordata; class Actinopteri; order Characiformes; family Serrasalmidae; genus Colossoma; species Colossoma macropomum. The sequence goes on from NW_023494791.1 coordinate 44,203,014, forward strand.
AGTGACACTGAGGTGTTTAAAAACTCCAGCAGCTCTGCTGTGTCTGATCCACTCAGACCAGCACAACACACATTAACACACCACCACCACGTCAGTGTTACTGCAGTGCTGAGAATGATCCACCACCCACATAGTAACTGCTCTGTGAGGGTCCATGGGGGCCCTGACCACTGAAGAACAGGGTAAAAGGGGGCTAACAAAGTATGCAGAGAAACAGATGGACTACAGTCTGTAACTGTAGAACTACAAAGTGCACCTATATAGTAAATAGAGCTGATAAAATAGACAATGAACGTAGAAACAAGGAGTGGTCGTAATGTGATGCCTGATCGGTGTATATATGGTGTTTTCAGAGTCCAGACTTCAACATCATCAAATAGGTTTGGTATTACTTGGGGATCATGAGAAGCAGAAGATGCAACCAACGTCTAGAACTAAACTCTGTGGAAAAATATACCTGCATATTTTCTGAGGATGTGAAAGGAAGTCTTCCGAAAATGAAAGCAGAGGCAATTGGCAAAGAGTGAAAAAGAGGCAATAGTAGCACTGGTATATCAAGCACATCACTATTGCTGAGGCCTCTCTGTCTAAGATCAGCTCTGTGGTCAAAAATTGACCACTGAGGAAAGGCTAAAGGATTGCTAACACAAATTGTGCATCAACAGATGGGCTCCACAGTGGAGCTACAAGGTAGGGGTTTCCAATAAAGTGGCCAGTAACTGATGAAAAGTGACTAAATTTTTGACTTCATACCTCAAACATTATCACATTAGATTGTCTCATTCACCGAGGCGCCCACCAAAATCTTATCAAACTGAGGAAAATTCAGATAGAAAGAAGCTATTACTAAGTCTTGGTCATCCAATTTGTAACCCATTGATCAGCGCACCAAGGGCTGTCAGTCCTGCTGACATTTCAGCCGCTTCTTCAGGTCCGCGGGACCCTGATGTGACAACCAGCATTGGCATAATGGAAAGAAGTCCGAGTAATGGTGACATTCATTAAATGTGCTAAGAGAAGTGGGGACATGGAGGGCTGGACCTTGAACAGGTTTGAGTGATGGTCTGATAAGCCAATTAGCCCACTGTCTGTATCTGTCAAACCTTGAGGCTCCAAGTCAGTTATCGCTGGAGTATGTGGGCCCCTTGTGAACGGGCTGTGTAGCCCTCAAAACCTTATTCTTCTGAACTCTTCTGATATCAGCACTATAAAGACTCAGACTAGGCCGCCCTGCCTGATTGTGCCAGCTGCTTCACAACAGAGGAGTCTTTGGACCAAAAGTGGACCGCATTTAGCCACCAGCTAACAGCTAACTTCATATCTGGCTGCTGCCAGTTCCTGCTGTGTCTCCAGCTGACGGCAGAACAATCACACAGTCTCTTTCTAACTTTAAATCTTAGGCTTGTGTGCTTTCACTGCCTCTGGAGTTGGAGTCACAGATGAGCCAAGATTGTTGCAAGGCGGTGAATCTCTCATCAGATCCACTGTGAGATGTAGCAGTGGCCTCCAGCCACAGTCAAACCTGAAATGTTCCCCATTTTGGTCAAGTTATCAGGCTTTCCCATTGGTTAGGACTTCAGGAGTAGAACAGAAGGCCTAATTAAATAAAATCAGGTTTTGGTTTACTATGGGTGGGATTAATTTTCTGAGGAAAAAAAAAAAAAACACTTTCTGACTTCTTGAAGTCCTACATACATAACTGACTGTGAATACAAGTGGTAGTATAACCAGGTTTTAATCAGTTGGACGGGGAAAACGGCAGCAGCTCTATGCTAGGACTCTTTACTGTTAAAGTCACTGTAAAACTGCAACATAAAAGATGTTAATGTCTGTTCCAAACTTCAGATAAAACATGTGAAATGTCTTTTATAAGCTTCAGTTGTCCATGTATAATCTAAAATGGCCAAAAATGTGCTTGCTTAGTGCTAACAATTGTGATTTGAACCGAAGGCCTTGCGCTAATAGTTAAGCTTCACTGTTGATGTTTAGGCACTCCTAAAGTTAACACTTGGTGCTAGTGAAGGTCAAGAAACCTTTGATTGTGACAATTTCCATTGAAATCAATGTAATTTTGCTTGTTATTTGACATTCCTTTTCCAAACTCTTATTCAAAGCATATTGTCGCTGTCCAAAGAAAACCATGTATCTCCATTGTCGATTTTTTGTTCTCTACATAATTTCAACACACCAGTTGTCCTTTACGTTGTGCAAAAAATTTCATGATGCATTGACCAATAGAAATGCTCTAAAATCACTTGGAACAAATTTTTTTTACATTGACTTACATTAAAAGGTAAGAGTGTTTTTGCCCTCTCATGTAAAGTTACTACTTTGGAGATACTTGTTTTTCATTGGACAGCGAAGATATATTGAAACTTTTTTGGCCCAAAGATGGTATAAACATCTGATAGGTTTGGGTGCTGATGGCTGCTGACATCACAAGGGAATCAGACATCATGTTATTGCAAACCCACGCAAAACATGCTCATTTTGAAAAGCTGGATGTACCCAAACATTTGATGAGCAGTCTGTGGTAGTCTGCCACAAGCAAAGCTGAAATGCCTGCTGTTGTGATTTGTGCATGCTCTGAGTACAGAGGTGGTGTGAAATTGATTGCGTATTGGTGAGAGCGTGCAGGAGCATTTGGCAGAGTAATGAGATCTCTCAATGCACACGCTTGTCTCTGAAGGCAGTCGGGAATGTTTTGCAGCTCCGCAAAGAGCAGCTCCCAGTTATCCAACAGAGACGAGTGTAAGAGCATCTCTGTAGGACACTACTTAAAGAGGAAAAGACTGAAGGAGTGAAGACAGAAAGAGAGCAAAAGGGAGAGCAAGAAGAAGAGAAAAGGGACACAGATAAATAGAGAGAAGAAGCAACTAATTGGAAGAATAGATAGATAGATAGATAGATAGATAGATAGATAGATAGATAGATAGATAGATAGATAGATAGATAGATAGATCAAAGCACTTTTGAGATTTTTAGGACTGATGGATGGATGGATGGATGGTTGGTTGAATGAGGGTGGGCAGATAGGGCAGTCAGACCAAACTGATTGATTGATTGATTGATTTGCATATGCATAAATCTATTTCCAAAACAAAACTTTTTTTTTCCACCTTCAAAATATGAAAAGTTCATTAAAAGTCTCCCCTGGTCCCCATAATGCATAATGTGTATGACTTACTTGTTGAACTAGTTAATGTGGTCATTAGGTGGACATCATTACAGTTTTAATTGCTGTCCATGTCTGTTATCCGGCTTAACCGCTCTGATAATTGATTACCATGAAATAGAAGAATAGAAAACCTTTTGAATTGACACTAATAATAGAAACTTATGTTAGAAGCCAGCGAACAGTTACTTAATTCCATAATTAAACGTTTCAATTTAATGACTATATAATGTGAATTTGAATCTCCAACTAATACACTTAAACAACACAGGTCTTAGAATGAGACAGACAAGAAAGAAAGTCTTACCAAAGCTGTTCTTATGATGCTTAGCCAGCTTTCTAACACTGACGCAACAGAGAAACCATGACAAAAACTCCATCACTCCACAGTGCTAGTAATGAGTTAGCATAATTCTTCCTTCTTAAAATTTGTCCCATCCCTGAAATTATACAGTTTTGGGCCTAATCCTCTATTGAACAATGTTGCCTCAGGGCGACAAACTCATTTTCCTCACTTTACAATAACATTATACATATTTAAAGACAACGATAGGATTAACAATAAAGGGAGGAGTTTGAGTAAGTCAATATAAAGCATGTACTTTGTCACATTATCTCTTGGTGGGCACATTTCTACCTCTTTTTTAACATTCCTTAAGTTTTTTTGTTTTTGTTTTTGTTATTAGCATTAGCAGAAATATGTTTGTTGTCTAGAAGCAACATTATGCGACAGTGGAATGGATTTAGCCAGTCTCAAGTCAGGTCTCACTACTTCAGGGAACACGGATCTATACAATTTCTTGGTCCCTGCACACATTATGTAAATGTTTTTGAATTTAATAATCAGATCAAAAAATAAATCAAAGACCATTTTATGCAAGAAAAGTGAATTAATGTTTTTCTTCAATTGCTTTCATAATGCATGCAGTAGCAGGTACTGCATACAAATATCTTTTAAGTAAGTGTTTTTAATATACAAACATCTTTTAAGTAAGTGTTTGGCATAAACTGATCGAACTGCCCATTGACTTCTGCTGTTAAGCGTGTTTTAAATCAGCGTTCTATTCTTTTTTTAAGATGATGGGAATCTATCAAGACTACTGTCCATTGTGATCAAACACACACTGCAGGATGCAGCATATAAAGATCAAAAATGCCATTTTTGTCTTGATAAAAACAGCAACCCTTAAGGTCACGTTTAGAGGGCAGGGTAAATTACTCAAGATTAGATTGGCCTTTTCTCATGCGCTGCTTTTTTGTTGTTCAGACTTCAAGGAGAACATCAGAAACACATCAGACGTGGGGAGAAACATCAGGTTTGACAGCACGTCTTAACCGCAGATACGTATAGCACTGTAAGATATGCGATGACATCACCTGTCAGCGCAAATCAGTCAAGCCGCTTCTCTGTTGTGTCTATAGTTCCTCCTCAGCATTATTAATGCTGTGGGAGAATGAGCTGCGGTGAGTTCGTTACACATGAACCCTCCCCACAAAGAATATAATCAATACAATACATGTCAAGGTAAGTTGCCATACAAACCATTGAATGGGACTCCGAAGGGCACTGTCCACAGAAAATGTCCAGTTGATTTATCTCTCTTTTTTCTTTGTCTGGCTGGAAAAATTGCTGCATTTTCTGTAAAGAAATGTGAAGTTTTGATGTCCAAACGTTTGTAGATGCCTGCTCGTTCAACGTTTCTTCTGAAATCAAGGATATTAATTGCTTTGCTGCAGAACGCTAGATGTTGGAACATTGCTATGAGGATTTGACTGCAGCCACAAGAGCATTACTGAGGTCCGGTACTGATGTTGGTTGATCAGTTCTAGATCATTCCAGCTCATCTCAATGGTATTGGATGGAGCTCCATTACTCCAGAGAACATAGTTCCACTGCTCTAAAGCCCAGTGCTGAGGGGGGGGCTTTGTACTCTTCTAGCCTAAGCTAGGTAGTGGACCTGGTGACCTTAGCCGCATTTGCCGCTGCTCCAGAGTGTCCTAAACATGCAACTACTTATTTTGCACTTTTTCTGAACATTTCACTTCCAGTCAAGCATATTTGTGTGGAAGCAATTCACTTTCAATCCTTCACATTGAGTTCTTAATTCCGTTTTTGGGGTTTAATTACATTCTGTTGTGGTGGTTCCTGGACTGCTTAACCATTGTTGCTTTAGCATTTTATTTTAGACCAAAATGATCTTACAAGAGAAGAACAGTCCTTAATATTTCTTCATTTTCTGTGCTGATATACGCTGTGTAGCTCTTTTCACAACACAGATACAGGCCAGCTCTGTGAAATGGACGTTTCTTGCCTGGGCACGTCTTGTCACAGTGATGTATCCATGCCTCAGTCACGCCTTGAGAACTATATTTTAATGAACATAGTACAAAATGCATCAATAAGTTATACAGTACATGGCATGAAAAAGAATGAACATACAAAATAGCACTTAGTGCTAGCCTGGAATAAAGGCATTCTAGTAGAACAAAATACCTCACATCAATAATTATGACTTTGAATACAATTTAGCAGAGCATTGTGAGAGACAGCCACTAGCCTGCAGTCCATGAGAAGAAAAAAAACTTTGAGTTCCACTAAGTGGCACAACACATCCTTGGTGCATCCATCTGTGGCTCATTATATTTTAACTGTAAGAAATGAATTTACTGTACTGTGAATTTACGCATTTATTCAACATCTCTTATTATGCTTCATATACTAACAAGTCCCACAGCAGCTAGAATGCTGCTAGGTGGTGTCTATGGTATCTCAGGTGGTTGTTAGGGTGTTACTAGGTGATTGATATGGTACCCCAGATGGTTGCTAGGGTGTTGTTAAGCTGCTGCTATGGTATCCCATGTGGTTGTTTGGGTGTCCCTAGGTGGTTTGTATGGTATTCCAGGTGCTTGCTTGGGTGTTACCAGGTGGTTGCTATGGTATCCGAGATAGTTGTTAGGGTGTTGCTAGGCCATTGCTATCTCAGGAGGTTGCTAAAGTGTTGCTAGGTGGTTTCGACGGTATGCCAGGTCGTTGCTCGGGTGTTACTAGGTGGTTGCTATAGTATCCCAGATGGTTGATGGGGTATTGCTAAGTTGTTGCTATGGTATCTCAGGTGGATGCTAAGGTGTTGCTAGGTAATTGCTATCCCAGGTGGTTGCTAGGGGGCTGCCAAATGGATGCTACAGTGTCCCAGGTGGTTTCTTAGGAGTTGCTACGATGATGCGGGTGGTTGCTCTGATGTTCCACATGGTTAATAGGGCTGTTGCTAATGGACTTGTATCACTGTGATATAAGCACAGTGTACAAACGTTTGCATCCCATTCATTCTCATGGAAAAAAAAAAATAATAATAATTGTACGATAATTGTACGATAAACTGTACATCCGATCAAAGAGCTGTATAAAGGCACACCATTTCCCGATCAGACTAAACGTTCCAGAGTTGGAACACTGTCAATATCTCAAAAACTGCAGGATGAGTTAGTGGAGTATCACTAGTATCACTAATAAACAAATAAGTCATAAATAAGTAAATGAGCTCTTGATGAACAGCTTCAACGCTTTGATTCTGCGTGAAGGAAAACACTGAACATGCGAGAGAATGGATGAAATAAATTTTGTATAAGAATGAAAGGCAGTACAGCGGAATCACAAATAAAGGGATGATGGAAAAGAAAGAGAGCTCGCAGGGTAAGGAGGCACTTTGTGTCAATGGAAAGGAAGAAAGAGGATGAGGCGAGAGAGAGAATAAAGGAGAGGAAGTGAGGGAGGGTGGAGTAGATGCACTTCATACACTACCTTCTGCTTCACTTCCTGTTCGGAGTGTTTGCGCTTTTTTGCTCTTAACAAGAACGCAATTACTGAACGTTGAAGGCACTTGTCAACTCTGTCAGATTAGAAACATAAACACTTCAGCAGGATTCATACTCATTTCATTCATATTTCATAACCTACAGAAGTAGTAAAGAAGCCTTTTTAGCAAATGTGCGTAGATTCATTGGTGCAGAGGATGAGATTTCTTCTTCTGTTGAAGTGTTTATCCTTTCTTTCTTCCTAACATACATACTGTTCAGTGAATCATTTCCTATACTTGGGTTTATAATATATACAGAAATACATGCGGAAATAAAAAGATAATAGATACAGTAAAATGCAGTATTTTTTTTCAGAATGTTTGTATAATTAAATGGTTAAGATATAAACAAAGTCGTTCAGAGTTGTCTGATGAATGGCGTGCTCCATTGTAGAGAAACCTACAGTCTGAATTGTTCACAGTGGTGGTGATAGGAACCAGAGATCTGAAGAGCCTAATGTCCCAAAAGCTCCCTCACAGAAAGTTATTACATGTAATGGTTATGAATATGGTGTCCGAAACATTGTTTCACAATTGTTTGGAGATACATTGTCCGCCTGAAACTGTCATTTTTAAAATCAATTTATGGTGGGGAAACAAATGGAGGGTGTTCTGACACAAAATACCCCCAAAGACAATTTCTTTTTTTCAGCTTTACCTTTATTTTACATCATCAACGTCACATATAAAACTCAGAAGGCACAGTTTGGTTAACTGGTGGTTTTGGATAGTAAATAAAATGGACGTGTTTGCACTGTAGCAATCATGGTTTATATCACCATTACTGTAAATAAATCCAAATATGTGAGTTTCTCTACACTGAACAACTCTTAATGATGCTGTTTATGTCTGAATTGTTGAATTAGATGGACATTTTCAACCTTGATTACTTTGATGCTAATTATGCTCATTGTTGTCTGTATTACCTCTTTACCTCTGACCAAAAAACTGTCATTTAATCCACGTTTCTTCTTTAATAATTTGATGTCTCAATGCTATTGTTTTTGAATGTTACAAATAAACAATAAAGGAATATACTTCACACTCCAGTGCCCTACTATTCTTATTCAAAATGCAATTCACATCAAAATGGGAACTGGATTTTCTATGTGTGGATTGATTTCTCAGCCATCCCACAATAAAAAGTAGAATGGGGCTTCTTTTATACAGTGATAGGAAACACAGAAGCTCATAGAAATCTCCAATTCCACATGCTGACCCATTTTACTATGACTATTGTGGACAAGCACGTCACCAACTCCTCTGGAGGCAGATTTTAATGAGTTCAAATGGACTAAGATATATATACATATGCTAATATTGACAACCAGTTTTATCAAAATGAGTGAAAGCTTCACAGAAAATTTTTGTGGGATTTGAACTCATAGTTCCTGACAACAGAGCAAAACCTTCTATTTGCTATTTAACTGAAGTTTAAAAGGGCAGTTTAGTTTAATATATTATTTATTGTCTTATGAATTATTAGCATGGAGCAGATCAGCCTCATTGATTTGACATCATTAATTTGACAGAATTTATGATTTTTTATTATTTGAATGTTTTCAACATCAATGATCTCTAATTACAACACCTAGCATAACTTTTGTAAATGCATTACACAACTATTGGGAATCCTTATGGTGTCAACCTATTCTGACTGGCAGCCTTGTCATTGGCTATTTTTACATGCAAAAATTTTTGCTAATCCGATCGAAAACGTTCTGATTATAGATTAAGACTGAGGTGTTTTATTCTCACTCTACTAAACAATCTGATGCAAAATCTGTGTTTACTTGCACACAACAAGTAATCCGATCCACAATTCCACACATGCATAGGGAACAACTTAGTGTGGACGTTACCATGACAGCAAGCACCACGTGAGTCCAGTCAGAGTGAGATGAGCAGCAGTGAGCAGTGCTTGTGTTTTTCATTACTTTAAAATGATGTGAGTCCGTCCCACCGCCGTCTTTTAAAGACCAGACCATAAACTTCGTCTCCTCTGCTGACCAGTTTCTGCTCCTGCCATGTTGAACGTTATAAACTTTCGCTATGACGTGACGCACATGATCAGAACGGACTTAAACATTGTTATTATTCGTCTATTTAATGGATTATTTACAGGATTACCCACCTTGTTCATTAGGATAGAAACTGTATGGCCTCAATCGGACTAGTCTATTCCAATTGAAATATATATGTGGACGTATTCTATTACGATTGAACTATTAGCTGGATCATTAACAGATTATTAGGCTGCATGTACATATGGCTACTGATGTATAGGCTAATAAATACAAGCAAGCCAGCAGTAGTGCAACATCTCTGATATTCAACAAAATCTTAAAGAAAGCAGTGACTCTATCTTTATTCAGCACAAACTGGGGTAAAGTATCTATATAGCCAGATTGCTACCTTGCTAATGGCAGATTTTAGCTTACTCATGTATGTTGAGTCATTTCTGTTGTTTGAGTAATCCATTCTCTCTGTTGAAAACATGATTTGAAGACAGAAAATCATCAAATCATCCAAGACTATTTTTATATCAGTGTTCAAGCACCAACAAAACTATTGCTTTGCATGTGCTAGAAATAAATCAGCATTTGTATTTAAATATGTACATATGAAGTCAGCCTCATCATCATTCATACAACAATGCTAACCAACAAGCTCACCTGCTAAATACATCCTTCACTGCACCTAGCCCTGCCTGCCATGCAAGATGAGGTCAGCATGTTCTCCTTCGTTGCACTTTTCGCGTGAGGCTTTCCATTCCACGTTTATACCTGTGTAAATACGGTTTTAGACCGTGGCCGTTCTTTACGCTTTCAGGGCAGTCAATGCCGTTTTGTCTTGGCGAAGGCATGGCCTGTTCATAACTCTACTATTTCCACGTTGTGTGTACGCCGCATGCTTCTTTGATGAACTATCCGGTGAAGTGCTGCTGACAGCTAGACCTCGACCTTGCACCGTCCCGAACCACACGGGATGAAGTTCTGGAGGTTCGTTTTATCCTTGAGTACAACATCTTCGTGGCGAAACACTTAGTGCGATAAATCATAGTTAGCGTTGCAAGGGGAAGCTGTGAGGCGGAAGCTATTGAATGCTGATGGCTAGATCATTCTCTCTCTCTCTCTCTCTCTTTTGCTCGCTCTCTCACACTCTCTCACAAGCTCTCTCTTTTTTAGAAAGACTCTTAGGAAGCACACTCCCTCGGTGACGACTCGTTTCAGAGTGTCCTCTGGCATTCTACACTCCTCATTAAAAAATAAAGATTGAAAGAATTTTTACGT